>NW_026000241.1:28084492-28142979 GCF_001458135.2 Marmota marmota marmota
CAAGAGTTAATAACAAGAATCAACAAATGGGACTTACTTAAACTGAAAAGTTTTTTCTCAGCAAGAGAAACAATAAGAGATGTAAATAGGGAGCCTACATCCTGGGAACAAATTTTTACTCCTCACACTTCAGATAGAACCCTAATATCCAGAGTATACAAAGAACTCAAAAAATTAAACAATAAGAAAACAAATAAACCAATCAACAAATGGGCCAAGGACCTGAACAGACACTTCTCAGGAGGACATACAATCAATCAACAAGTACATGAAAAAATGCTCACCATCTCTAGCAGTCAGAGAAATGCAAATCAAAACCACCCTAAGATACCATCTCACTCCAGTAAGATTGGCAGCCATTATGAAATCAAACAACAACAAGTGCTGGCGAGGATGTGGGGAAAAGGGTACTCTTGTACATTGCTGGTGGGACTGCAAATTGGTGCGGCCAATCTGGAAAGCAGTATGGAGATTCCTGGGAAAGCTGGGAATGGAACCACCATTTGACCCAGCTATTGCCCTTCTCGGACTATTCCCTGAAGACCTTAAAAGAGCGTACTACAGGGATACTGCCACATCGATGTTCATAGCAGCACAATTCACAATAGCTAGACTGTGGAACCAACCCAGATGCCCTTCAATAGATGAATGGATAAAAAAAAAAATGTGGCATTTATACACAATGGATTATTATGCAACACTAAAAAATGACAAAATCATGGAATTTGCAGGGAAATGGATGGCACTAGAGCAGATTATGCTAAGTGAAGCTAGCCAATCCCTAAGAAA
Source organism: Marmota marmota marmota (assembly GCF_001458135.2). NCBI lineage: Eukaryota > Metazoa > Chordata > Mammalia > Rodentia > Sciuridae > Marmota > Marmota marmota. The sequence continues at coordinate 28,085,282 of NW_026000241.1, forward strand.
CAAATGCAAAATGTCTTCTTTGATATAATGAGAGCAACTAAGAACAGAGCAGGGAGGAAGAGCAGGAAGAAAAGATTAACATTAAACAGAGACATGAGGTGGGACGGAAAGGTAGAGAAAAGGGAAATTGCATGGAAATGGAAAGAGACCCTCATTGTTTTACAAAATTTCATATAAGAGGTTATGAGGGGAATGGGGAAAAAAAAAAACAAGGAGAGAAATGAATTACAGTAGATGGGGTAGAGAGAGAAGATGGGAGGGGAGCGGAGGGGGGATAGTAGAGGATAGGAAAGGTAGTAGAATACAACAGTCACTAATATAGCATTATGTAAAAATGTGGATGTGTAACCGATGTGATTCTGCAATCTGTATTTGGGGTAAAAATGGGAGTTCATAACCCACTTGAATCTAATGTATGAAATATGATATGTCAAGAGTTTTGTAATGTTTTGAACAACCAATAAAAAAAATCAAAAAAATAAAATAAAATAATATGGCTGAATGTTTTCTCTGGTAAGTGGGGGGGAGGGGGCATGAGATAAGTGAAGGACCTTTGGATGGAGCAAAGGGAAGGAAGGCCAGGGAGGGGGCATGGGGGTATGAAAGATGGTATAACGAGACAGACATCATCACCCTAGGTTTATGTATGACTGCACAAATGGTGTGACCCTACTTTGGGTACAACCAGAGAAGTCAAAAATTGTGCTCCATTTATGTACAATGAATCGAAAAGCATTCTGCTGTCATGTATAACTGATTAGAACAAATAAATTAAATAAGTAGCTACCAAGAAAGAAAGAAAGAAAGAAAGAAAGAAAGAAAGAAAGAAAGAAAGAAAGAAAGAAAGAAAGAAAGAAAAAAGAAAAGATAAGATAAGATAAGATTATGTATGCCCGGACAAAGTGTGAGCCAAGATGTGTGACATCTTACTGTAAGAGTGGACTATTATAGTACAATACCTGGGTTAATATACTCCCTAATCACTAAAGCAAGGCATCTTTGGAGAAATGCTTTTGAAATACCTACTTAGAGTAGCAAGTTGTATATCTCCTTGCTACACACAGCTGGATCTAGGTCTCTGTCAACTCTACTGGAGGTGTTTGCTGTTGTCTATACTTGAAAGTCTTCAGTCCCTAGCAAAGTGCCTGATAAATGAAAAATGAAACGTGTAATCTCAGGTTTGAGACCAGGAGAAGAGTGTACTACCAATAAGCAAAGTAGTGGTTGGAAACGAAGGGAATTGGAAGCTAAGGAATTGAGAAGCTGAGCTCTCCCCTTCCTGTTTATCCTAAAATACAGTGTCTTTATTATTCCTGTTATTACAGGATCTCCAAAATTTAAGCCACCCTTCTTTCCTTTGAATTTCTACTAACTTTGTACTTGACTCATTGATCTTTGATCAGGAAGAGAAAAGATCACTCAAGACCACTCACAAGAGTAGTAAATCTTAGCTGGGCATGCAATCCCAGATATTGAAGAGACAATGGCAGGAAGATCACAAGTTGAAGGTCAGCTTCAGCTACTTGGCAAGGCCGTCTGCAAAACCTGTCTCAAAATAAAAAATAAAATAAAGGGCTGGGGATGTTGCTCAATAGTAAAGCATCCCTGGGTTCAATGTCCACTACCGCCCCCCCACCAAAAAAAAGTGTAGTAAATCTTTAAATTCATCAAGATTCCAGGGAGTCCCTTTCAGAGAAGCTATTTCCACACCAGGGTGGAGTAGGGGTGGGTTAAGGACAAAGTAGAGATTTGGGGCCTGGGCACCTTTCTTCAATTACAAGTTCTTCCCATCAGGCTACTAAAGACTGTTTAGAATAGATAAGGTTTAGCATTTATAGGATAAAAAGGCCAAGAAAGACCCAAAGGATGAGTGAGAGGGTGAATTGAGAGTAATAGTGATGTACTCTCAAGTCTTAATAGATTCTATAATTTTAATGTGGAAGAAGGAGAGGAGTGCTTCTGGTGAGATACTGTTATCAGTCACAAAGATACCCCACTATATGAATATAAACCTATAATTAATCCCATCTAATATAGTCCCTATGTATTGTTACAGAAGTTTATAATCCTCACAGAAAAATAACAGCATGCATAGGCTTACTCAGTTTTTTCTCTTGTTCCAACGATTTTCACAGCCAATGCTTTTATGTGCCCAGAAAAATTGAAAGGAAGGTCTTGTAGCTTCACATTATCTTTAAATGTTCTTTTATTGTGTGCTTATCTGCACTATAGCACTAGTCTTTTCACCGTACAGACCCCATGGTGCACGCAAGATCTTTAAAGTGGGGGATCTATGTAAGGATGTTAAATGAGGAAAAAAGAAAAATTCAAAACAGAATACAAACAGCAAGGTTAAATCGAGTGCTGTTAACTCCCTGCTGACACCAACTAATAGTGCAAAAGCAACAGCAGGAATCTGAAACAGAGGTTAGTGTTGGGAAATTTCAGCTCCTGGCAGTTATAAATGAAACATATTGGCTAGTTTTTCTTCCTAAGGAACCACTTTAAAGAACATTTTAAAAGTAACAAGGAAATTATATCGTGTGTGTGTGTGTGTGTGTGTGTGTGTGAATGATATAATAAAATTTGGGCTGGGGATGTGGATCAAGCGGTAGTGCACTTGCCTGGCATGCATGGGGCACTGGGTTTGATCCTCAGTACCATATAAAGATAAAATAAAGATGTTGTGTCCACTGAAGACTAAAAATAAATATTAAAAAATTCTCTCTCTCGTTGAAAAAAAAATTAAAGCAGTATCTCAGTCTGAACTCAGTCTGAAGCATCCATTAGAATTCATCTGGTGTTGTTTTTTTTTCTGCATTAAAAAAAATATGAGGTATAATAAACATATGGCAAAAGGTATACATATTAAGCTTTCTTTAGGTTTTATGTAGCTCAATGACTTTTTTCCCCCTTCTCCCCGCACCCCACCCCTAGCCCCCACTGGAGATTGAAACCAGGGGCATTCTACCACTTAGGTACAACCCCAGGACTTTTAAAGACAGGGTTTCACTGAGTTTTACAGGCTGGCTTCAACATAGGATCCTCTTGCCTTAGCTTCATAGAGTTGCTGAGACCCCAAGCATATGTTACCCTGCCTAACCAACTCAATGACTTTTTAAGAAGAAATACATCCTTGTAATCAGCACTCATATCAAAGTATTCAATATTAACACAAAGCCAGAAAGTTCCTTCGTGCCTTGCAAAACAACATTATTATTCAAAGGTTTTCATTCTCTATTTATTCTCAAGTTTTTATAAACTCCAGTATTTGCTTTAAAGTTGCATGCTCCCTACTTCAATATATTCAGAACAATTTTCTCTTGGCCTTAATTCTTCCTACCCTGTTAAATGAAAAGCAGCTTTTATTTCATGGGAAAGCCAACTATTAAGTAACAACAATACAGTTTTCTTGGTAGAAAATTTGCTACTCTGAGATTATATATAACTTAAAAAATATGTAACCAATCAACATACTGGGCGAAAAATCTGAATATAATGATGTAGGGTACAGGTGTTTAACAACTCAAAAAACATCTATTTAAATATGTTCACAAGCAGGACACAGTGATGTGTGCCTGTAAGTCAATACTCAGGAGGCTGAGGTGTGAGAATCACTTGAGGTAAGGAATTCACAGTAAAATCACAACTCCCCCAAAATAAATAAATTTTTAAAAATTAATAAATGTTCACAGTTGATTGTAAATTCCACTGTGTATTTTTTAAAATGCTAATCATTCGCCATAATTTCATCACTAACCTAGCTTTAAAATTTTTTTGTAAGCAATAGCCTTTTTTTTTTCCCCTTTTCTGCTTCTGCTTCAATTTCCTTCCATTTTTATAAGAAAGCTACAATGAAGTTTACTTTTCTTCAGCTTGCTATCATTCTCCTAGAATCTCCCACAGAGGGTCTTTTGATTGTCTTCTGGGTCTACAAAAAGCAATGCATCCTCTATTTTCTATTGGAATGATTCCATGTCCAACACTGGTAAAGCTTATAATTTCTTCATCTTCATCCTGGGTCCTTAAACATTCAAATATAATCATCAGATCCCTGTTTTCCCACCATTTCACAGACATATTCCTCCCTTCTTTCTTTTACACCAATCCTATCTATAATAATGTGATAAAACTCATTTAGAAAACTTTTAACTATTATGAATATTATAACTTTTAACTAGTATGAATATTATTATTCACAGAGTTAATGCATTCCAACATTTTATGTTTTCACTCTAAGCTGCTAGGTGGCAGGGACAGGTGCCTACTGAACTCACTTTCAATACTGCCTCAACAGATTGCTACAGAAAAAGTTGATAGTCAATCAAAACAGGGACAAACTTGAGACAGAAATGGCAATCTCTGGAAGAAAAGTAAAACAAAAAGTTTCACAAAGACTGTGGGCAGGACAAGAGAAAATATATGTAAAGAAGCAAAGTCAATAAATAAAACAGGATACAACAACAGAAAAACGCTGTTTTTGGTAAAAATATGGGGAACAACAAAGTGCAGAAACGTGTTCCAATGACTATGCTGATATAACTTTTGAGAAAGTTTCAGTTTGAAAACAGCACAGGGACAAGCTTACATTTTCCATTTACCACACAGGGATTTTAATACATAAACAGTTAAAAGAAATAAAATATATACGATATTTTACAGAATTTTTTTTTTAATTACATAAAATTAACCCAAAATTAGCCTAAAGTTTCCTCTACAGAATACGGGTAGTTTAGATTCAGGGGCCTATATAAAAATAAAGATAGCTATGATTACACTTTGAAAGCCAGAATTATAAGAAATCAGTTTTCATGCTTCAGGGCACAGAGAGATCATTGGGTGCAATCAAAATGAAATTTCTCCTGTCTGAACATTATTGCCCAGGCAGGCAACTCAGGATTCTGCCTGCATCTAATGCAACACAGAAATGTGTTTAAAGCAGAAAAACAGACATGATAGCTGGAAAAGTGGCTTTGAAATGCTGATCCCCATATTCCTAAGAGCATATCCAAAGAGTTTGCTTAAAGCCTCAGTAGGTTTGGTAGTTTTCAAACATGCTGAGTGAGAAATAACAATACAACAAGTCCCTGGGTACATGATGCACACACACACAAAAAAATGTAAGTGAAACTACTTGCAAGAAACAGCCAGCTTTAAAATAAGAATGTAATTCCATTTTGTTACTTAGGAAAGAAATCAAGAAACTAAAAGATCCAAGCCTGAAAGAAAACTCACTGACAAACTTTATGGCTCTACCTAAGAAATGCATCATTATTTAATCACACATGCTAGAGGTCAACAGTAAAAAACGAAAGGCAATAAAGCAGCAACATCTACTGATCAGGATGCACTGTATAAAGCCATTATTTCTGGGACCACGAAGTTCTATGTGCCTTACCGATTAATTTTGGTCTCCTTCCTCATGTATTTTTTTTCTTTCCTTAATTTAACAATGTAAACAGAACTTTGATCAGAAGTCATGATCACAGTTGTTTTTTTTCAACATCTGAAAAATCCGTCATAGAATGGACTGAAACCAGTATTTGAAAGTCTACATTCTTCACTTAAACTGTAAAAAACAGGCTAAGCATCCCTAATAAATATCTGAAATACTCTAAGCTGAACACAGTGGTGTACACCTGAAGTCCCAGCAGCTCTGGAGGCTGAAGCAAGAGGATCACAAGTTCTAAGTCAGCCTCAGTAAAAGCAAAGCACTATGCAACTCAGTCAGACCCTGTCTCTAAAAATAAAAAATAGAAAATAGGGTTGGGACGTGGCACAGTCAGTCATTGAGTGAGCATGAGTTTAATCCCTGGTACCAGACAGAAAGAAATACCCTAAAATCTAATACTGACATGATGCTCAAAAAGTTAGGTTTCAAAGTATTTCAGATTTTGGGTAAGGAAAACGCACTCAACCAGTAAAGTCTGTAGAAATATTCCAGGATCCCAAAATCTCTGAAATCTGAAACATTTGCCATCTTAAGCATTTTGGGTAAGGGATAATACTTAACCTATATCTAAATTTCCTTAATTCAATTATTGTATCCTGGTATTTTAGAGTAATGGATTTCATAAAAATACATATTGTAAAATAAATGCAATTCCAATGGCAATCACAGGATTCCTATTAAGTAGTCAACAGGAAATGGCACACCATTCTCCAAATTTGACTTTGTGAAGGGGCACTCAACCACTGAACCACATTCCCAGCCCTATTTTGTATTTTATTTAGAGACAGGGTCTCACTGAGTTGCTTAGCACCTCCCTTTTGCTGAGGCTGGCTTTTAACTCCTGTCTCAGCCTCCCAAGCCACTAGGATAGATTTTTTTTTTCTTTTCTTCTCCCCTCTCCCCCTCTCTAACAATATTAGGGAGGCAGTGTTATCTTTTCTTCCCCTAATTAATTGCCCTTGAGAACACACCCCCTATAGGAAGGAGATGCCTGCTGAGAATGTGGGAAGTGAATATCTCCAAAATTAATAAGTGAATCTTACAACGCCATCAGGGAGTTCTGTGGCCCACTATCAGAATGTAACCCTTTAAGAGTTCCCTTAACCTCCACACACTCCCATCCCCTCCTTTGGGATAGGAGTCCCCTGTGTTTCTCCTTTGCTAGCAAAGCAATAAAGCTTTTTTCCTTTTTCTCAAAACTGTGTCCTCATTATTTAATTGGCAGTAATTGGCACTGGGGACAAGGAATGACCTTTTTTAAAGCCCCCCCCTTTTTTAAACAATGACAGTATTCCTTTTTGATACCATAGAGTATAAATGCACTTAACTTTTTTGGATGACTAAGGATGGTAATTTGAAACATCAATATTAGAATAACATCAATATTATAGTACTGTGTTATTATAATGAGGTTTCTCAGTACTATTCAAATGCTTAAATTGCTTGATTCATCTATTGAAGAACCTTTCCAGTGGTCACCTTTTCTATCTGCAAAATAACTGAAGGTTGACAAGAAAAACCAGTTAATAAGCAGGTTAACCTTAACACTGAGAACAGTCCTGGGTTATTCCTAAGACATCAAGTAAAGGGACTGGCTTTCTAACAGTTCAGTTTAAAAATAAATCCATATTCCTAAGGATTCAGAGATTTGTTCCTACATTCAGAGTTCAGAAAGTTAACTCATATTTAATTCTATTACGGGTTTCATGACTTTTTCACTTCTAAGTACACTGAAATTCCAAATTTTCAAAATATCCTCAAGATGTAACTTTTTAAGTCATAAAATCCTTAATTATATAAAACCCCCAAATGTCTGAATATTCAGCTAAGAATTACACAAAGATAAAAACATGTCATTAGAAATATCCCATGAGGCCAGGGTTGATGGCTTGCACATACCTATAATACGAGGGAATTGGGAAGCTGCTGTAAGAGATCTCGAGTTTAAGTTCAGCCTGGGCAAATTAGCAAGATCCCGTGTCAAAATAAAAAAAATTAAAAGGCTGCTTGATGGTGGAGTGTACCAATCTCCAGAAATGAGAGGAAAAAATAGGCAGGGGAGATTTAGAGAAAAGAAATGCCCAGTGACAGACAAAAGAAAAATTCTACATCTTAAACATTAGTTTTTAAACATGGTATGAATGTTTATTTTGTAGATCAATGTTAGTTTTAAATGTCATACCATCAAAGCGGTTTCTAAAATCTGCAGGTACCAGTGATAGAGGCCATGAAAAGTTATTCAGAAATTATTTTTCATTTAATTTCAACAGGAAAAAAAACAAAGATAGTATTTTGTTTAGAAAAGAAATTTGTACAATGAGCTAACACCAAAACCCATTCATAGCTAATACCGGTCCATTCATATCTGATTTGTGCCTGAGGAATGTAGGTAATCTCTCTATTCCTGGTTGTCTATGCCTACAAAAGCTTCCTACAAACCTGACCTTATTGTTCCACATTCTAAAAACTTGCCAGAACCATGTTTCTAAAAAGTGGATGTTAGCATTAAGGATGACAGGAGCAACATTCTGCCACCAACGCCCTTAGCAATACCATTAGACTTGGAGCAAAATCCTGAAAGAGTACAAGAGAGATGAGCCCAGAGACTTAAAGAAGCATCAAAGAAAGTACTCTAAAAAGAAGGTAAACTCAAGATCTTGATGACTGAAAAGAGAGTGGGTTCCTTTATGATCATTCCTTTGTCCATGGTATTCCCAATCTCACCCCAACATCAAAGCTCAGAAATAGCAGAATATAGTGAAACGAACATATATGATAGTCCACAATTTGCTTCTCACATTTATTAGCTATGTGTTCTTGGGCAATTCATTGAATATATGTGAGCCTCAATTCTCACCGGATTATAACAGATATCTTGCATAATAAATAGGTTACCATGCTTTGACATAAGCACTCAAGCTATATTAGTTTGCGGCACATTTCTTTAAAGCATATGATGTGCCTTTTCCTTCTCTTAGCAAAACATATTCTGATATTAAAAGACTAATGTTCAGTAACCTTGTATTCTAACAGCTATTTTTAAATAAATATATCAGCAAAACATGACTGTCTTCAACCATATGATTTGATAAATTACTTTCTAATTTATAATTATAGAACAAGTATGAATTTGATTCTAGCAGATTTTTTTAATCCTAAAATAACAGTCCCAACTATTTTTTTTGCAGAAGTACTTATTAATATTTGGTGGAGATATTAGAAACTAATTTTCACTTTTTATTTCTTTTAAAGAGGATATTATACAGAATACTGTATAGTGACAAGCATATTTGATGTTTCTAGACTAATTTAATTGGCAGGCTTAATGAAAATGTTAAATCTGCAAGACAAGAAGGAAGGAAGAAAATTGATGGCAGAGCTGACTGAAAGAATATTTATGTACTTCAGGTAGCCTTTTGTTGTTTTGTTAGAGCTTCGAATTAGCCACTAACTTTTTTTCTCTCTTTTTTTAATAGAAAGGTCTGTTAAAATGTCCTAATGTGTACAATCATGTTGTTAACTCCACTTCATAAAATGCCTCAGAGCAAAAACAAATACAGTAAACTTTAAAAAAATAATTTTGTTTGGGATGCTTCAAAAAAAAAACGACTGCTGATGGTTCATAGTAACTCTTTTCTTTCCCTATAGCCCTGGAGGTTTCTGACTGACTCAAGTACTTGATCACCACAATTGACTGGATATGTATCAATGTATCATAATGTTTTTGACTTTCTTCCTGATTTGCTCTGATCTTGAGGGCTGCTAGCCCACTTACCTGGCTGATTGCTAAACCAAGACCCCTGGTACTAGGAGCATTCTATTGTTTTTCCAAGCCCTGTTTCCTATTCAATTGTTATAGCCATCCTATCTATATTTCCAGTTTTAATGAAGTATCCAACTCAAATCAGTTGATAGCTCACAGACCTCTATGTAAAATAAAGGCTTTAGGAGACTATGTGTAGTGTATCTAAAAAACTTCAGAAAGTCTAAACCATTTACAAAAAAGCTTATATAATGATAAAAGAGTATTACACACAACACACTGCATATTCTACTTTATATGGTCAGTAAACTAATAGAGTTTACTAGAGACATGAATTTTTTTTATTCTGTAAGGGTAATACTATAGCAAGAGGAAAAGTTACAGTATTGTTCATGAAATTTTATAGATCAGAGATTTTATTATCTATGGGGACTGTGATAATAACTATTTTAACTTGAAATTTTCTACAATAATAGGTATAAAGTGGCCATTCACAATCTACAGTATGCCCCCACACCTCCCAAAAAAAGGAACGTTATTTTCTAAACTGATCTATTTATAGTGATAAACCACCATTCCAAATCATGGTAGATCTTGCCATTCAATAATGGCATCTATCAACACTGCCATTTAAAAATCCATCTTAGTATCTTATTTTAAACACTTCCTTTTGTCTTGGTATTCAGTCTATAAAAATTTCTGCCCTTCTCTTATGGTTGTCACCTCCCTTCTCTTACCATATTGGCCTGTGGGTGACGGAAGACACATGGCTCCTCTTACAATATTTCAGTGAGGCTTTTCATGGGTTTGACTTCTGAATATCAGATTTTGTTCACACATCCTCTGCCTAGATAGTAGGCAAGCCTCCGTAAGTGTAGTTAGAGGAGTGCAATCTCTTTGTTCTTAAGAAATTGGGACTCAACTACTGCCTTTTCCCTCTTGAAACCAAGTCAATTCATTCCTGTAGTTCATTCAGCACTTTCAAACTCTTCAGGGAGACTTCAAAAAGTCTTGGTTCCAAGACGGGAATGGTGACACACACCTATAGTCCCAGCTACTCAGGAAGATGAGATGGGAGGATCACTTGAGCACACAAATTTGAAGTCAGCCTGTACAACACAATGAGATCCAGTCTCAAAAAAACAAACAAACAAAAAAACCCCCTCTCAGTTGTGTTCTCTGCACTAACCTAGGATGTGTGGAATCCTATGGAAACTTCCCTCAGACTCATAGCTCATTCACTCTGTCCACTACTACTGTGCTATGATGGACATGGTACTTTGCCCCAGATGGGACTTCCTAAAAAAGTTTCTGGGTTTTTGTCGACTTTTCTGAGGATTCTATCTTCTTACACCTCAAGTATAAAATCCAGGGAGACTGAAGGAATCTAAAAGTTCTTCTTCGGGTCTCAGGCATTAAACTCATCCTAGCTTTATTCACTCTGGATATCTCGATGCAACATCAGCATTTCTATACCTGAAAGAGACAAACTGTCTCTTCTGTGGTATTATATAGAATTATTATTCTATGATTATGATTGAGAAGTAACGCCAGTGAGCCATTAAGATGATAGAGATTCCTTAATGACTGACTGCTGTGTCTAGATTATGTCAATTAAGTTAAGCTGTGTGTAATTATTAAGATGATAAGGATTTCTTAATGACCAACTGATGTATCTGAGTTAATTGAAACAAGCTGTGTATAACCAGTTAAGTGTATATATACCTCTATTGTCCGACAATAAAGCGGCTCCTGCTCCTGCTGTATCAACCTTCACAAGTTGCTCGTCACCCCCCGGTTATTTTGCCCAGCCAGACTGCGGCATATGATATAGATAATCTTCTAAATATGTTCTTTGTCAAGTAAAAACTCAGCTTTCACAGTTTTGAAAAAACCCTTTTTAACTATTTGAGATCCTGACTATTGTCTAGTTGAGGCTTATTAAGAGAGTTTACTTTCAAACTCAAAGTAAAACTTTCCTGTTCTAGGTGGCATCCCTAGCAGTAAGTTGGACAGCTTAGTAAGCCCTTCTTAATGGCAAGAGGAGGAGGCTGGGGTTGAAGGTGGAGGGATGGGGAGAGAGGAGTAAAGAGAAGGATATGGCAAGATTTTAAAAGGTACTGAATAACATTCAACAAACTACTACGTTAGTACTATGTATTAATGGGCCATCTGAGATGACTACTGCTTCAAGGAAGAGAGGACTCTGATTACAATCCACAGGTATTATACAATTAATAGCAATGCCGTAATAATGGTGGACTCATTTGTAACTTAGTTTTCACCTGCAGAAAGAGGTTAAATAAGAACTTTTCAGGTGTGAATCAAGTTTTCAAAATGTAATAAGCAATTAACAGAATTTTTTCCATAGTTGATCATGATTCTACTAAAGAAGATAGGATAGTTAATGGGTCCCAAAAGCAGGGGCAGACCTGAATGAAGGTTACAATAAAGATCAAACAAAAGGGCACTGTCAATTAGAATGTCCAGGCCAAACCAATAGCACTGGTACATTTCCATGATCCTGCTGGAACAGATTGTGTCCAATAGCATTGGTACTTTTCTAAGACTTGATTAGCACAGATCTTGATCGGTACCTGTACCCAGTTGCCGCAGTCCGGCTGCAGCAAAATAACCGGGGGGTGACGAACAACTTGTGTAGATTGATACAGCAGGAGTGGAAGCCGTTTATTGCAGGACAGGAGCAGTATTTATACATTCCACACAGCTTATCTAATTAGCATAAACTAGATACATCAGTCAACCAATAAGGAATCTCCACACTTAATGGCTCGCTGGTGTTACTTCACAAACCACTCCCTCTGGCATTTTGCCAGGCGCCATCCAGACTTGTTTACAGACTCTAACACCCAGTAGCTACATAAGCTATTAGACTAGTACATTTAAGTGGTAATCTTCTATCAGGTACCTTCTCTCTTTGAAAGAGTTCTCTTTTCCTCTCACTTAAATCTATTCCTTTCACTCTTGCTTTCCATTAATTATCCGTGGATTTCAGTCTCTGAATTTGTGGCATAAGAACCTGGAAAAATATTGGCAGTGAGCTGCCTGGGTCTCCTGTGACATCGGAGGGCATAGTCTGCCACTAAGAGCTGGAACACGCCACTCTATAGTAAAGAAAAAAAGAATCCAGCTTAGCTGGCCAGGACCCTCAGAGCCGTCTCCAGCAGGCATCCCCTGCTGATTAGCTGCTAACACTAAAATGGGCTTTTTCAGCTCCAGAGAACTGTAGCTTTCACAGACCCCAATCACCAGTTGAGTTTCATCTCTAATCCTGGTTTCGCTATAAGTAGAAAAGTAAAAGAAACATGCTTAATATATGCAAAAGTTTTATACTTTTTCTGTTATTATCAATAAATTGTTAAAATTTCCAGTAATGTTTAAAGGAAAATATCACTAATTCCAACTTAGAGAATATTCACATGAGAACATCTCTTTAATTAATATGCAATGTATCACACAGTCTTTAGTAAAACAGTATGATCATTTGCATAGCTAAACTTCACTATCAATCAAGACAGCACCATGTGTCAACTAATGGATTGCCTGCTACTCTCTGACAGTTACAAACATTTTGCTCAAGGCAGAAAATGTCATTGTTTAACCTATGTGTGGTGATAATATCTAAAAGCAAAATCAGAAATCAATAGGTTAGTTATAGATGAAAGATACAATTTTTCTATTTTAGAATATTAATAACTGAAGGCATTTAACAACTGTATATACATTTTCTCATAGCTGAATATTTTATTTTAATCAAATAAAGAATACTATTTTTCCTATGTCCTATAAAGACTTAACTTTTGTTAAAACTCAACATGTCAGGTTTTCTTTCACTATTAATTATTAGCTTTAAAAGAAACACATTGTTAGAAACTGCCTTTTAAGGAAAGGGAAACCCACAGTTAGTGGGGCTTAAGAATAACAAGGGAGTAGAATGCATTCTAATAGAACATATGAATCACACAGAACTGCTGTTATAACACCATGAACAATTAGATCAGCAACGGCTGAAAACCATTAGTTGCTGCTGGCTGCTGTTGATGAGAAGATTTTCTGCCTTCTCTGAAGTCTAGTATCAGTTTATCAAATTTCCTACTCAAGCAGTGCCTGAGGCTCTGCTAACCTTAAATACAGAACTGGAAGTGAACAAAAACATCTTAGCAATCAAAATGTTGTTTATATATTAATCAAATATACAGAAGCAATTGCTCAAAAGGGTTGTGAAGAATATTTTAAAGTAATTTGAATGTTTAACATGTCAAAATTTACTTAGTGTTTTCCAATTTTTGATGTCCCAAATTTTAAATTTTGGTCCTCTTGTTATGCCCATTTTCTTCCATGTCTATCAAATTTGTGAATCATTACTCAGTTCTACTGAGAGCATTCAATTTCTTTTTTTAGGTACATAATACCTAAAATGTGGTTTTGTGGTAATTACTGCAATTAAAACTCTGAAGAGTGTTTTAGTACGCTATTTTGTAAGCCACCTAAGGTAAATCATGTGTAACAAAATGATAAACACAAAATAACATTGTATAGGATCTATTGCTGAACTCTAAAATATTATCATTAACTTGCCTTAATTTTTTTTTGGGGGGGGGGGTGCTGGGTATTAAACCCAGGACCTTGTGCATGGGAGATAAGCATGAAGCACTCTGCCAACTGAGCTACATCCTCAGCCCCAACTTGCCTTAAATTTTAATAGCCTAAATAGGGGTTTAGTATTAGGTATCAGGAGGAAGAACAATTCATAGTAAAGACTGTTGGACTAGACCCTCCCAGTATGTACCCATTCAACTTTTTCTGTGCTACAACCACAGTTATACTCAGATAACAAAGATCAGGTGCATGTTAAGTGTAGTTTTAGGCGGGTGGTCTTCAAATTCAAAGTCATTTCAGTTGGTTAATCTCTAGTCAGAGACAGAAACAGACCTGTGCAAATGAGTGCAGCTGTACAGAGCAAACTCCTAGAATCTTATGAGAATGCTGTTTCCATCATTCACAACTGCAAACCCGAAGACTGTCTCCATTAAAGGGCACATTAGCAGTCCTCCTTTTTGCCTTCTCTCACACTTTATCACTTAACTTACCTCATGCTATCTCATTAACATCATGCTTTAATTCTCAACATTTTCACTCACTTATTTCTTGCCAGAGAATGCTTTAGGAAAGCAACTAAGAGAGAGACTGGAAGTGGTGATAGGAGTGTTTGAATTTTTTCAAAAGTTCTAAGTCATTAGTTTGTTTTATAAAATCTGCCCAAAATTACATTAATGAATAGGTGTAAAGATTTTTATGATTCTGAGGGGTTTTTGTTGTTGTTTATTTTTAACATGAGTTTGGTTTCTTTATTATAGACAGCAGAGGTTGTCCACTATGTGACCTCTGGATTAGTTTTCTGGGAGGTTCTGAACAGTCTTTGAGGTATGAAAACAGGGAGTGAGTTGGCCATTTCTACAATAAAATGACACAGACTTCAGTTAAGAGGGAACAAAAATTTCTGAATCAGGTAAGCCAAAGTACTTATGTTTAAAGAAAAATAGGGTAAGCCTAATCAATAACCTGGTTAGATACCCTAAACCTGCAGATTTAATGACACATCACAACTGAAGAAAAAAAGACATCAGAAATTAGAAAACTTATAAAATAATTAGCATAGAAATTTTTGCCAACTTAAAGGTGTTAATTTGAAAAACGTTTAGTTGATAAGTCTGGTTTTTAAAATTTAATATAAAAGTAATAAACATTAAGTCCAAACTGGAATCTACACAAGCACCCACAAAGAGACTGGGTAAAAGCCAGATACAAGAGCAAATATACCATACATTTCCATTTATATATGGTCAAAACCCAGTGTTAAAAGTTCAGAGACCAGCTATTTAGTCATGCAGGAGGCAGTGATTGGAAGGGAGCATGAGAAGGTGCTAAAAATGTTCTCTTTGTAACTGAGGCAGTGGTTGCACAGATGTGTTGAGGATTCCTTACGCTCTAACTTAGGACTATGCACTTTTTTATACATAATAAAAGGGGTAGGGAAGACGGTGGAATATGATGGTCATCATTATCCAAAGTACACATAAGAGGACAAAAAAGATGTGACTCTACTTTATGTACAACCAGAGATATGAAAAATTGTGCTCTATATGTGTAATATGATTTGTAAGGCATCCTGTTGTCATATATAACAAATTTAAAACAATAAATAAATCAATTTTCTGGAAAAAAAAAACTAAGAGAAACAAATACCTAAAGTAAATATTACCTTAAAAAAACCCTTTCCTTAAAATCACTTCATAATTAAAAAAAAAATCGAATATATGACCATATTCAATCTTGAATCTTTTTTTTTCCAATTTAACACTAAGTCATACATATATTCCCATATCATTATTTAACGAACATGAGTAAATACTTCCATGTGCTCCAACTAAAATCACCAATAAGACTGCTTACAAAGTCTGGTCTCAGTCTACAGTCCTACTTTCAATATTTAATGCTGCAGATGAAAAACAGAATGTTAGTCAATTACCAAGACCTATATCCAATAATGCAAAGTCTCTGGCTCTGTGATCATACACTTCTTGGAAGCAATGGTCTATATTTCAAATCAAATAGTCATCATTTTTGTGGGTAAAGACAATCTTAACCTATTCAATTATATAGTCATAAGAATTTCCAAGGAAGTGAAAACTCTCCCCCTAGTGTTGATGCCTTACTTCTGGTTTCCAGTGGAGGAGGGGGAATGTCAGTGAAAGAAAAGGGCATACTAAAAGAAAATGCAGGAAATGAGGAAACAGTTGGAGAGGGAAAGTGCATATAAATGGTTTATATATGTTCCCTGAAGATTGTATTTAACATGACCATTATTTTCACATTTCTGTCTCTCAGTAATAGAGTTAACAAACACATCCTTTGCTCCCAGCATTCAATCTTTCCTATTTTGACTTATTTACAGACTAAATAAGGAAATTTATTTTCAGTGCAAGCCAAGAAGGGTTTTCAGAGTTAAAATTTTTTGGTGTTTTTTTTTTTAAAACTCTCTTTTTCTTTTAAACAATTCCCACCATGTTCCTACTCAGTCTCTTGACAAAAAAATATTACTTTTCATGAGTCTTTTTAGAACTTTTTCTGTTTAACATTTTAAAAGATGTGTTTTGGTGTAGCTAAGTATACGTTTTATTTTATTTTAAGGAGGATAGGTCTGATTGTATGCTTCACAATGGAAACCTATAATTATTTTTATAATCATCAGCTGTTCAGATTTTCTTTTTTCCCCAAGAGTATGACAGGCACTTGCAATCACATCATCACAAGAAGAAAAGAGTGTGGTACACAGGAGATGAAAATTGCTTTCTTAATTTGTCCAAAACCAGTTTATAAATACTCTTATATTCGCTAAAATAAATATTGACAATCTAGTACTCTGAAAATCTGATTATCAGGGGGAAAAAAAGAACTTTTTCAAAAAGGAGTAATGGTTCTTCCAAATTCAGTACAATGTATATATATTCTTCATTCATTTTAGTTCTGTAGGAAAATTTGAAGTCTGACAGGTGTAGGCCCAAATATCAACTCTAATATATATTACCTATGTATTGCCTTCAAACCAGTTTCCAGGCTTCACCTTATCCAAATGTTAAATGGAGGTTAACAACTGAAACTACACAGAATTATCAAAAATTTACAGATTTTAAAGGTTTTTCCCTATTTTCTTTCTCATTCCTTTTCTCTAAGTAGCTCAATATTTCCAATTTTTCCAGACAATTAGAAGTAAAATAAAACAAAATCAATCAATTTGACCTGTGATGATTCTGAATTAGTTTAAAATTAAACCATTTCTTGGGCTGGGGTTGTGGCTCAGTGGTAGAACACTTGCCTAGCACATGTGAGGCTCTGGGTTTGATCCTCAGCACCACATAAAAATGAATAAAATGAAGATATTGAGTCCATCTACAATTAAAAAAAAACATTTCTGGAAGCACAATCACTATATTTTATGAATAAATTTTAAAGATTCATTCTGCGAACACAATAAAATACACCGGGTTCCCAAAGAATGTTTAAGAAAGGAATGGGAAGATTTGGGTGGGGGAATCCTTAAATAAAGTAAATATTCAAGGATCATAAATGAAGTGTAACACAAATTATAGGCAACTTTAAACCAACCCCATTATGTCTGCCTCCCTTAACCCTAATTTCGGTGGGAGGGGGGGAGATTAAATGAAAGGCTTTGGATTTTCAAATCCTGAAATAACTTCACACTTTTAAAAGTTAAAAATTACTACAAATTATTCCTCAAAGAATTCTCATATACTCTTCATCCAGCTTTCCCAAATGTTAACATCATATATAACCACAGTACGACTATCAAAATCAGGAAATTAACATTGACATTATTCTACTGAATAATCTATAGACCTTATTCAAATTTTACCTTTCTACTAATGTCCTTCCTCTGATCTAGTGTTCCATTCATAATCCTATATTGTTTAGTTATTAAATATCAATTTCCTTTAATCTGGCACAGTTTCTCCATTTATTTTCATCATCATAACACTTTTTAAGAATGGTTACTAGTCAGTTAATTTATAGAACGGCACACAATTTGGGTTTGTCTAATGTTTTCTATGATTAAATTTGGGGGATGCATTTTTGTTAAGACTACCACAAAAGTGATGTTGAGCCTTCCATAGTACATCATATGAGAAAAGTATATGATATGCATATGCCCTGTTATTGATATTCTTAATTAACTGGTTAAGATGTCCACTTTCTCCACTATGCTTCCATTTGTGAATACTGTAGTCCCCCTTATGTGAGGTTTTGGTTTCCATGGTTTCAGTTACCCTCCCACAACCATAGTCAGAAAATATTTAGTGGGAAAATTCCAGAAACAAGCATTTAAATTAGAGGCCATTCTGCATAGTATGATGAAATCTCATACCTTATCACTTCATCCCACCCAGGAAATGAATCA
Organism: Marmota marmota marmota; assembly: GCF_001458135.2. Classification (NCBI taxonomy): domain Eukaryota; kingdom Metazoa; phylum Chordata; class Mammalia; order Rodentia; family Sciuridae; genus Marmota; species Marmota marmota. Next base: position 28,103,495 of record NW_026000241.1, read on the forward strand.
TCCCCTTGCCCAGCACATCCATGCCCTAGTGACTAAGTAGCATTGCAGTCTTCTTTGTTGTTATCAGATCAACTATTGAGGTACTGCAGAGCATGTGCTCAAGTAACCCTAAGAGTCAGCATGTCACAATGCCAATATAATTCACCTCACTTCACTTCATCATAATGGTATTACATCATCTCATATCACCACAAGACAAAGGGTGAGTATAAGCTGAGCAGTACTTTCCCTGCATGTATGAGGCCCTGGGTTTTTGAACCCCAGCACTGCAAAACAAAAGGGTTTTGCTGGGAGTGGTAGTGCATGCCTGTAATCCCAGCAACTTAGAAGGCTGAAGCAGGAGGATCTTGAGTTTGAGACTAGCCTTAATAAATTAGCAGGACCTTGTCTCAAAAATAGGAGGGATTGGGGATGTAGCTATCTGTTACTCAACCACCCCTGGGTTCAATCCTCAGTACAAAGGGGGAAAAAAAAGAAAGAAAAAGAGTGGATATAGTACAGTAAGATATCTTGAGAGATAAAGACTATAATACATAAATTTTAATAACATCTTATTTATTATTAATCTTACTGTGATTAATTTATAAATTAAGCATCACAGATGGTACAAACAGAAGAAAATATTACAGAGTTTGTTCATACTATTCATGGTTTCAGGCATCCCGTAGGGTCTTATAACATATTCCCTGTTAATAAAAAGACTACTATAGTATGTACCTTTTAATGACATATTTTGTGACAATGCACATGTACTGTTTACAACTATATTATTTTGTCCAATAATGATTCCTGCCTGAAACAATTATTACTGTCCATCCCAAATGGTGATTTCTTTTTTCCATCACTCCTTCTACATTATCAATGGGAATTCTACAACAAGAGACAGTCTTCTCTTTTCTATTTACATAGTTTTATCTAGATATTTCTTTTTGCTCTATGGAATAGTCTGTTATCATTACAGCTCAAAATGTCCCTAATTTGGCAAAGCTGACTCCTATGTTGATTTTTTTTTTTTTGGTCCCCTCAACTGTGTGAGAGTGTGTGTGTGTGTGTGTGTGTGTGTGTGTGTCTGTCTGTCTGTCTGTCTAGGGCCTTGTGCATGCTAAGCACATGCACTCTACCACTAAACTACACCCCCAGTCTCCCGTTATTTTTGATATGCTCCCATCACTTTTTGAACATTTCAACATTTCATTCTGGCATTTTCATCCTATATTCCCCTATCCCAGTGCTGGAATCAACCATTTCTCCTAGGAACCCTGGATCCTTGTATTGCTATCTAGCATTTAGAAACCCAAATCTGAGAAAAAGGTATATTCATTAATGCTACAGTTTCATTGTTTTTAGGCCTTCTCGTGAACAGAGCTTAAGAAATATATACTGTACACTCCAACAACTTTCTACCTATCTATCCCCATTAATTCCTATTGATATCTCCAATTCCAATCAAATCCAAGGATAACCATAGTTTCCCTCTTTTTATTTGTACCAAGTTTCTCTGATCTTAAAAGAAGTTTAATAATTGCAATATAATTATTTACTCATTCTTAGAAAACACATAAAGTAGTTTTAGAGTTGCTAATTTACATGTTAGAGTTTGCTTTATAAGCCTATTCAGACTGTACAATGTGATCCTAAAATTTACAAATTACATGCCCACACACACTTCCAGCCACTGGAAATGTCTTGGTAACAGATGGCAACACCAGAAAGAAATACAGAATTGTTTTTTCTCACAGAATTACTTATTTTTTTTTTTTAAGTTCTGTTAACTTCTAAACATTATTCAAGTCTCTACTGAGAGATTATTTCCTCGATACAGTTATCCCTGAATACCCAGTTTGGGTTAGACTTCCATGTGAAATCATTCCCTCAATGACAATCTGTACTACACACATTTGTAATTCTCCAAAGTATCGCTTCTCAGCCTTTTGGCCAAGATCAAGTGTAATTCTCCAAAGTCAGCCTTTTCAGCTAGATTAGAAACTCCTTAAGGAGGAGGACTCTCTATTTTACACTGTTATATGCTTAGGTACCAACAGTACAAAAGCAGGGTTCAATTAATACTCAATAAATGCCCAAATAAACCAAAAAATAGAAGATAGATTAGATGCTAGAACCATTTTATGATTGTTAACCACCAATAATATGTAGAAACTAAACTTCTAAAACAGATGGATGTGGAAACATCTTGTTCCTTTCCTCTGCGTTATATTACCTAGTTGATATCAGAAATATCACTAGAAGCCAGGGGCACATGCCTGTAAACCCAGCCACTTGGGAGGCTAGGGTAGTAGGAGGATCACTGTTTGACAACTTAGATAGCCCTGACAACTTAGGAAGACCCTGTCACAAAAGAGAACATTTAAAGGGCTGGGGATATAGCTCAGTGATAGAGTAACCCTGGGTTCAATCCCTAGTCCTGCCACCCCACCCCACCCCACAAACAAAACAAAACAAAAACCCCTCACTTTAAGATAGAAAGGAGGCCTATTCGTATCCAGCAAACAAAATTGGTTGGTATCATGAGTCTAAAACCAAAATAGTAATAAGCGTCATCAACCTTTCCTTTCTCAAAAGTTCTTTGTTAGACTTTGCTAATCATCACTTATTTTAAATCCAGCTGTTAAGAGATATGCAATATCCAGATTGGCCTGCTTTGCATGCTTACTGCAATTTTGCACTGAGGATAATTTCTGTTGGCTTAAACACCAATACGAGCACCAATATGTTTAAACGTGGTGATGAACCAAGCATAAGTAGGCTTTAAATGTACTTTCCCAACAAAACAATTTAATTTGCTCATAGGAATCTGGGAAATATAGCTTTTATTCTTATAAATGCTTATAGAATCAGAATCCTAATTTATTTTCCTAAGAAGTGACACACGAAAAGAACTCCCCACCCCCTTTTTTCTGTGTTTGGGTATAATTTACCTCCAGAAACCTGAACTAAAAACACATTAGTAAATTAATGATTTCAAAATAATAATATAAAATCTAACCAATATTATTTTTATTAAAAAAATTTTAAGCAGCATTTTTCTCTCACTTTCACTAATAAATGAGACCAACCATGTATCACAAGAGAAAAAAAATGTTAACCTTTAATCTCGGATATCTGAGAATAACAAGAGAATATCTAGTATACAGAGAGATTAAAGAGGTTTATACTACCGATTCATTATGTCACCAGGTATTTCACAAGGAGCTAAGTCAAACTACTTTTTACCTTGTTCCATAATTACTGGTTTGACTAAAACAACTGATCATTAAATTTAATTTCACTAAATGATAATCATACCACATAAAATTCAAAATGCATTAATAGAATACATTAATAGAGGCTTCACTTTGTTAGATACAAATTACATTTTTATTTCACCCAAAAGTAAAACAAGTTTAAAAAAATGAGCTTCAAATGATAATGTTTCACTATACCTGACATTATCACTATAGCTATTTACTACAGGTTAAAGCTATGTGTAAAAACACAAGTTGAAAGCAAGTGTAGTGAACTCACATCTTTTTTAAAACCTTAAAGGTTTAAATGTATAATATGTATCTGATCACTAGAACAAAATTAAAACTCAAAGTGAGTTTTAATATAAAACAATGGTAGTCTTTCCTCAGCTTTTCACAATATTCTAAATCTTCTATAATAAGCATTTCTATATTCAGATATTTTTAAATTTCATTTTTTAAACCTGGGAAAGTACATATAAAAATTTTGCCATTTTAACCATTTTAAGTGTATACTCTTCAGTGGCATTAAGTACATTCACACTTTATACAACTATCATAATCTATCTGCAGAACCAGATAATTTTTTAATGGACATTATTTTCTTTCTAAAGCACCTAAAAAGTTTTGTTAAAAACTAACCAAATTTCCTACAAAGCTTTAAGACACTTAGAATAGAAATAAACTGTTGGCCTCTATTTGTGAAATAAAATATCAAATTACATAATGTTAAAGAGGAATGTTATAAAAGGAAAGCGATTGACGCTAGAAGGGCTTTCTCTGTTACTCTGCCTTCTGCACAGTTTCTACCAGCAAGAAGGCCTTTCTAGATGTGGCCCCTCAACCTTAGACTGTCCAGAACTGTGAGATGAATAAATTTTTATGCTTCATAAATTGTTCAGCTTGTGGTATTCAGTTATAGTACTATAAAATGGACTAACATATACCTTGCATCTATGAATGGCACTCATTTATGTGCATATTTGAGGTGATATTTGCCATAGCTTTTAATGTACCAAATCCTAATTTCTCTTAAATTTGCATGTAATACAAGTCTCTATGAGCAGTCAGTGAAACAAAAATAAGCTGAATTTTAAATGGAAAAGACAGTTAACTAATAATGATAATTCACATCTCAATAGCATATCTCCCAGTTTGAATCATACAGCTAATTGCCTCTTTCCAGAGTCTGTGGTGGAATGTGCCCCAACCAGAAAAATGTTAGAAAAGCTGCTCCTGGAGGTTTGAAAAATATCACCTGCCAGGCACACACCTTAGCAGAAAGAAAAGCATATTGCATTTATGATGTCTAATTAATACTAAAATGTTTAATATAATGTAATAACGTATGCCATTATTTTATTTCCATTCTTATTCAAAATGTATCCCTATTGTCAAAATCATTCTAGATGATTTAAGATACTTAACAGATACTGCCATAATTTTTTCACTTGCCACGTTTTATTCTAAAATTTCTGATCATTAAAAAAGGGTGAAACATAAATATTTTGATCAATTTTTTGGCACACTAAAATCTTTTCCTACATGCAGGTACCACTGGTTTGCAGGCACAGGATGATATTTACACTTCAGTGGCTATGCCCCCATCATTAATGATGGAGAAAGATCTCAAAAGTCCAGAAAATACAGACAAAATAATTTCTTGAAAGCCTTCCCATAACCTCAAAAAAAAGCAATAAAAATAATTACTCCAAAAATACAAGTTTGACTAGAGTAAAGCAGATAAGGAAATGCTTTAAACCATTTAGAAGAAAAATTTGTACAGATTTTTATTATTATTTATTATAAATGTATATAATATAAATTATATTTATTAGAGTCTCAGATTCTATCATTCACTAACATATTTTAGGCTACTTAAAATTACCTGTATAAGGTTTGCTCTATTCATCTGTTAAATGGGATGATGACAAATGTATCTCTCTCTCAGATATACAACTCTTTATGTGTCAGATACATATAGATAGATTTAGATATGTTATACCTTCTCTCATATGCAGGCATTTAATACTATAAATCTGTAAACTGCTTATAAACTAAAGTACTACGAGACACTACTGCTCCTGCTACTTACCACTATTACTAACAATAATACAACACATAATTATAAATAGTTCCAAGTTCTTATAATATTGTCATTCACCACTCTGCTGTTATCAAAACAAATGAATGCTAGGGAAGCTTCAGGGGGTCTTGATATTTTTTTCTCTTACAGTTGAAAAAGGTGAGTCAAACAGGCAAGTGCTATAGTTTGGTGCCAGAAACCCTGTTCCTATGGTTCTCCCTTGCCACTGCTGATCAGGAACACCAAAATCTTTTAACCTATTAACTCTCATGGTTCTATCTATGTACAAGAAGAAAATATCCAAAGCCAGTCACTCAAATGTCCTATAGCATATTCTCTCAGGCTTTTAGCCTTCCAAAGAGACAAAGATAATACCATATTTGATTAATATTATGTATACAAGTTAAAAAAAAAAGCTGGGAAAAAAATAAAAAGCTCTTTCTTCAAAGCTCTAGCAGCTGGTGACCCTCTGCAGTTGGTATCCCTCCACAACTCCCTTGAATACAATTTGAACACCACTAATGTCAGAGAACCTTGCAGGGCTTACCTATTTCACAAGGGCTGAAATTATGATCTATTCAAGAACAACAATAGTACAGAGGTTAACAATGGGTTCTGCAGAATGGGGGGAAGGGATCAACACAAATCACTAGCATTATATTTTTACTAATCTTTCTAAAAAATATCTGCATCAGAACAAATGTTTTTATCACCTATACAACAAAATATATAGCTACATTTTCCAGAGCTGACAGTCATGTACACCTGTCATTACTTTTTAAAATGCGAAGAAAACTATAAATTGTTAGTTGGATTTCTTTAAAATTATCAAAGCGATTTCAAATTTCAGTAAAATATATTTGGGTTGGTACCTAGTAGTGGTTCCCTAGAATTAAATAATATTCTTTTTCTCAAACAAAAACATGGCCTGATATAGTTCCTAAACAGAGACCCATAACTGCAAGCAAAAAACAATGAGCACTGGCTGCCAGGAAGCTCAAAGTTAAACTGTTATGTCCAAGGCAACAGTATACTTAGCCCTTTTTTCTGACAACTTGTGTTCTTTTTTGTTGTTGTTGTTGTTATAATAGATCCTGTTAATTTTTCTTTCTCTAAATGATCATATAATTCATAGATTTTAATGGTCACATCATTTTTAATGTTTTTTTTTCAGGGATTTATTTTTATTTTAATGACTATTATGTAGTATTTCCTTTCCAGATGTGGCAAGATATAAATAATAAACAAAACATTAAACATGTCAAACACACAGCAACAGCATTAACAGATGTATCATTTCAAAACACTTTCCATATTTTTAAAAGTTAAAAATATATTACTTTAAGTCCATAAGGTGAAAAAAGACAGGTTGGGAAAAAACTTTTGAAATTATCTGACTCAACTTCATCTGGTTTATTTTTTTGCTTTTGTTTTATACCAGAAATTGAACCCATGAAGGCTTAACTAATTAACATGCCCAGACCTTTTTTTTTATTCTGAGACAAGGTCTCAGTAAATTGTTAGGCCTTGCTAAACTGCTAACTTGCTAGGATAGCAGACCTGTGCCACCACACCTGGCTCCAACTTTATCTTTACAAAATATAATTTAATAAACAATTGCAATAAATTTACATCTTCCTGCTATTATCTGTATATACAAATTGTCAAATCTCCCTTTGAAATTAAGCAAAAGAATGTTACTACTCCATTCAAAACCCTCAGAGTGAGTTACCATCTCTCATAAGCACCAAAGTCCTTACAAGGTTCTTCAAGATTTGGCATGGTCTGGTCCCTCGTTTCCTCTCTGACTTCATCTCCTGCCACTCATTCTCTCCAGCCATATTGGTCTCCTGCTGGTTCCTCTCACTTGTCAAGTGTATTTTTTTTCTAGATAAGATATTCGCCTACCAGGGAAATTATTAAGACTTGTTCCCTCGCCATAATCAGGTCTTTGCTCACATGGCACTTTATCAGAGAGGTCATCTCCATATTTGATATAATAAGCTCACCTCTTCCACCCAGCCACCCTTAACGCCAGTACTTAATCTCTGCTCCCCTCCCAGCTTGACTTTGCTACAAAGCATTTTTTTTTAAATATTTGTTTCAGTTGTAGATGGACAAAATATCTTTATTTATTTATTTTTATGTGGTGCTAAGGATCGAACCCAGTACCTCACACGTTTGAGGCAAGCACTCTACCACTAAACTATAGCCTCAGCCCCTGAAAAGCATTTTATTACCTTCCAATATATGATACAGTTTATTTCTTCATTTCCTTCCTCCTCTACTACAATGTATAAACTCCAGTGTTTTGTTTTCCTTCTGTTTTGTTCATTACTACTTCTCCAGCACCTAAACAATGCATCTAAAACCTGATACCTATGATGTGTTCAAAAATACCTGTTTGATGACTAAAAACTGAATAAGGCTTTATTCCTACTTTCAGTTGTACCAGTATTCCATTTTCTATATTTTTACAGTGATTTATACCATTTACTCACATATTTAGCCTAACATTAATTGAAAGAAATCAATAGAATTTTTTGAGAATACTTAAGAACTGAATGAATTTGATTTGATTTAAAATCCAAAGTTACCCATAAGTAGGATAAAAATAAAAGGATCGAAGATATACTATGCAAACATTAATTTTAAAAAAAAGGGAGTAGCAATATTAATAGCAATAAAGTAGTCTTCAAAGAAAAATACTTGGGGGCTGGGGTTGTGGCTCAGCAGTAGAGCCCTCGCCTAGCAAGGCCTTGGGTTCAATCCTCAACACCACATAAAAATAATAAATAAATAAATAAAGGTGTTGTGTACAACTACTTCTAAAAAATAAATGCTAAAAATGAACAAAAAGAAAATCACTTAAAATAAATAGGGATACTACATAATGACAAAAGAATCACACCATTAGTTAGACAAAACAACATTAATGAGTATTCACCAAAAAAGTAGAAACAGGTCTAAGAGTCAAATCCACATTTCCAATTGGGAACTTCAATATCCTACAGTTAGCAACTGATATAAGTACTGCTCAGAAAATCAAGAGGAGAATTGAATAAGTACTCAATCACTCCACACACACACACACACCCTTTGTAAGAGCTAATGGAACCAGTTACCAAGAAAGGCCACATACTGGGAAAATAAAACAAATTTTTAAAAATTTTACAATAATTAAAACTGAAGTATGTATTCTCCATTTTAATGAAATCAAACCAGAAATCAATGGACAATAGGAAAATCTTCAAATAGTCAGAAATAAAAATGACATAATAAATAATCTATGGGCCAAAGAAGCCTCAAAGGAAATAAAGAAAAATATATAAAACTGAAAGAAAATATACCATATTAAAACATGAGAGAAAGAGCCTAACTCCCTATTTCTTATATGTAAGCTACCATAGTGACTTTCTTCTAAAGACTACAGTATGGCACAACTGTATACTACCTACGCAAGGATCTACCTTAACATCATAAGTCATGATGATTACACATGCCCTTGATATAATAAAATGGCCCTTTATCTCTGTAGTTTTTCTCCCCCAAAATCCATAACTGCAATCTAATCCTGAGAAAACACCAAATAAATCCCAATTGAGGGACATGCTACAAAATCTCTGACCCACACTCTTCAAAACTATCTGTCAATGTCAACCAAAACAAGGAAAATCTGAATGACTGTTATAGTCCAGAAGAGCCCATAGAGATATGATGAATAAAAACAAACTGGTACCCTGGACAGATACCTGGACCAAAAAAAAAAAAAAAAACCAAAAACATTAAGACTTAAAACTATAAACTCTGGGGGCTGGGGTTGTGGCTCAGTGGCAGAGCACTTGCCCAGCATGTGTGAGGCACTGGGTTCGATACTCAACACTGCATATAAATAAATAAAACAAAGGTCCACTGACAACTAAAAAAATATTTTAAAACAACAACAGAAAACTAAACTCTGAAAACAGAAAGCAAAAGCTTCACGACACTTGATTTGGCAATGATTTTCTATGTATACCCCCCAAAGTTATGGAATCATAAAAGGATGATTAGAAATAATTGAAGTGGTATAACAATGTCATTCTAATCTTTTTCAACAAAATTAAATCCTCTCTCATTTCATGACTCTTATTGAGGAGGAATAAGCAAGTTCTTTGAACAAAACTATGTAAATTCAATATTATTTAATGAGCCTAGAATTCATTTTAGAAACAATTATGTAAACAAATAGAACTAGAAGTTCAGAGCATTTTAGATTCCTAAATCAAGTGTCCAAAACTGACCTATTCCAATGCCAATGCATAATAAAGCTGCTGGACAACGCAGGGGTCATGTGGAATCTCTCTTATATACCTCTAGGGAAGGCACTCTGCCTCATCCAAATTCGGATGACTCAATTAGGAGACATTTAAATCACTCTTCCTTGTTTTACTATTCAATATATGAAAGTGAACAATATGGAACTTTTGATGATCTCTCTTAAACTTCATGTGTCAAAATTTTAAAGATCGTGATCACCTGTCCCCTACAGGATAAACGTATTCTAACCAGCGGAATACATTTACCTTTGAGGTTTTCTAATTTTTCAATATTACTTCCACACAATGAAAGAAAAGATCTTTTGGAATTCTATTTCCAAAAGCTTACTTATAGATACATTAATGAACTCATGTAATTAAAAGTACAATATTTAGAAAAGAGAGTATTAAGTTCAGCTCTGATTTAGATACTTATAAAACTCATTTAAATTTATTTATAAACACTCCCCCTTATTTTAACATCATTTTAGGAGAGACAACCTCCAATCTGGGTTAAGAGAGGCTTCTACAGAAGCTTCTTCATCCCCCACTTATAGCATCAGAATTTATAGGGCAGTGCCAAAGGAGTCTAAATTTTTAACAAGATTCCTGGGTGTTTTTATGCACAATTAGGATTAATATCAGCTGCTCTGACAGAACTTAGCACTTAATGCAAAACCAGAATGCTTCGTAATAATTTTTTTCATTTTTGACACAGAGGAGATCACTCCATTTATCTAGAGTGATAGACTTCTGAAATTGCTAAAATGTATTAAAAGAGGTGAGTACAAATTTTATTAATATCATAATGAGTAAAGGTGATAAAATTCCCTGGGAAACCTCTTCTTAACAAAGGTCCACGTAAGGCAACACTCTCCTGAGAAAACCAGGAAGAATTGTTGATACGACTGCAGGTAAGCCTTGATGGAAAACTTCCTGGCCAGCAACAAGGCCAACTGTGCCACCCTCCAGTATTTGTGCCAATGGTAGCAAATGGAGCAGGTTGAGTTACTGGCTCCAGTTAGTTGTTATGTCTAATTAGCTTGCATACCAGTGGAGACAACAACACTGAAAAAAATTGAACAATCTCTCATCAAAGCCTAATATTTAAGTTCCTTGCATCAACTCATTTAGAGCGACTTGGCAGAGAATCTGCCCTTTTGCCTGCCTATATACCAATGTTCTACTTGTCTTTCTATTTTGGTAATATATAAGCACTACATTTACTTTTAACTCCTTTTAGCAAACTCAGGGAAAAACACAAACAAAATTAGGTGCAATTTTGTATTCCACATCACCTAGTAAAATGCATTGAATAGTCATTCAATGGAAGTTATTTTATGCCTATTCTGAAACAGGAGACTTGCTCATGTTAGAAACTCTACAACATTTATCTATTTGGTTTGACTTTTCAGTACAGCACTGAAAATTTTACCTTTAGCTATAACACATTTTCTATTTTCAAATGTAAAAATTCACATATCTATGAGTTCTGATCTTAAATTTTCATATCACTAAACATTAAAATGTTCATCAAAAATTATTCTGTCACATTGACAAGAGAAACTGATATAATTGAATCTTGAGTGTGTCCCAAACATGTGTTTTAAAAAAACTAGTCCCTACCCAGAAACACTATTGAGAGGTGGTAGAACCTTTAGAAGGTGAAGTCTATGTGAAAGAAGTTAGATCACTAGGGGTATGCCCTTAAAGGAGACATTGGGACATATACTCTCCACCATGACATGCTGCCCTGTCACAGGCCCAAAGCAAGAGGTCATGATCAGGAACCTCTGAAACTGTAAGCCAAAATAAGTTTTTTCTCTTTTTAAGTTAATTATCTCAGGTAATTTGTTACAGTAATGCAAAGCTGACTAACATACAAACCAACATCTACTTCAACAAATAAAAGCCCAGGGTAAGAAAGGCAGGCATGAGTATGGAGGTGTAAGTTTTAACAGTACAAGTGCAAAAGGACTACTGAGATTTAACCATTTTAGCTAAATGAGAGGAATGCAATCTATAGACTCAAAAACATAGAGGCAGAAGGCTCTTTTTAGAGATCATCTAATCTAACCTTTTATTTTACAAATTAGAAAATTTGCCTCATTTTTTGTTTACCAAAATAGTCAGGAATGTTCCATTAATTCTCATATTAGATCACATTAGATCACATTAGATCACAAAAATGAAAAACATTTCATTTCCTCAATACCTGTGATCACTGTTCCATGTTTATGGTAATTATAAGAGACAAATCATAATGTTAAATAAGGAATCTGCATATTCCTATCACACTACACCTGAGATTAAAGAAATCCAAAACGATATTTCAGAAAACCAAAACCAAAACCCTGAATAACTTTATCTTCACAAATTCCTAAAGCACAGTAACTCCTAATTCATGCACAGAAGTTCTGTCTGAAACCTATGGGCAGGTTTATGATATTTTTTTCACTGTTCTATAAAATTTTGTTAAGCCTTCCCCAGAGTTTGTGTCAAAACACAGCCTGAATTTTGACTTACTTTTTAAATTGTTAACACATCGTTCACCAGAATACATCCTTTTATTTTAAGTCATCATTGATTTTTTTATTAGTTCAACAGGTCTGTGATTCTAAATTCTCATCCCCAGTCGTCTTCCTAGCTGAGGCCTATCATACAATTCTATAAAATATTGCTTGGTCAAGCATTCAGTATTGGTTGTTATGCTGGTACCTGGATGGCCAAGAAGAGACACTGAGCAATTTACTAAGCAGCTATTATTTCTTCTGTAAAGAAATGAAAAGAAAATGAAGTCATATACCCTCATTGCCTAAAAGAACAAAATAAGCAACTCCAGAAAACTTTTTAAATGACAGTATCCAACACTAACTGCAGCAACAAACAAACCTGGCTGTGAATACAGTAAACACTCTTATCTATATTTCTCCTAGTATGAAAATTACTATAAAAGTTCCACTTTAGCGAAATGGAATAGGATGATGATCAGAGGAAATGAGCAGTAGATCAGCTTCTGTATTATAGATTAAACTTCATGTGTCATTAAAAGACTTACAGAAAATCTCTGAAGTCAAACTACATACAAACTCAAACTTGACATTAATCATGACCTTTTTTCTCAATTAAATCAAAATATTCCCAGAAAAAGAGTGACTTAGAAAAGCAAGGGACAAGCACATCTTAAACATTTCTCTTTTACTCTAACCAATTAGAACACATAAAAATCTCAGCTGCTGCTCAAAGGGAGAGGGGGATGAAGAACAAGAGAATTGGTGCCCCTCTCTCCTTTCTTTTTAAGATCACAATTTAAAACACATATATCCATCTATACGAAGTGAAAATGAGAGATGAAATTCTTTTATACTTAAGAGTTGCCAAGAATCAAATGGCTTCCTTTTGTGTGTCAGATAGCTGTTGCTTCCCAACCATGCGTAAATTAACTTGCCCTTTTAAATTTCCATAATGCTTTTTTTTTTGAAGGTGATTAATGTTTAAACTTGGCCTGATATTTATATAATTATTCACAGTGTGACTGTATAACTTATTATCCAAACTAGAACATTTGAAAGTCAAAAGGGGTGAGATTAGTGACTATGCCAGGATAAGAGGGGTCCTAGTATTTTCATAATTCCCTCTCATCTACTCGTCTGGAAGCTGGATACGAGAAAGTTTGAAATGTATCACGTGTGTCACAGTGATAGACTATCTTAAAATTTTTTTTTAAATCAAATTTTACATGCTGGAAAATGAATTAACAAATGAACTAAAGAGAATTTTCACAACTACTTAGGGAAGCATAAGCAAACATACACATTCTAACTCCTCTGGACAAAATCCAAGTTTGGTTCTATGGGTCTGGACTTATAAATTCAAGAAATCCAATACCCTCTACCCTCAAAAGAGACTCAAGAAAAGAATGAGAATGGAAATTATTTAATCTATTAAAAATATTCTAATATTCTCTATATTAAGGACCTAGAAAGTTCAAATCCTAACAATAAAATCATACTAGTTACTATTTTTCAAGAAAAAGTTTCTGAGGGTATTATATAATCCAGCAATTGAATAATTTGGAAATTTATCTCCCTCCTCTAGTCCCACATCAAACTAGAATGCAAATTGTGAAAAGAATATACAAACTTAGTATTTTCATTTTTTACACTGTTATACCTTGAATACCTCTACACAAAATATACATTTTATTATCAAATCTAATCCTTGTCCCAAGGTGGGGGGGGGGAGGTAGAGAATAGCTGTACTGTGATTACTTCAATTTTTAAGAATAAAAAAATCTAATAACTGTATTTTTAGTGATCAAAACTAAAATGTGCCTACCACTTTCAAAACTTCTAAAAAGTTTTCCCAGCACTAAATTAAAGGTCCTATATTGCCCTGCTTCCCATTAATTTCATATCAGCAGATCTAGTTTTCATTAGGACTAGTCCTGTTTGGTGGCAGAAAACAACTAAACCACATAATTAAACTACAAAACATAAAATAAAATATTTATAGTTTCATTTCAATTCCACCTGGTTTGCTGCACAGACACAAAACCATAGTCTTTATCATATGTGATACTTTCCATAATTTACAAACAATTCCACTCTTCATTATATACTGTACAATTTAACAAAATAACATATAAACAAAAAAAGAATACAAGTATATTTAGGTCTTTTTTTATTAATATTCTTTAACCCCCCAAAAAGACATTTAATTAAAAAAAAAAAAAAACACCTCTTGGAAACTTGAGGAAGCATTTCCTAAATACTTTCCTTTTCCTGCAGTGTTGGTCAACTATACATAAATCATCACTGTTTGTGATCACAGGAGACAGAAAGGTGCAACACAAATAATCTAACTTTATTTATAGTCTTCACAAAATTTAAGTAATTTGCTAACAGGTAACAAAACTTAAGGATGTGAACTTCATCTCCTATTCCACCTTCTGATACTATAGCTAATAAGCAGGAACATGGTCAGAAGCTGTCTGCTAGCAGAGGAGAAAAGCACAGAATACATAGGAACTGATTAATCAGACCCTAGTCATACTGGTTGAAAGATGCAGAACCTTTAAACTCCCTTCATAATTCCTAAGGAAGTTTGGTCCTTCTTGAATTCATTTCTGGGGTACTTAAAAGTTTAACTACTATTTATTTTTTGTTTTTAAAGAAGTTTGGCAAGAGTCATGTATGGTGCTCATGCCTGTAATTCCACTGGCTCAGGAGGCTGAGACAGGAGGATTGCAAGTTCAAAGCGAACTTTAGCAATGGCAAGGTGCTATGCAACTCAGTGAGACGGTCTCTAAATAAAATACATAATAGTGCCAGAATCATGGAGTACATATTATTTGACTTATACATTTCACAAACCCCTATCAAGCATGAAGTATACATTCATCTATTAATTAAAACAAACAAAACATGTACTGAGCTTCACTATGGTTCAGTCAAGGCCCTGGGAAGTAAAGAAGTACATTACAATTTTCAGCTTGACGGAGCCTCATAATCAGTCATGGTATGAACAAATAATGCTTGGACTAAGTGAGGCAGGTACAAAAGTGCTACGAAAGCCAGGTATAGGGGCTCATGCCTGTAATTCCAGTGGCCCTAGAGGCTGAGCCAGAAGAATCACGTGTTCAAAGCCAGCCTCAACAGTTTAGTGAGGCCCTAAGCAACTTAGCAAGACCTGTCTCAAAAAATAAAAATGGCCAGGGATATGGCTCAGTGGTTACATGCCCCTAAATTCAATCCCTGGTACAAAAACAAAACAAACAAAAAGTGCTACTACAGAAATAAGAAATTTTTGTCTCCTGTGGGGGGAAAAAAAGAGTTCACAAGGTGATACTGAGCTAAAACTGTTAGAAGCTTACTAACAGGAGGGGGGAAGACTCTGGCATTAACAAAAGTTTAATGTAATACTTCACTTTGCTGATTTTCATTGTTGTTTTTCATTTCCTCCTCATGGAATATTTTGCCGAAGATGTTCTGTAATGCAGGCTTTCTAGTTTTAAAATTTTTTAAACTTTTGTTTATCATGGAAGATTTTTATTTCATCATCAAATCTAAAGCTTAATTTTGCTGGATATAATATTCTTGGTTGGCATCCATTTTCTTTCAGAGCTTGGTATATATTGTTCCAGGATCTTCTAGCTTTCAGTGTCTGGGTTGAAATATCTGCATATATCCTAATTGGTTTCCCCATATATATAATCTGATTCCTTTCTCTTGTGGCTTTTAAAATTCTCTCTTTATTCGGTATGCCAGTCATTTTCATTACAATGTGCCTTGGTGTAGATCTGCTGTGATTTTGTACATTTGGTGTCCTGTAAACCACATAAATACAGTTATCTCATATTAGACAAAGGTGCCAAAAATTATATTGGAGAAAGGATAGCTTCTTCAACAAATGGTGCTGAGAAAATTAGAAATCCATATGTAGCAAAATCTCTCACCATGCACAAAACTCATCTCAAGGTAGATGAAGGACCTAGGAATTAAACCAGAGATCCTGCACCTAATAGAAGAAAAAGTGGGCCCAAATCTTCAGCATGTCAGATTAGGACCCGACTTCCTCAATAAGACTCCTGTAGCGCAAGAAATAAAATTAAGAATCAATAAATAGGATGGATTCAAACTAAAAGGCTTTTTCTCAGCAAAAGAAACAGTCAGTGAAGTAAAGAGAGATCCTACAGAACTGGGAGCAAATTTTTACCACACACACACCAGATAAAGTACTAATCTCTAGGATATATAAAGAACTCAAATAACCCAATCAAATAAATGGACCAAGGAAACGAACAGACACTTCACAAAAGATGATATACAATCAACAAATACATGAACAAATGTTCAACATCTCTAGCAATCAGAGAAATGCAAATCAAAACTACACTAACATTTCATCTAAATCCAGTCAGAATGGCAGCTATTAAGAATACAAAAAACAGTAAGTGTTGGCAAGGATGTGGGGAGAAAGGCACACTCATATATTGCTGGTGGGACTGCAAACTGGTGCAACCAATATGGAAAGCACTATGGAAATTCCTTGAAAAACTTGGAATGGAATCACCATTTGACCCAATTATGGAAACTCCTGGGTTTATACCCAAAGGACTTAAAAACAGCATACTATAGTAATGCATACTATAGTAATGCAGTCAAATCAATGTTTATACCAGCATAACTCACAATAGCTAAATTGTGGAACCAACTAGATGCCCTTCATTAGATAAAGAACCTGTGGTACATATATACAAGAGAATATCTCAGCAATAAAAGAGAATAAAATCATGGCATTAGCTGGTAAATGAATGAAGCTAGAGAATATTATGCTAAGTGAAGTAAGCCAATCCCAAAAAACAAATGCTGAATGTTTTCTCTGATATGAGGATGCTGATCCATAATGGGGATGGGGTGGGGGGAGGATGGGAGAAACAGAGGAACTTTAGACAGGGCAAAAGGGAGGGGAAGGAAGCAGGCAGGGGTCTAGGAAAGATAACAGAATGAGATGGACATCATTACCCCAAGTACATGTATGAAAATAAGAATTGTGTGACTCTACTTTGTGTACAACCATAGACATGAAAAACTGTGCTCTATATGTGTACTATTGAGTTGAAATGCATTCTACTGTCATATATATAACAAATTAGAATAAATAAATAAATTCTAAAAAAGAGAAAAGTTTAACACATACATATTCCTTCTACCTGGACTAGTTTTAGGGTCTTGTCAAATTATTCCTCTTAAATTCTACAGAATAAAAATCAAGACTTTTGGAGGAAAAAGTTTTGGATTTGGGATTTTTCAGATTAGGGAAGTTCAATCTATAAAGTTTTGTGCAAACATCCCCAAATCCAAAAAACTCCAAAATCTGAAACATGTCTAGTTCTAGCACTGCAGAAAAGGTATACTCAAACTGTATACAAAAAAATTCTTTAACAACTATGCAGAAATAAACAAACCAAATCATTGTTTGTTAAGACCTAATAGATCTTGATGTTTAATTCTGATTCATGGATTCAAAAAATTCTTAAGTGAGTTACATAAGACTGTATATTAATACTAACTGTTGACAGCATAGCCAGGAGGATAAATGGAGTTGAGTCAGCAAGTTTTCACAAGTCTGAATTACCAGGAAAATGATTAAAGACAAAAAGGAACTATATAGAGTAGAAAAATGAATTCCTCTTCAGAAAGAGAATAACACATGTTAATTTTAAGCTGGTAAAAAGAACAAACACTAGCGTAGTGAAAATTACAGTAATGGTTGGAAATATAATATGCAGACTAGTTTGAGAGGTCAGACAAGAATCATATAATCATTCATTTCAGAACTAGAAAAGTCCCTAAGCTGAATTAGGGATTGAATTGCCTCTAATTCAAAGATCAGCCAATTTAGGGCCAAAGAATTGACAACTAAAAATTTCTTGAAGAGAACCAAGTTGTTAGAATGAGTTCTTAAAGATCTCAGAGCAAAGGTCACAAATTAAAGGTTTACAGTCATATTTTTCAGATTGTAATGTTTAGAAAAGAAAAATTAACTTCTAACAATTGTAGCAAGAAAGTGTGGCTTGTGGTGGTATTTACTCCACTTTTCAATCAACCTGTCTTCTGTGGCACACCCAAACAATACATATACAAATTATAAAATGTGCAACTATTGTAAAAATATAGCTTTAAAGCAATCTTTAGGACCACTGTTTACTATAGTTCAAGTGGTACACATCATAATGTAGACTACAAACCCAAAGACTATAATGAGGAAGCTACATAAATCCCCTTCCAACCAGAATCCTGCTTCAAACTCCACTTATTTGACTATTCCTGAACTTCAATTGGCTGCCAACATTCAAAATATGGGATATTTCACATAAAAATCTATGTTTCCCATATTTCTCTTATTAGAATATGTGATTACAGTAAAGCTTGTTTTCCCACATAATGCTAATAAGCTGAAGTCAAATAGTGATGTTCCCTTTGGACAGAGAGCTGATGTCTTATCACTTGTGTCCCTGTTTGGCCCATTCATTCCTTCACATCATTCACAGGCCTCTCTGGGGAATGTGCAATCCTGAAATAGAGAGAAACCAAGAATTAAAGCCTTAGAAGCTTTAGAAGACACTTTAAGAAACCAGCAAAAATGGCAGGGCAGGGGAGGAGGAGGAGGAGGAGGAGGAGGAGGAAGAGGAAGAAAATGAGAAAGCAAAGCAGAAAAGTACAGTGCTACAGAAATCAAGGAAAGAGTGAGTAAGGCATGGTGACATCTAACTATAGATCCAGCTACCTAGGAGACTAAATCAGGAAGATCAGTAGAGCCTAGGAGTTCAAGTATAAATAAGGTTTTTTTTTTGTTCTTAGATATACATGACAGTAGAGTGTATTTTGACTATTATACATACATGGAGTGTAACTTATTCTAATTAGGATCCCATTCTTGTGGTTGTATAAGATCTTTTTTTAAACTGATGGAGATTTATACATATTTGAATGGAAAAGGGAAAGAGGAATAAGGAAAAATTAGTTTTAAAAAGACTCTACAGACAATAAGGTGGGGGGCACTAGTGAAGAACAGCGTATTACCTTAGATTAGATAGAGAGAAGTGATGGAAGGGGAATGGAGGGGATGTGGGGATAGGAAAGATAGTAGAATCCACATCAAGGTTTCCCATCAATGAACCTAATGTCAAATAATCTATTCTTATAAAGCTAGCAGGCCATAATATGAACTGCATCAGGAAGGTGTACATAATAAATATTACTGTTTTTCTTAGTTTAATTAGACAGTGGTTTATTATCATGACTCAGTAAGAACTGCTTTATATCTGTCTCACGATACAAATAAATATAAATTCTACCAAATTTTGGAATTGATGCCCTAGTTCACCTGTAAAGGTGGCTATTTCTAAGATAGCAAATTTGATAATGTGTTGCTTGTATGTGGTCTCCATGTTTTATTCAACCTGAGTTTATAGACACAATATTAATTTTCTGAAGTATATTCAAACTGTGTGTGTGGGGGGGGGGTCCTATTATTACAACATATGAAGAGATACGTCTTTTACTATTATTCTGTACTTTCCACCCAGAGTTAAACAAAGGCAGGGATATCTACTCATCCATGAGTTTGTATACTCCCAGGACATGTAATCTAAAATTTAAGCCCTGGATGTACATACAGGCCTGCCATCTACCGAGGAAATGTCTCTTAACTGGCCAAGCTATTTATCTACTCTAAGGATCATTTATGTCTATTCCTAAAAGACATTGTATAAACTGGAAGCAGCCCTAAGCAAAAAATATTTTTTTAAAAAAATTCTTTAAATCCAAGAAACTAATAAAATTTGAAGCATTTAAGAGTCCATATAAATATATTACCTAAAGTTTTAAATTCTAAACTGCAATCATAATATTGTCTTTTGCTGTTCACAGAGTGGTTGGTCCTCAGACCTACACTGGTATTACCTAGTAACTTATTAAAAATATAAGCTGTTAGATCCCATTCAAGACCTACTAAAAAAAACAAGATTTGAATTTTTATTTTTTAAAGATCCCTAGATGATTCTTACCTGTATTAAAATCTGAAAAACACTAATCTAGACTAGAAGAAATAGCAAACATTGGGGTCCATATAGCTGACTAGCATCAAGAATGGCCTCTAATCTAATTGCCCTCTCCTCATTAGTTTTTTTAACCTAACAAGATAAAAGATACAGTAGCTATTACCTTAAAGTAATCAACCTAACTCTGAAGAGTATAAATACATATATGAATTTCATTGTGACAAATAGTTTTTTACACATACATTTTTATACCCTAAAAAGCCACCTTGTGAAACTATATTACTGGATAGTTAAATTACTGACTTAAAATATCTTAATATTCACCCTTTCATTAAATCAAGTTTTCCCTTTAAAAAGATGTAAATAAGTCCTCAGTCAATTTTGAACACACATATGCACCTTGAGACAAAATTTTAATTTTAAACACTCTATCAATTCTTACTCAAATTATGATTTTATCTTTAAGAAAACTATTCTGTTCCTACAATAGAAATTTAATGCAACAACTCACTGAAATAAAGTCTTGGTAATGCAAGACTTTAATGTTACATCACTGGTATTCCTTTACAATTTCATAACTTAAGTTCAACTAAATAATAAGAAATACTTTAACATTCTAAAACTAAATACCAAGCACTTAAAATTCCTACTACTTAAGCTAATCTACATACTTAAAAATACAAAAAGGAAATGCATAAAAATAATACAAATGTGTTTTAAATGTAGTAAGGATCTGGAAATGTGTCCTATTTTAAAGTGACATTTGTATCAATTTCCCAGTGAGTTGCTTATTTGCTGTTTTCTAGTCACACAAAACATTTGAAAAACTGTATCTGGAAGTGTGGCAAAATGGTGAGCTGGTTTTTTGCTCAGAAAAGTTTCCTTTTTACATTATAAGATACATGTGCAAAATATGTCAGCCAAAGAAAAAAAGCATTGTTTTGAGGAATTTACTGAGCTAGTATTGCTGTGACCAAAATACCCGATAAGAACAACTTAGAGAAAAAAGTTTAATTGTGCTCATGGTTGGCCAGTTCCCTTGCTGTGGGCCTGAGGTGACACAGAACATTAAGGCAGAAAGGTATAACAGAGGAAAGCTGCTCAACTTAAGACCTAGAGGAAGAGAGGGAAAGAGCAAGGGGTCCAAGTACCCTTCCAGAGTACTCCTCCAATGACTTACTTCCTCCAACCAGGTCCCACCTCCCAGCAGTAATTCAGCTACCAATGCATTAATCCATCAAATTGATAGATGATAGACAGATGATGATGATCCTCATGATCCAGCCACTGCCTAAAAGGCACACCTCTAAACCTTGTTGCACTGGGGAACATACTTTAAACACAGGAGCTTTTGAGGGACATTTCAGATCCAACCTCTGCTATGGACTGAATGCTTGTGCCCCACCCCCCAAATCATATATGGAAACCCAATTCCCCAATATTTTAGTATTTGGTGGCAACACCACTGAAAGGCAATTGGCATAGAGTTGAACATGGGTTGGATCCTCCCTAAGGGGCTTAATACCCTGACAGAAAAGGAAAAAATGTGAGGGTACAATGAAAAGGCTGTCATCTGCAAACCAGGAAGAGTTCCTGCACTAGACACTAAATCTGCCAGCCCCTTGATCTTGAACCTTGCGATCTTCATACCTGTGAGAAATAAATGTCTGCTGTATAAGCCAGACTATGGTATTCTGTTATACTAGTGCATATTATGACACCCTCTAAAGAAGCTCTGTAAAATGTGAGATGATACTAGCATTTGTGCAGAAAAACACAATCAACAAAAACAGAAGAGTAAGAAGCAGATACACAGAAGCCAGTCTCTAGTATTTATTTCTCTATTCAACAAATATTAACCATTTCTGATGACCATTTTTTTTGAGTGGGTAAGACTACTGGATCATTAGAGCTGCTACTGGATCATTAGGTTTGTCAACTAAACTGCAACCTCAATGCAATCAACTGCCAACTATACTTAAGAGTACAAAATGTAAACAGAGAAGAATCAAAGAGATTGATCATTTGATGACTATTTATTATTTAATGGAGTTGCACAATTACTCGATACGTTTTGAAAGCTACATTTAAGAAGCAGAAAAGCAGACACTCAATTCAATTCAACCATGTTTATGTACACACACAACATGTTGGCCTAGAAACATCATACATTTAAAATCAGGCTACAGTGCAAGATAAATAAACATGTTTAAGTTTGTGTTTATTGCACTTAAAACTCCTCAAAATAACTCCTCTTGGATCTGGAATATTTTTACTCGTATGTAAGATCACAGTTTAAAGGAGGTTGTATAAATTATCTAACTTCATATATTCAGGGACTTATCAAGCCTCTAGAAAATATGTTGATTTATAAATGAAGATCTGTTCGAGATGACTGCAGCTTAAAATAAAAGAAGCTGCTTCTTTTTCTGAATCAAATATATTTTTCAATAATTTCTGGATTCAAAATAGTCATGATATTGTACTAATTAAGTTAGAAATGTTAAGCAATATGAGAAATTTAACATATATCTCATACATACATATAAATTGATTATGCGTTAACACACAAGGTATCCAAGTATACTTTGACCTTTATTTGGAAAATTGCTGTGTGAAATGTAGTTATTCTTTTCCCAGAAGATGAAACATGGATCCATATCGTTTATATACTTTTTCTGCTTACTTATCAGGTATTTTGTTATCTTAATCCCAATGATACTACAACACTGGGTCCTATTTGAATAGTAACATTGAGTTTTATTAGTTTAATAACTTTAGAACACTGTTTAAAAGGGGGTAGCACAGGGCTGGGGTTGTGGCTCAGTGGTAGTGCGTGAGGCACTGGGTTCAATTCTCAGCACCACGTACAAATATATTAAATAAAAGTCCATTGACAATGAAATATTTTTAGGGGGGAGGGTAGCACACCTAGAATATAAAAACACTGTCTATAAACTTTATGGAACACAACTCAGAAATACAGACTGTTTTGTCATGCCTATTTCTCAATAATCTTGATGTCAGTTCTCAAAATCTATGGATTCTGAGAACATCAAAAATGATGATTTGAATGAGAACCATATATTTACTGTTTTGGTCATTATTATAGGCCTAGAATCCAGAATAAGTGTGCAAGTTGTGTTTTCTAAACAATGAATTGATCTAATTAAACTGATACCTTAAGGCTATAGTTAGTGGTACAATTAGTTAATTTACAACCCTCAAATTAAGCTTCTTTCTTATGAATCCTTTATTAAGTTTTTATGATTATGTTCTTAAAAAGCAGGAGGAAAACAATGACTTTGCAATGACTTATTGAAATATTTCTGTTCATCCTAGGAAAAGTAAGTAATAGTGGCTCTAATTCTGAGAGAGTTAAATAGCCTTGGAGGTTTATATAGTAAACACAATACGTAGATAAAAAACGTTGACCTTTGAAGCCTGCAGGAAATCAAAACTGCCTAAAACTCACACCATTAATTACCAAATGAAAATCATATTATCAGCACAAAAGCTTCTGGCAGTAACCAATTCTGAAAATTTAAGTCAGCATGGATTTAAGAAGGCTACTGCATGGATACAATAGTTTTACATGTTGCTGTGATATACTGGACACTTTTGGTGTAAGTATTAGTTTTATATTTAATGTAGCTTATTTAAAAACTGATTTTATTTCCCCCGCCATATTATTATTCTTCTAGTGTACCGCTGCCAACCACAGTTAAATCTGATTAAGCCTCATGCTGTGTTAATCAATCTGATAATGTCAGACATTATTAAGAAAGCATACATGATATGGTCACACTCAGGCCTACCAGAAGCATGTTCACCTAATCCTTTGTTTTCCCAGAGTACTGCAACTGTTTAAATTAGCTCAGTTTTATTTGTTTGTTTGTTACTTATGCTTGTTTTTTTAAGTGTGAAAGAAGAAAAAGCTTCTTTTTCTCTTCTTTAGGCAAGTACAAAATAATTATTCTCTTAAAACATTAAAACTATAAAGAACTATAACTTTTTCTTTTTTCACTTCTTATTTATGTAAGAAATAGTCTCAAAAAACCACAATCAAGATTAAAATATAATTTTACTTAAGTATAAATGCTCACAATGTAAAATTGCACCCCAATATAATATCTTAAAGTATAACTTTCTATTGTATTTTTGTACATAATTATTAAAGACCTACAAACACAGTTCACCCTCTCTACTTCTGATTTCTACACATTTGCCGAACTATAAGAAAGATTCAAACATTTCAGAAGAAAGAAACGACCTTGAAATACATTAACATTTTTTACAAACTTTCTACAGTTTTATTTCTGAAGATTCAAAGAAGAGGGCTGGGGCTCAGTGGTAGAGTGCTTGCCTCACATGTGTGAGGCACTGGGTTTGATCCTCAGCACCACATAAAATAAATTAATAAACAAATATATAGTGTTCATGTACAACAAAAAAATTAAAAATAAGATTCAAAGAAAATAAATGAAAGGGGAGCCTATGTTAATGGAAATTAGCCCCTCCTTAATTTATACATTTAGAATTTTTTTAGTCAAAAATGATTTTAACTGGTTCTAGAGCAATATAATTTTAGTTTTCTAATATTCAACTTTAAAAGATTTCTTGAAACTTAAAATTAAAACAAAAATTAACTAAAAGAAATGTAACTTTTATAGAAATACATTCTAAGAAATGTACTTTACTATTTCTGTCTTGAGGGGGAAAAGGGAATATGTAGGTAACTTACTGAAGGATCTATCTAAAGGAAATGAATAACTGAAAATCAGAAAGCCTCTCTAACCACCAACTCGTGCACATGTTTGATGGCCAATTTACTTTCATTGTCATCAAAAGGCAAATAAAACAAACAGAATTTTTTTTCAAAATAACTTATCTCTACTTTTTTCTCCCATACCATGGCTTATCAGTGTACAAAGCCCTCGGTACCTTTCAGTTAAGGACCTTACGAGATAGCCTCTCAGATGTGGCCTGTGGAAATCAGATGAGATGGAAAAAACATTGTGAACAGAAAGAAGCTAAATTCAGATTTTTAAAGATCTGCTTCAAATATAAATTTAGTCTTCCCAACACAGTGACCAAAAGGGGCTATGTATTCTTTGACTTTTAAGCTTTCAATCATTCTTCCCTTCCTAAGTCACCCCTTTCAATCCTCTCCCCAACCCTACATTTATGGATTTCCTTGTTTTTTGGTTTCTTTTTAATTAAGAAAATTAAGCATTTATACCTATCAAACTAACAATAAT
The DNA here is from genome assembly GCF_001458135.2 of Marmota marmota marmota. NCBI lineage: Eukaryota > Metazoa > Chordata > Mammalia > Rodentia > Sciuridae > Marmota > Marmota marmota. The sequence continues at coordinate 28,128,949 of NW_026000241.1, forward strand.
GATACTGAAACTATAAGATAAAAAAGTTCACACCTTACAAACAGATTGTAAAGAGGTGTTTTTAAAATATATATACTCTTCCCACTACTCTAGAAGAAAAACTTCAAAAGCTTCCCATTGCTCTTAGGAAAAAGAAATAAATCCTTAACATGGCCAACACAGACTCTGTAAGATCTCGTCAATTGAGTCAATCTATTCAACACATCAGGATTCCAGTCACACCTGATCTAATTTCAGCTCTCACTTTTTATCCACCTCAAGGCCTTAACACCAGGTTGCCTCTTCTGCCTAAAACATATCCTCTCCCCACCCACTTTGACAACTAAATTTGGGCTCCAAAGGAAAATTTTCCGTAATTTCCTTCTAGCTTTCTCTCCTCTTACCCTATGATATACTTTCAGAGAAGCCCAAATTTCTCTTTCATAACCTTTATCACAAATAATACTCTCAATTAAACAGAGAGTACTTGTTAAACCCTAAGTCTTTTCCTGTAGAATGTGGGCATCAACAATGATTTTGCTCATTAACCTTAGTTCCCCTGCCTAGCACAACATTTTGCACACAGCAGGTACTCAGATGTTCCCTGTCGGGGATACTAATAACAGCTCCCTCAAAAGGTTGTTCTAAAAATTAAACTAAATAATCCAAATAAAGCCCAGGTTCACCAGCACTCAATACAAGTTAGCTGTTATTATAATTTGATTTTACATGATTGAATAAATAAGGGCAATCAGCATTTATCAAACTCTTCTCTTCAAAAATGGATACTGTCTGGCATAGCTCCACTCCATTTATTTAAGTCCACAACATTTACTATAAAGGAACAACGAGAGAGTTACACAGACTATAAATAAAAATATCCAGCGTATCATTATTTTTAAAAGTAAATAATACTAGTGATAAGGAATAAACTGTGGAACATACTGATGAAGGAATATAGAGATATTGAAAATCAATTTTTTTTATTGAATCCAGGCATTTCTTTAACAATGAGTTTTTTCATAAGTGAAAAAGGGTATCACAAAATATTAATTTTTTTTTGCATTTCCAGGCTGCCACTGGTTTTAAACATAATCTAAGATTATAAATCAACACACATGTAGAGATAAATACAATGCAGCAATAATTCATAATGCATAATTACAGCTTTCAATGTGTGTTTATACACATTTGGAGGGGTAGTACTGGGAATCAAACCCATTGCTTTGCACTAGCTAGGCAGGCATAACCCTAGCCCTAAAATAATTTTTTAATAAATAACCCTGCCTTGTAACATTTGACCTTTCTCCTTTTTTCAATAGTTTTTTCCACTGTATCAAAGAGCTCCAGCCCAAATATCCAATTAGTAAAAATAATCAAGCATGTTGACATCTGGATCACATTTTAAACAGCATGTACTATGTCACCTTTAAATAAAAATAATACTGAAAATAGGAGAATGATTCAGAGTTCATTCACTTATTTCATGATGCTTTAAAATTATCAGATTGCTTTTTATTCTAAGAAATTGTTTTAGAAGTAAAAACCATTTGTGATGATTAATTGTATGTGTCAATCTACCCAGATATTTGGTCATACATTACCAAACTGGGTATGTTTGTGAGAGTATTCATGGATGAAAGGAACATTTGAATTGGAAGAATAAGAAAAGTGCATTTTCCTTCCTGCTGTGTTGGTCCTCATCCAATCAGCAGGAAGGCCATAACAAAACAAAAAGGTGGGCCCCCACCATGATCAAGAAAGAAACCTTTTTGCCTGTCTTTGTGAGCTGTTGCATCAAAATGAAGCATGGGCTCCTTAGGTCTCAAGCCTGCTAGCTCTCAAACTAGAACTTATACCTTTAGTTCTCTTGGTTCTCAGGCCTCTGGACTCAGACTGAAATTACACCATCAGTTCTTCTGGGACGTTTCAGCCTCTTTAATTGCATAAGCCAATGCCTAATAAATCTTTTTCAAAGAACCCTATAAACACCATTCCGTGCTAATTTCACACCTCCCAAAAACACATGTACAAATACTTCCACATTCATCATCTTCTGAAGGCATATCATAAGTTCGGAAATTCAATGTCTCATCATTAATTGCTATTATCTCTTCATTATTGCTATTATCTTGACTTTTTTGGCAGCAGATGATGAGGTGTGGTGGTTCTGGGGATTAAACCCAGGGCTTCCTGCATAATAAGCAAGCACTCTACCACTGAGCTTTATCCCCAGCCCATATCGTAACTTTTGAGTGCCTACTGCTATTAGTAATAGAGAATAGAGGAAAGGATAAGTAAAATAAAGTCTGATCTTTCCAGATTGCTCAAAGGTTAAAAGAGATGCAGGCAGGCATATGCAATACAGTCTGCTAACAAATGGAGTATACACTCAGTTCTTAGGAGGATTCTGTAAATATTATATAATTATTCTTAATCCAGGATATGATCCAACACCAGTTTTGCAAAAATAAATAAATTTTTAAAAAATGATTGCACACTTATAGAAATCTGTTAAATGAATTCCTGAAACTGTTATTAAACATTGTAGTTCCTGTATCAATGCAGGAATGCTCAGTCAAAATGATCAATTCATGAGAGCTGTAAACTAATCAATGAATTAATCCATCTGATGGGTTAATAATCTGAATAAATTAACTGGGTGGTAACTATAGGCAGGCAGAGTGTGGCTACAGTAAGCAAGAAGTATGTATTTGGGGTTTACATATCTCTGGTGCCTTGCTTTTGTACACCCATTCTCTTTTTGCTTTCCTCTACCAATACTACCCCTTCCATCATGATGTTCTGCCTCACTCTGAGATCAAAGCAATGCAGTCAGCTGACTATAAACTGAACCTCTGAAACCATGAGCCCAAACTAAACTTTTCCTCCTCTAAGTTTGGTCATAGTGAAGAATTTCCTTCTTACTTTTTACCAAGTTCAGAAACTCAAAAGTTTCAGAGATAGATACTCAGTTGATAACTTGTATCAGAACTATCCAGTCTACTGTAAGTTTTACAGTACTCTACAGGTCCTGAAGTCCAGAATACCTGAACCACATGGACCCTTGACTAGAAGGAAAGCAGATCCAGCCCTGCAGGGTAGTGGGCAAATCCTCAGCCCCAAGGTTATATGACCACACTGAGAGGTTCCTATAACTCCCAAGCCTTGGCTCCAGGCTCTTATCTGAATTAGAGAATAACCATGGGATTCTTACAGAAAGGAGTTTAGAGAATGCAAATGATTGGCTCAGACAAGCCCTATATGCACAAGTATGCTACCATGGCAGATGTACTGCACTCAAAGGGAATCCTATCACACAACAGTAGATGGAGGGTAAAATGGGGCAGATACCTGACAGTTACTTTGGATATGGAACACCTTGTGGTAGGGAAAGGCCAATAGTTAAAAGGAGCAAAGTATCCACTGGTTCAGTGGAAAACAGGAGAAGAATCTTGATCACTAATAATTGAAAGCCCAGAGGTCAGGACTTGCCTAGACTACTGCTGCTGGGATAGGAGCCAGAGAGCCAGCATATGAGCTACTCAGGTCTTGCATGGGGACAAGGTATTTCTGAGGTCCTCACAGTTGTACAGAAGGGGCCCTAAAACAAGATTTTCAAGGAATTTCTAGTTCTTAATGTTATTTGATCTCAATTTCTTGACTCTTCTTCTCTTGAGATTGCTAAAGGGCCTGAGAAAACATGCTGTTCATTTACATATAGGGTAAAGTTTTTCAATAGGTGTTTTGGTTTTCTTTTCTTTTTTTTGGGGGGGGGGGCGGTACTGGGGATTGAACTCAGGGGCACTCAACACCTAGCCACATCCACACTTCGTATTTTATTTAGAGACAGGGTCTCACTGACTTGCTTAGCACCTCACTAAACTGCTGAAGCTGGCTTTGAACTCATAATCCTCCTGCCTCAGCCTCCCAAGCCGCTGGAATTATAGGTATGCACCACTACAGCCAACTCTAATAGGTGTTTTTACCACATTAAGTTGCACATCATTTTTACTCCTCTGTGATTCCTCTCTACTACCAATTCTATTACCATGAGCATTCTGCTTTCTACTCATGAGGAGCTCTCATGTCCTGCACAAGCTATTTCATTTGCTACTACCCCTGTTCCAGCTCAAATATCAACTAAAAGCTGATCTTTGGTGTGCACTTGAGATTCTCCTAACTGGCCCTTTGCATGATGGTTATAAACTATCTCTTCTCTTTCTCTCCTCCAAATCCCCCAATCCTGTACCTTTGGAATGTGAGAACTGATTTACTGGCAGACTGTGCAATATTCCAACTAAAATAAAGTCTAGCCTTTACATTTTACCTTTTACATTTCTTTACTTCATGGTGTCAACAACACCAACAGACACTAAGCCTCTGGCATTAGTTTTTAATTCTGCATGCCAACTCTGGGAAGGTTTTAAATATCTTACCCAACTAAAACAAGCTTTCTCTGTGAGGGGAACAAATCCAGGTTCCTTACTAATAGTTCCTAAGGAGAAGGAGAGAGACTAGAAGATACACAGACAACATGTTCCTCGTCTCTTGCCACACAATGATCTGCACTACAACCTCAGGAATTTGCCAGCAAGAAGACTATCAACACAAACATATTAAGTCAGAAAACTGGCAATGAGAATGAACTGTTACAGGTACAGATTGGAAGAGCTTGGAAGAAGTAGCTAGATTGAGCCTAGAATGCTGTTAAGTACATATAGATAACTCTGGTGAGGGCTCAGAAGATGAAAATTCTAAGGAACTAGTCTCAGATGAAAATGAGGATTACACTAGAAATTGGACTAAAAGCATCTTTTCTTATAACTATTGTAAAGAATTAAGCTGAACTCTCCTAAGACTTTGTGGATAAGACAAAGGAGATTTCAAAGCAACAAAATATTCAGGATGCACCATGGATCATTGGCTACATTCAGTCAGATTTACAGTGACACTCAGGAGCAAAAGGAAGCAGAATAGATAGGTTTGAAAAATCCTCAGCCTGGTCAGGGAAGGAGTGGAGAAGCAGCACACAGAGATCAGCACAGATAAAAGAAACCCACTTGTTTTATATCAGGACATGAGAAAGAGTCTGAAGGACACTCAAAAATCTTTGAGGCTGCCCCTCCAAAACAGGCCCACAGGTTTGAAAGGGCAGAATTGTTTCATAAAATCCTGGGGCACTCTCCAGGTGCTACCAGCCCAGCATTGCCTCAGGAGCTGTACCCTTACATTCAGCAAGCAAATTATATGTAGGCCACTGTAGTCATGGTTCAAGTATGCCCAGGAGCAGTTCATACTTATGTCAGATGTTGGTATCTACAGGGAGCTGGTTTTGAACAAATGAGGAATGCAACATGGGAACAGTTAACAGGGTCATGGTGGATTCCACTGAAACTTAAAGGAATGCCTAGGAAGCCAGGCAGAAGTCTCCTGCAGGGTCAGAGTCCCTGCAAAGAATATTTGATAAGGCACACTTAATGAAGCTGCAGGAGTGAAGTCACAATGAGGACATTAGAAAGATAAAACTACTACAACATATCCAAGAAAGCCACTTACATCAGTGTGCAAAATCAGAGAGCAACCATGTGAGCGAAGACCAGCAAAGCTGGTAGATAGGCGGCTACTCCAGGCCTTGGGGGCCTACCCATCAGCATGGAAAACACATGATACATGAAGCAGATCTACAGATTTTAAGTTCTGCCCTACTGGTTTTTTTCTGCTTTGGGCCAATTACTCCTTTTTACTGGTCTACTTCTTCCTTTTCGAATGGGAATACTTATGCCATTCTTGTCCTGCCATTACATTTTGGAAGCATCTAACTTGTTTTGTTTCACTTTGTTTACATAGGTTCATAGCTGAGTTTGCCTTAAGTCTCAGAAAACACTTAGGATTTGAACTTTTGAGTGGTATTTGAACAAGTTAGGACAAAAAAGACTGGAATGCAATGAATACATTTCACATTGTGAGATGGACATGAAACTTGGGAACTGGGGGTGAACTGATATGGTTTATATGTGGTTTGTCTTCACTGGCAGTTTTATCCCCAATGTGGTGATGTGGGAGGTAAGACCCCCCTGCTCAAGGCTGAACACGCAGCCTGCCACTCAAGGATGAGCACTTAACCCCCTTGTGTGCCAACAAGGCAGCTTGCAAATCCAGAGACCCTGTTAGATTTAGGCAGCACAGCAGAAGGGCTATAAAAGCCTTTCTCAGCCGCACCCCCCACCACACACACTTTTCTTTCTCTCTTTTCCTCCTCTGTTGCACTGCTGCAATAAAGATCTCTTGATCGCTCCGAGTATTGTGGTCACTTTCCTTTCACTGGTGCCGAAACCGGGAAGAGGGTTAAAACCCACTTTTTGGTCCCTCTTCCTTCGGAAGTACCATATCAAGATGGTCATTATCAAAGGTATACTTCTTCAGTACCAGTGCATTTCTTTACTTTACATTTCTAACACCAAATATTATATTTTTAAAATGAACTTTCTAACATAATTCCTAAGATTTTAAAAGGATTTCATTATACCCTTACACTACCTACCAAATACTGTTCTATTAAACTACAAGGATTCATCACACATGAGTATTAAATTTCTTTTTTAGTAAAGTGCATTATTTTACATGTAACTGGATTAAAAGAACTATATCGTTTTTGTACCTTAAATATTTTCTGGTTCTTCATTTTAATTTTTAAATCAAAATTAGTTATAAAATATTCTTGGCAGACAAAATAATCCAAGTACAATTTGGTACAAAATGATCATTTACAGCAATCTTTCAATTCTAAAAATACCTATTATAAACCATTATAATTATAATAAAGTATATTAAACTATAATACTATTATCATTATAATAAACTATTATAAACATGTAATAACTGTTTTCATACCACACAATAATCATATTTATTTATAAATGAATCAAAGAAAAAAATGACTCATGTTAGAAATTTGTTTGTAGTCTGACGATGCTTCAAGACACACAAATTAGTATTTTTTAACCCAACAATGTTTCTACACATATCTAAGATTTCATAGTGAAGACAGATGTTTAACATATAATTTTAAATCAGAAGAATAATGTTTTCGTTTGTTGAAAAGATAGTTACTTTTGTTGAAAGCAGAACTCCAGATAAACATTATACTTAATGAACTTGAGTTCATTTTGCATTTACTTATTTTACTCTCTTTTTTTTTTTATACTGGGGACTGAACACAAGGGCGCTTAATCATTAAGTCACATCCCCACCCCCTTTTAATATTTTATTTAGAGACAGGGTCTTGTTAAATTGCTTAGAGCTTCTCTAAGTTGCTGAGGCTGGCTTTGAACTTGCAATCCTCCTGCCTCAGCCTTCCAAGCCACTGAGATTACAGGCGTGCACCACCACACCTAGATTACTCCACATACTTTTAATCTATAGCTCTTGTCAAACTATAAAACAAAAAAAGTAAGAAAAACTAGTGAATTTTACATTTGTTTCTAAGGGTAAACTTTCTAATATTTTATAGAAATTTTTCATTTGAGGAACTGAGAATTTGAGGAATAATGCAGTGCCTTCACTTTATATTTAGAGAAAATGGGGGAAACTTAACCTCTTGTCCAAATCATGCCCAAAAGATAACTTGCAAGACTTCATAAAAATGACCACAAGAACCAATAACAAAGTAAATAGAAATTTAGGGGGTACTACTGATTGTGGAGAAGAACTTCAGTTCATTTCAGAAGATAAGAAATGGCCCTTCAGTGGTTTCAATAGTTAAGAAATCCAGGGGGCAGAGGGATGTAGCTAGGTGGTAAAGAATTTGCCTATGATACAAGAGACAGTAGTTCAATTCCCAGAGAAGGAGAGAGTAGTGCAAGAGAAGTGCTCATTGGGTAACATGTATCCCCCGCCCACCCTCCGTTCTGTAAATTTTCCATAACCTAAAGTAGTTTTGTGACTTTTTTTCCACTGCAATGTTCATTTTAAAAAGCAGATTTCTTGTGTACAAAATTGATCACATTAAATTAATAAACTGCCAGGGGTTTTCTGTTTCAGAAAAGGTATTTTATACAAGTCAAAATGTTATTACAAATACATTCTCTTTGTGTGGGGTTAGATCCATTTTTACAAGATCGCTACCAAACAAAATATGCTTGTTATAATTAACATAACAATTTAATTTTTGGTAGACAGTTGTTATTAATAAAATTGATATACACAGGCAAACTACTTAAAATCAGTCCACTGAAAAGCAGTAGATTAAGGTGACTTTTCAAGGGGTTATACTAAAATCAGTTGACAAAAACGGTTTTAAATTTTCTTCTTTCTACTATCACTACTAACCCAAATTACATCAAAACCATTTCCACTAACATGACTCACAGACTTTCATATTTTATTCTGAACTCCCAGTTGACATCTCTGCCTTCTTCAGTATACTCAATAACATGGTCTAATCCTACACATTCAGTTGCCATTCTACCAATGCTAGCATTCTAGCTACCTATGAAAGGCTAAAATGGAAACGAACAGTAATAAGGAGAAAGTGAGTTTATATGTATGGGAGTATGTGCACATGCACATGTACTTGGAGATGAGTCAATAAAATAAAGCTTCTAGGTGAAAAACCAAAAATCAAATATTTTACATTCTATTTTTAATATTTTGTTTTTTTAGTTTTAGGTGGACACAATATCTTTACATTTATGTGGTGCTGAGGATCAAACCCGTGCCTCGTGCATACTAGGCGAGCACTCTACCACTGAGCCACAGACCCAGCCCCCAAAATCAAATATTTAATGTAATGCATTAAAATGTAGAAGGATTCAGAGCAAAAATGCAACCATGCTACTTTCCTTAGTATTAATTATGAAGAATTTATACATTCTAATAATTTTAAAGGGATTTAATTACTTTCAAAGAAATTAGCATAACTTAAACAAATCATCCTTTTCCCCTGCTTTTTAAAGTTTACAACTAAGAATTTAAATTATCTTAATTAAATAACACACTTCTCAGGATTATAGACTGCACTAATCTACTGTTTTTGTCAAGTATTACAACACAAAATTTCCAGTTTCTTATGACTCTCCTATTACTGTTCCATGAACACATACTGGCATTCCAGAAAGACCGGGCAACCAGATATTCCCTAACCCCACAATTAACCCAGCATCCCTCAATCAAAATTACTTTTCTACCTCATGCTTTCAACTCACAACTAAAACAACTCCCCTGGAACAAAGACCAAGTTATTTATATCCATTCATACCCACCACGATATGCATGCCTAGAGACTTTTTAAATACTCCGTAACAAAACTCTATTTAAGAAGCTTCCCAGAATATTTGATTGTCATATCAATACCATATATGGCATATTCTGTTAGACTGGTAGTACCTTCAGAACAAGAACTAGATCTCGATCTCTCTCTCTCTCTCCTAGGATTGAACCCAGGAGTTCCTTACCACTGAGCAACATCCCCAGTCTTTTTTCATTATTTTATTTTGAGACAGGGTCTCACTTAGTTGTTCAGAAAGTCATCACACTTGGGATCTTCTCTCTCAGCCTCCTGAGTTGCTGGGATAACAGAAATCACCAGAACTGAATCCTTTAAAAATAGAAATCTAGCCAGGTGCAATGGCGCAAGCCTGTAATCAGAGCAGCTTGGGAGGCTGAGGCAGGAGAATCTCGAGTTCAAAGCCAGCCTCAGCAACTTATCGAGGCCCTGAGCAACTCAGTGATGCAGTCTCTAAATAAAATACAAAATAAGGGTGAGGATGTGGCTAGGTAATTGAGTGCCCCTCAGTTCAATTCCCGGGGAGGAAGGGAGGAAGGAAGGGAGGGAGGGAGGGAGGGAGGGAGAGAGAGAGAGAGATAAACAAATCTAAATTTAAATGTTTCAATTAATAAAACACTATTTCAGAGAAACAAGAAGAAAGATAACCTGCAACCTCATTAACATAAGGTTTATCAATTAAAACTTTCTTCAGGGATTTTTTTGAATTTATATCCTTAAACTTATAATCATTTTTCATATAATACAGCCCATTCCTTTTTATATGTATCTTTTCACATTACTATAGTTTGCCCATTTATTTTTATTGACCACAGAAGCATTCAATGAATTAACCAACCATAATTTATTTAGCTATTTCTTTTTGCATAACATAGCTCACTTACACATTTTCACTGTTTCAGGTAATAGCCCATAATTTTAATCATTTTTCATAAGTTAAATTATTGAATTAAATGGTATGATATTGAGTCACAGCCCAAGGGGCCCCAGCAAACTTCCAGCTGATTGGCTCACAGCAGCCCCAGCAAACTTCCAGCTCTTTAGCTCACCATGGCCCCAGCAAACTTCCAGCTGCCACCTGATTGGCTCCTCTGCAGTGATGCTCATTGGGCTATTTCCCGCCCTTTCAGACCATGCAGCTGCTCATTGGGGGACTCTTTCGTCTCTGCCCACTCGACCCAGCCAATAGGCCTCAAGAGCAGAAAGAGTGGGGGGTTGAGAGGCTCGCTGGAAGCCTGTGGTGGCAGTTGGGCTCTGAGGGAATTCCTGAAGAGCTTGTGTAGTGCTGCATGTGTTCTAAAAATAAAGTTTGTTTCTGCTTGACAATTGACAAGTGGCTCGTGAATTGTGCCCAGCCAGACTGCGGCAGTATGAGGGAATATTTTTACTGCTATTGAAGCACAATGCCACTGTTGATGCCACTGTGCTCAGCAAGTAACTATTTTTTTGTTGCAAGTAAATAGTGAATTAGGCCAAAAAGTCTTCAAAAACACAATACATGTGACCCCTTGGATTACAGCACATTTATGTAAAATACTCATTATTATAATTTGCATTTGAAGACTATACAATTGATAAATAGACAATTGTAACTATGAGTGATGAGATTTAACACTGGCTTCATTTTCCTATAACGATATATAGGTTGAGTATTCCCTTCTTCAAAATGGTTGGAACCACATGTATTTCAGATTTTGGATTTTTCAGATTTGGTATCATGTGCTTTATACATGAGATATGTGAGGACAAAAACCTAAACCTACTTGTCAAATTCACTGATGTTTCACATACACCTTATACACTTAGACTGAAAGACATTGCACACAATATTTCCAGTATGTGTGCACTTTAACTGGAACCCATCATCACAAGATCAGGTGTGAAATTTTCCACTCGTGGTGTCAAGTCAGCCTTCAAAAAGTTTCAGATTTGGGATTTTTCAAATTAGAGAGGCTCAGATGAGTTATATCTCCTAATACATAAGTAGACCAGAGACATGATTAGGATTATATAACTGATTCTGTTCACATACAAAATTAAGGATAAAGATGTAGGAGTACTGTTTTCATACATACATTTTATGGTTTTAAAATGTTAATTGTAAATACAAGAATGAATTGCTAGGGCTGGGATTGTGGCTCAGTGGTAGAGCACTTGCCTAGCATGTGTGAGGCACTGGGTTCAATTCTCAGTACTGCATATTTAAGGTCCATCAATGTCTAAAAAAATTTTTTTAAAAAATAAATTGCTACACAGATAGCTTAGTATTACTACTTATTACTTAAGGAAATAAATTTAAATGAGAGAAGGTCCCATAATGGAAAACAACTACTCTCTTAAGTTTCTGAGTGTTTTTAAATTTACAGAGTCTGTTTTTTAACTTTCTGAAAAATAGTATGATGGTTTGAATGCTAAGGTATGATTTATAACCCAACTATTGTCAAAGGCTTTTAAAAGAGTTTGTACAATTAGACCAGTAAAACATAAAATGAAAAGCCAAATCAAGGAATAATAGTTATCTTTTTTGAGGAAGTCTGAGAAAGCCCATTGAAACTCTGAGAAAGGCCTAGGACTCCCACCCCCAAAATTTACCTGCACTGTGCTGTTGAGTCAGCATCCAGAAGTTTGAGATTGAGTGGACATTTGAAACCTTTACATATGAGATGATAATGTAACAGAGAATTAAGAATCAGTATAGCCAGGTGCAGTGGCACATGCCTATAATCCCAGCAACTCGGAAGGCTAAGGCAAGAGGATTATGAATTCAAAGCTAGCCTCAGCAACTTAGTGAGGTCCTAAACAACTCAGAGACACCCCTATTTCAAAATAAAGCATAAAAAGGAGTTGGTAAAACAGCCCTGGGTTCAATCCCCAGTATCAAAAATAAGAAGAAAAATTAGTATTGAAGACATGTTAAGAGTACAAGAAATGTCTATGTAACCATAATGCACTTTTTATTAAATAAATTTTTAAAAAGAGTACAAGAAATGGAGCTACATTCTCAATGAGTCTGAATTTGAATTATCTACAAATAGCTGTGAGACTTAACTGGTTAACATCTGATTATGACTATAATGCAGTTTTATATTTGCAACATTGTAAATAACAACACTCCTTACTCCTAGAGTTGTAGAGAATTTAAAAAGTTAATATACAGAGCTCCTAGAATAGTGTCTGTAAGCACTAGTTTAAAAGGATAAAACAGGCAAATTACTTAGCTCAGGGTTTGACATTATCTAAATTACCAATTATTAATGTAATATTTAGAGTCTAACTTATCAGCACTTGCAATCTTTCAAGAATTTTTGTAAACTCCAGGCTGATTAAAAAAAGACCTTTTTATTTAACCATCAAATTTAATTAAAATAATCTGAATTGTAATTGGACTTTCACTTTTGAGGTCACTGGAATCCCCAATCTTCGGTAATTAAATTACATTTATACTGAATTAATCCCATGTTCCCTACTTGTCCAGTGGTCAAAATTTTAAGAATGTGGAAAATATACAAAGCAGCTTTTAAAGAACATTGTTTGATTAAAGAGTTATTTCTTTACATATACCTTACTAAATATCTAGTATTTTTCAAAGTCATTTGTTTTCAAATGTTTCAGTTTGGCTCAGCACTACTGTTCTTGTTAATCATAATTCATGTAATATTATGGTAAAGTCATATCTTATTCCAGAATTAGGTCCTAAGTCTTTGTAAAAGGAAAAAAATTACCTTTTAAAAGGCAAAAATTGATCTTAAACTCACCTGTAAGGTATTATTCCTCAGTAAGGCCAAAACTATGTGTTGTCTAGCACTATAACAGATCACTATACAGATGAAGTAGCTGGCCACTTCAGGAAGGACTAAAATTACACTCAGGAAAGTGAGATGTTCACACTATGAAATACAACTGAGAACTTTCCACCTGTGTTTCCATTAAGAACACATATACTGGGGCTGAGTTTGTGGCTCAGTGGTAGAATGCTTGCCTGGCATGTGTGAGGCACTGGGTTCAATTCTCAGCACCACATGTAAATAAATAAAATAAAGGTCCATCAACAACTAAAAAAAAAAATTTTAAAAAAACACATCTATTGATCAAAATTAAAGGAATGACTGAATGATTCACCTGCACTCTTTATACTTTTCTCAATTATGTTCCCTCCTTATTGTAAGGAAGATTATATATAGTTTAATTTACCCAAGTTGAAAAAGATACAATATATGTGAGATGACATTTGTACTAAAAATTCTAAAAGGGGTTCTCATGACATAAAACTTTAATATTTATATATGGCTTATCTATCAAATGGCATATTCTATTACGGTTTCCATAAGCAAGCAAGGTGATCAGATGTTTTTGTGTTGAATGTTTTAAAGTTTCAACATTCCACCCAGGTGGTAGAATTCAGATTTTCTGTAACAATTTCAAACTTCACCTTATCCCTGAACCTTCCTTCAATCAGGATTATAATCAAGGAATTAAGGTGCAGTCTTAGCAAAATGCCAGAGAAATTCTTCTCCTATCTATTTTTTAAAGAGAGAGAGAGAGAGAGAGAGAGAGAGAGAGAGAAATGAATACTGGTGAGAAGAGAATATGGGGTAATTCTGGCCATTTTGCCCAATCAGCATTCCCATTTTCAAAAATAAATAAGTAAATAAAGTTATCAATATCTATCATTAAGATAGCCACTAATTGAATCTTCTATAAAAGTGGGATCTATGAGGCCAGTAACTGCTTTTTCGATTGAATAAAATCATATTCAACTACCAAGG
>NW_026000241.1:28143643-28149694 GCF_001458135.2 Marmota marmota marmota
TATATTTTTGCAATAATGAGAAATGACCAGATTTCTAAGAATTGGGAATTGGAGACAAAAGTGTATATGCTTGTCACATGCAATGAATTCTCTTTATGATAATCAAAAATTTTACATGGCACTACTATACCTAAGTTAATATAAACACTAAGACTTTTACAATAGTCTTTAGAGTTGCTATTTGAATACAAAAGAATATTCATAAATGAATTTGCAAATGATTATAAATTTATTCTCTTTAATAACAAAGGAAAAGGAAAAGAGTAAATGTCAAAATTATTTCGTAAGCCAATTTCTGGGCATGAGGTGTAATGGAAAGCTCTCTTGAAAATCAAATGTGCCTCTAAATTCTCCCCCCCCTATCAAAGAAGTGCCTCTTCCATACTCATGAAAGAATTCTTCTTCTCTTGGCCTAAATAACCCTACTTAAAATAGACTTTGCCAGATGAACACCGATAATCCCACCAATTTGGAAAAGCAAGGCAGGAAAATGGGAAGTTAGAGTCCATCCTCAGCAACTTATTAGTAAGAACTTGTCTCAGAGTAAAAAATAAAAATAAAGGGCTGGGAATGTAGTTCAGTAGTAGAAAGTTCCTGAATTCAATCCATAATGCTGGGAATACTAATAATAATAAAAATATACTCAGACATAAGAAATACATAATCAAGTTATTTTCTGATAATAAAGAATAAGACAATACAGTTTCAGAATAATAACAAGCCAATCTCTAGTTTTATAATATTTCAGCAATAAATTAATTCTCTTACATTTTTTATTCTTTGGAAACTGGCTTTTTGAAAAAAATTAATTAATTTTACTGTATTCATTACTGTATTCATTCATTTATTAAGTAATGACCAAATAAATCCCTTCTACATATCAGGCAATGATCTAGTTGATAAATTCACATAGAACACTATGGCTTAAAATACAGGAGGCTGAAGCAGGAGGACCACAAGTTTAAGGCCAACCGGATGAGACTCAGTTCCAAAATTTAAAAGTTTTTTAAAGAAATGAAGTTCAGTGGTAAAGCACCTGGGTTTAATCTCCAGTACCAAATAAATAAATAAATAAATAAATAAATAAATAAATAAAATTTTTAAAAAGGTACTCTAAGTTCAAAATGTATTATACTGCCTACTTTCAAGAATTTATAGGTAAATATTTACCTGAAGCCCCTGGCTTCTCTCCCTTTAAAACCAATCCGTTTATTTATCTCTTCATTTACTTATTTATTCAGAAGTGCCCAATAATTGTGAATCCAACAGCTGGTGGAAGGATGAAAGAAGTTATGTGTTCAAGACAGTTCCTGAACACAAGCTTTTTTAAAAAAAAAAAGTTTAAAAAGATCAAGCAGGAACAAAACAAATTATTTGGTGGATCTAATAAAAGATTTAAGGTGTTAACACTGTAACAGACATGAAAGATATGCCCTTTAAATCTGTAAAATGATGTTCTAATGTAATATATTATCACTAAACAAAACTGCTTGATTACTAACACCTTCAACTATTCATTCTATTAAGACAAATATCAAAAGTCCCCTACCACCTGAATTGATACATGTAAGAACTAAGGTCTGTAATATTTCATTATAAGTTTAGATGTAGTATTTAAAGATACTGCATAATGCCAATTCATTCAACTTTCAATAAATTATGTCCTTTAATGATTTTTAATCCTTTACAATGATTTAGCAGAAAGAAAATTGAATTTGAAGTTAGGATGTGAATTTTAGCCTTGTATGACGACCTTCAACAATGCAAAGCTCTTAGATTTGGTCTCTCCAACTGAAAATTAGAGTGATAACAATGCTGTAAAATTTAAATGTACGATAATATGACAATATCAAGGAAGTCTATCACATGAGAGCTTAATATTCCCTTTGTATATTCAAACAATGTATACCCTATTTATCAAATACATACTCATTTATTAGACAATAAAGTGCTCTCTCTCTAGGGTCTAAGTTTTTTGTTTAAATCCTACAACCCTCCACTTTTACATAAATGAAACTGTGATTTCAGTATCTTTTAGTTGTTTTGTGTATCACCCCAACGCCTAAAGTATTGGTTAACCACATCAGGCCATATAAACAGCCCCAAAAGGGTATTCTGATTTACAACTGTATTTACGTATAATGAAAGCAAGGAGGAAATCAGGAACTCAAAAAAAAAACAAAACACACAAAGCCCTAACCTTTTTTGCATAGTACCAGAGCCCATTGCAAATTTCTATTATTCAAATTAATTATTGCAATGCATCATTTTTTCTTCAGGAACTCAGTAAAAGTCAAATAAATTTTTACCCTAGAGTGATTATTCACATCTTTTTAACACTACCACTTGCATGAGTTCAAACTCTCTCAGAAAGTACACATTTCTCCAATAATTAAAAAATTTATTCAAGCAAAATTCCCATTATTTCCTTATAATACTGCAATAGAAACTGCAATAAAATTAGACATTTTAGTTCCTGTTTTCTGTAAAATATAAGCATGTGCTTACAAATTCAAGAACCACTCAAAGCCGGCATTATTACAATTGGCCAGCTTCACACGTTGCTATATTATTTACTAATCTACTCTGTAAGTTTTCCCTTTCGAAGCATTGTTCTAGTACTCAGCTATAATAAACAAACCTTGTATAGTTAATTATGCTGCTGTGCTAACAATAAAAAGTTGGCTCTCTTCCACTTTGACTGTAAAAATCTTCATTAAAGAGGCTAATGAACACAAATACTGAAAAGTCGACCGCACAATGAGGCATATAACCTGCTATAAGAATGTACATTGTAAAATGGGCTTCAAACACAGCTAGAAATTAATCTTTCATTATATACAAATCATGTATGCAAATATGAATTTGCAAACTTTTGGTGAGAATATAATTATAAAAGACCATTTTGTTTGCCTTGCTTAAAATTTCTGCACAAGATGTCTGCAGCTTCAATTTCTCCTAGGCATTTTTTTAAATTAAGCATTTTTTTTCCCATTTAAGAATTTAATTTTTTTCTGATGAAAATCAGTGTACGTTTTTCTACCTAGACAATCACACTTAATCAAAGACATTAAAACCTGCAAAGGTTTTTTTAAAAAAATCTCCATGATTGGAGGCAAAAAAAAAAAAAAATCATCATGGCTCTATCACTGATATGCAATGGCAGCTAAAATACCAGACGAAAATGAATAATGAATACACAGGCTAAAGAAAGATCCTAAGGCATCATAATGTACATTGAAAAGGTAAAATAGTCTCTAAATTGGCATGGGGTAGAACAAAAGCTATTGCATCCTATTATATTTAAGTATTTATCCTATTATACTTAAGTATTTTCAGGAAAACTACTTGGAAATTTTTCATTATTATAGCCTTACGGCTGAGAAAAAGAAATACAAGTTGTAGATAACTGATTTCAGAAGTTCAATTAGCCTAACCCAATGCCTGAAAAAAATGGCAGTGTACTTGCCAAAAATGATCATTTTTTGCTGAATCTTAAAACTTACTATTCTTAAAAAAACTAATTTTCTTAAAGCTGTTACTTACAAATGAATATATATTGCTCTTCAGAAAAAACTCAGAATATAAAATACAAAATAAAAATTCAAAAAGTAGTCAGTTGTGAGATTAGAGAAGAATAATATAATGTAAAGGGACCAAGTTCTGAGGTCTGATAAGAAAGCTAAGCTCAGAAATTTAGCATACATACATTTGCTCCTTGATTTATGATGGGATTATGTGCCAGTGAACCCATCAAAAGTTGAAAATATTTGTTAAGTCAAAAGTGCATTTAAGAGAATGGGGCTGTAGGTCAGTGACAGAGCACTTGCCTAGTATGTGTGAGGCACTGGGTTCGATCCTTAGCACCATATAAAAATGAAACAAAATAAATGCATGCTGTCCATCTACAACTACTAAAAAAGTGCATTTAATACAACTAACCTTCTGAATGAACACAGTACACTGTAGAATTGTTTTTCCCTCATGATCACAGCTCACTCATGATACTATAGTGTAACAACACATCCCCAGACGGGGAAAAGACCAAAATTCAAAACTTGAAGTACAGTTTCTATTGAATGAATATCGCTTTCAGGCCATCTAAATTTAAAAAAAAAAAAAAAAAAAAAAATCCTAAGACAAATCATCATTGTCAGAAACTATTTTTATTTAGAAAAATGAAACTATAGTATCTGCCATCTTCGTAAGAGATGAAGCAAGGAAACCTGCTAATAATAAGTTTGAGCAAAGGAGTAGTAATAAAACTGTTGTAATAAAATAAAATAAATAAAAATAAAACTGTAGTAATAAAATCAATAGTAATAAAACTGCCCATAGTACTGGCTCTAGTGAAGCAGGTGAAGAACTGTGCCACAAACTGGGGCAGTGTCCTTTGAAACTTTTCTTTGCAGTTCTCTTTAACTTCAATAGTTACTTAATCTTTAGGATATTTCTATTCAATGATAACTTTCTGAAGGGGTCGGGTGTGTACTAGGATTGAACCCAGGGATGCCTTCACCACTGAGCTACGTCCCCAATTCTTTTTATATTTTATTTTGAAGCAGGGTCTAAGGAAGTTGCTTGAGGGTCTCGAAAAGTTGCTGAGGCTGGCCTTGAACTTGTGAGTCTCCTGAATCAGCCTCTCAAATTGCTGGAATTACAGGCCTGTGCCACCACACCCAACTAATAACTATTTTCAAAAAAAGCAGTTATATCAAGTTATAATGGATCTTAACTTCTTATTTACCTAATCATTAACATAATGCCACTTCAACAATTAATTTTTTCTTAGCAGAAAGACCTGTGAGTGCTGGGTGTGGTGGTGCACTCCTGTAATCCCACAGGCTTGGGAGGCTAAAGCAGGAGGATCGAAAGTTCAAAGCCAGCCTCAGCAACTTAGTGAGGTCCTAAGTAACTTGGTGAGACCCTGTTTCTACATAAAATACCAAAAAAAGGGCTAGGAATGTGCCCAGTACCAAAAAAAAAAAAAAAAAGAAAGAAAGAAAGAAAGAAAGAAAGAAAGAAAAGAAAGACTCGTAAGCTAGCAGAACACACTGCTTTACTCTTCAATATGACAACTTTATACATCTACAAAGTGTTCCATATTGTCAACAGTATAAAATGATCATATAAATCATGACTCTAGTAAAATAGGGAAAGCTATCATCCCTGTGACATTGGTTTATAAGAAGCCCCCCCCCCCAATAAACCTGCAGAAACAATTTTAAACACATTTCCATAAACCCAACAAATAGTCTTAATGTTTCAATTTACATTTTGGCTTTGTGGACTGCTCATGATTATGCTAGAAAATATAAAAGGATGTTATAATACCTCACATGAAGAATAAAGTTCTATGGAAAAGACTACTCTGCTATGTGATAGATCTTTATTTGTTTAAGAATAACATCCTATCATACTTAAAACAACTTTAAAAAGCACTGTACTTGAGGAGAGGTATGAATGGAAAATGAGACAGGCTTTTAAGAAGCTAGTTATGTTTTACTGCCAAATGTCAAATAAGTACAATTTATTGAACACTCAATATGTTCCAGGCACTGTTCAAACAATCAGCACCTTTAGGATACTCATATTCTAATAGAAGAGAATACATAACACACACAAAATAATGAGTAAATGTTAGGTTTTACATTCCATGGAAGGAAAGAAAGAAAGCAGAGTAAAAATAGATGGCAGAGTAGAAAAAAAAAGATAGGGCATGCTGAGACAGTGTGATCAGATCATAGGGCTCACTTAGATGACACTTGAGGAAAGACTGAATGTGAAGGAGAAAGGCATGTAGTGATTTGGCAAACGCAATGAAAGTGGAGAAAATGGCCAGTGCAGAGATTCTAAAGTGGAAGCTTAGGGAAGAGGACAGTGCAAGAGGAGCAGAATGATGAAGTGAATAAGAAGTGAGGTGAGAGATAAAGTGAGATGGGGCTAATGGAGCTGGGGGTGTAGCTCAGCGGTAGAGTGCTTGCTGTGCCAAGTCCTGGGTTCAAACCGGAAGGAAGGAAGGAAGGAAGGAAGGAAGGAAGGAAGGAAGGA
>NW_026000241.1:28149717-28174486 GCF_001458135.2 Marmota marmota marmota
AGGGAGGGAAGATGAGAACTGATCACTTTCATAAGTCACTATAATGGGAATCCAAGGAGTAAATAATCTGACATCCTTTTTAAAAGGATCATTCCTGGCTATCATATCAAAGGACAGAGCAGGAAAAACCTGTGGCAATAATTCAAGCAAGAAATAAAGATAACTTGGACCATAGCAGTAACAACAGAGGAAGTGAGAAGTGAGATAAGACTCAGATATATTTGAAAGAAAGAACAAAACAAATGCAGAAAGAAAAGGAAAGAAATCAAGGATGATAGCAAGGTTTTTGGCCTCATCAGAAAGATTTGCTATTAACTAAGAAAGAAAAAGAAAAAAACTGGGGTTAATGCAGATCTAGGGGAAAAACACAGAAGTTCAAGTTCAGAGCTGTTAACTTTTTAAAGGACTCAAATGGAGTGTTTAGGGACCAGCTATACATAATCAGTAAATTTTAAATGAGTTTATTTTACAGACAGCTAAACAAAAGAAGAGCTCAATAAAGTCAAACCTTAAGTGTGAACATCTATTTGACTAGCTAATCAATAAATTTTCACTATTATTAACCTTGATTTGGCACATCTATTTGCTCCATCATTAAAAGTCTCAAAACTAAAAAAAAAAAAAAAATACTCTAATAGAATTAATAACTTAACTCAATATTTAGTTAAAAATGAGTGTTAGAAAAAATAATATTCAAGTAAGTTTAAATGATCACTACTCAATAGTACAAAAGGAATTAAATTATTCCTATAATAGATGTATACTTAGAAGTGAAAATGCCAGAAGATTCTGTCAGATTTCATCTGTAACTTTCATTGCAAATATAGTAAGCCCTACAGATTCATAAAGGCAAAAATAGTGCTGTTATACTTCACAGACACAAAAATGTTTAATGACAGGTTTTCACTCTTAACAAAATAACAATCATTTTTTAAGGATAATATGGTAAAAACAGAACTGAATACCAATAATTAATATGATCATATTGCCATATGATCAAATAATATCCAAGTTAGCTGTTTATCAAAGAAACATTTCTCTCCCCTCTAAAATAGAGTGTACTAAGTTTAACATTATCTTCTTAGTTAAGGACCTTATTACTTTTTATTTTTCAGGGGGGAGAGGAGGCCTTACTCTTTACTTCAGTTATGATACTGTAATACAGTGATCAATTATGGAACTACTGAGTTATTGTAGTATATGATGAAGTTGTTTACTAAATAATCAGCTAGCTAAACTTTACCAAATAGAAAACAAAAATTTTTTAACTGGCTAATCCACTAGCACAGCTTTAAATAATATAAAACAAAACTATGCCCTGTAAGAAGTGGTAAACTAAATAATTAAAATTTAGGTAAACAAGTAGAATTGGGGAAAGAAAAATGCTGATGAAATAAATGAAAAAAGGAAGTTAGTCCACTTAATAAATGTAGATATTTAGCCAACTGTCCTAACCTTAAATATTAAGCAATAAAGTATAATAAAAAATTAATGAGGTGCTTATTCTTCTAGTCTATACTATTTACAAAATTTAACCTAGATGCTTTATAATACATAAAAAAGAAAAAGCTGGCATCATGAAGCAAAAGTGCTATAAACTGCAAGAAATTAAAACCGGGCAGAAATGGGAATTGTGATTTAGAGGAGAGATAAAAGTTGAAACATTTTACCCAAAAGTGGACTGATCTGCTTCCCAACTCCTTTCTATGTCTCCACTACACTGAGCACATGGATGGAATGATTAGAATACCAAGCTACTCATAAAGATTGAATATATTTAAAACTAATTGTTTAATCTTTCCTCACATGAGCTTAAAACCAAATTTAAAGTCAGGCACAGTGGCACACACCTGTAATCCCAGCATCTCAGGAGAGGCTGAGGCAGGAGGATCACAAGTTTGAGCCAGCCTTGGCAATTTAACGAGACCCTGTCCGTAAATTAAAAAATAAAAAGGGGCTAAGGATATGACTCAGTGTTAAAACACCCCTGGGTTAAATCCCCAGTACCCTCCCGCCCCTCAAAAAAAAAAAAAGTAAGGCTCATCTTCTTAACAAATATTACCAAATGTTTTGAAGACCCTGTTTACAAATGCATTGTACAGAATTCTTTTTTGGTTTGGGTATAAATTTATACCTTTCAAAAACTATTGTGCTCACCCAGTGATGGTGGTAGATCCTGCTAAAAGACATAAGTCTTGTACAATTCACATATCTATGAAAATGATGTGAAAGACCGCATACTGAGTATAATTAATATAAAAAACAAGATTACATTTTAAGGAAAAAAATTTAGCTGATAATAAACATAATATTAATGAATTTTGTAAACATGAAAAACTAATGAGTTAATTTGATGATAAAATAATAAATGCAACCTCCTAATAAATTTTCTAATCATCTTCCTTTACTAATATCAGACCAGCTGTTGAGACTTCCACATACAGATGAAAACAAAAATTTTATCCAAAGATACAAACAACCAAGTAATTTAGGTCACATTTAAGTAACAAGATACTTAAGGTTTAGAATTTTAAAGAAAAATAAAACATACAGAAATTATCTACCTTAGTAACTGTGTAAAAACAACTATTATATGCAACATACCATATTAAGAAAATAATGAATAATAAATGTCATATGCCTTCACAATTTGCAAAACAAAGAAAGGAGATGTATACAATCCTTTAAATAATAACAGGAGCATCAATTAACAATTATTAAGCCCTTCTGAACCAGGCACTATTCTGAGTGCTTTAATCCTAACATAATCCAATGTGGTTTTACAGATGAAGAAACTGAGACACAGACAAGTTATGTAACTAGACCAAGAGGTTAGATACCATACATGTAACCTAGACAGTCTGTCCAGAAGAAACCACTGTGTAACACTGCCTCAAACTGAAAGGAACAAATGCAGTGGGTGCACTGAAAGTAGAGGAAATTATAAATGGATGTGATATTTGAGGCAGGTCTTTAAGTCTAAATGGAAAAGACAGAGGAAAGGCCATGCTTTTGCACATGCATGAAGAAAGCCTTTCCATCTCTGCCTCCTATCTGGCTTGGTGCACAAGGTATGCAGTGGTGACAGGCAGGCCACACATCCCACAGGAAATGTTGAAGAGCACACTTAGACCAACCCCAACTCTAAGGAAGGCTTGTTCTCCAAATGTGACATTCCTGACAGCCCTTTCTCGGGGGCAAACATGAATATAGACCACACTTAACTGTGTGTTCCAAGAAATGGGAGCTAGACATATATAAATTGACATTCTACCAGCAATGATGTCTTTTCTAGTGAGAAATACACTACGGTAAGAGAAAAACTACAAATAATGACATATATACAACACTTGTGTTTGGTCCATTTAAAAAAAAAAGGAAGAGTTTTCAGAAGCTTTCCTAAGCCCCTGGACCTGACTGGGCAACATTTACATGGGTAAAACCTCACTTCCCAAGGGGAAAGCCTTCCCTCCTAAGCCAGATTATGGACCCTGGTTGAAAAGGTAATACAGATAATTTTGGAAAATCACAAAAGAAATTACTCCTGAAATCTCAATGCAACCAGATACACTTATTACTTTCCTGGTGAAGAGACTGAGTAATTACAATTTTATTCTACTGTTTTATTCACTTGACAAATTCATTCATGATAAATTTTTGATGTACAAAGAACTGGGTATTCCCTTTCTCTCTCAACCTCATGGAAACCTCTCTACTGGTTTTATTTCTATCTCCTGCACAGCAAATTCCTTTGGACTCCTCAGCTAGATTCTTCTCCTCCACCTATCTCTAAATATTATGGTTGCAGAGAGTTTGGCTTGGTTTTGTGTATCTTCTTTGTATTCTTTCCATAAACAAGTTCATCAATTTCTATAAATTTAAGTATTTTATTATGAAAATTCCAAATTGACATATTCAGCTTTTCCAATAAGCTCTATATTCACAATCAATCGCTTGCTTAACACCTGCATTTGGATGTCCTACTGATATTTCACAATGAACATACTCGAAACAGAACTCTTCATCCTGTCCACTAAAAACCACTTCCTCCCCATGAATGTTCCTGTTCTCAAAATAGGCACCATTTGCCCAAGAAACTCAAATTGAACCTCTTGACATCTTCCTTTCCTCAAAAATCTTCCCCAATTCTGCCATCTAACAATCAGCCAGTTCTGTCAATTCTCTTTCAAAAAATGGTACCTCAAATTAACCCTCTTTTCATCTCTACTGCTACTAACCTAGTCTAGAATATCTTCGTCTCTTACCTGGATGACTATCAGCCTCTAGACTTATATCTCACCCTCTCTAGCAACCAGAATAATCTTCATAAAGTATAACTCTGCTTGATTTGGCCTAACCTCATTTTTCAACTTTATTTTTGTTCCATAGCATTTCCCTGCCCACTCCCCATACTCCTTCAATCCAATCACACCAAGCTTCTTCCAGCACCCTGAACCCAGAATATGTACAGTTCAACCTTAAATACTCATGGGTTCTTCATCCAGAGTCAACTAACTTAAGACTGAAAACATAAAAAAATACATAAATTTTTTAAAAGTCTGTACTGCCTTGTCATTTCCCCCTAAACGATATAGTATAATTATTTACATTGTATTAGGTATTATACATAATCCAGAGATGATTTAAAGCATATGGGAAGATGTACCTAAATTACAGGCAAACACTATGCCACTCTTTGTAAGATACTTGAGCATCTGTGGGTTTTGGTATCCATGGAGGGTGAGGGGGTTTGGAACCAATCTCCAGTAGATGCTGAGGGATGACTGTATCAGCTTTAGAACCTCAGCACATACAGCTTGTTATGTCAACAGTCCTTCACACCTTTATTAGTTCTCAGTTAAGATGCCACCTCCTTAGAAAAACCTTCCCAAGCCTGTCATGGTGGCCCATGCCTCTAATTCCTGCAAATTAGGAGGCTGAAGCAGGAGGATCCCAAGTTCAATTCCAGCCTCAACAACTTAGTAAGGCCCTAAGCAACTTAGTGAGACCCTGTCTCAAAATTTAAAATATTAAAAATTAAAAAGGGCTATGGATGTACTTCAGTGGGTTCAATCTCTGGTACCAAAAGGAAAAAGAAAAAAAAAATCCTTACCAACCTAACCTAAACTAAACTAAATTCCCGTTCTAAAACTCATCCCTTATTTGTTTTCTTCCATAGCAATTATTATGTCTGTTTACTTTTCCTCTTCTCCATGAAGGTAATTTTTGTTTTGTTTTGAAATAATTTCCAATCTGCCTTCACATTGAAACATAAGCTCCACAAAGGCTGGAGATCCCTTTTATCTTGTTCACAACTGCATCCCCAGTATCCAACTTAGTGCTGATCAGACACTGATCCTTAAAAAACATTTGTTTAATGGTAAATGAATATCATTCTCAAAATACACCTTATTCAATTTACCTTATCATTCAACTTACCTAGCAGCATAGGCAGTTGTTTTCTTAACACACCTGTATCCTTACACATTTTTTTCAAGAATATACTTTTATTTTGCTATTTCCCAGACCCCCAGTACCATTCTGAGCCTATCTATAGGTTTCCCTATTAATTTCTGAAGAGCTGCTTTGTCAAACATGAAATCTATTTTTATCTTTGATAATTTTTACCTCTTAACATGGCAAAATGCACTTATGTTCCATACTATCTTAATTCTAATAACTGCTTAGAAAAAACATACTTAACCTGAGCCCCTAGGGATCAGTAAGCCAAAAGATTCCCCTCCTTCCCAAGTCTCCAGAAGATTATGGGGCATCAATCCTAATGGTACTAATAGGTGTAACTTATAAAGTTAACTTAAACATATAAATATCTATTTAAACCAGCATAATCTCTTGCCTAAAAAAGTGTGCTTACTAAAACACACGCTCTACTTTGTAGCTTTCCAGCTGGGTTCTCAGCTAGTGGGACTGACCACTGAGGAATTGAAGGCCACTCGGGGAATCTGGTCAAATGTGTCCAACTGAACAAATGTGTATCCAAGTGAACATGCATTTCTCACTATCTTCTATACAGAAGAATGAAAATCTACTCAACCAGATTTACCAAAACCTCCAAATTCCATGGTCAGTAGTCCCCAATCAGCTGATTACAAAGCTATACTCAATTTAGTCATGACCCACTCCAGATAGCTCATTTAAAATGATGTCAGCATGGAGAACGAAAGAATATTTCAAGCATGGTGAATGATGAAATCAGAAACCATGTACAACTCTATTTCTCTGTACAAAGATTCTGTCACCAAACCAATAACAATACCTCAAAAAGCTCAAAAATGGAAGAACAATTTAAATAGCTTTTCCCCGCTTGAAAGTTGGATATCTGGCCATACATAATTTGAGAAAGGCAAAAGAATCAACCTTAGAAAATTATTATATGATAATCTTGATGAATATTTTATATCAACTATATTGACACGTTTGATAGAAACTATTTAGACGCGAAAATAGTATTCAAAGCACTCTGTCCATTATAATATGTTCAGATACAATCTGGGATTGATATTCCATGAATATATAGTAGTTTAAATACTACTCATTTTCACCATATACTACATAGTGAATTAATAATTTCCTACTAAAGCAGATAATCAAGAACAGTAAGTCTGCTACCTAAATACTAGAGAGTAATATTGTCTTTTGGGCCCATTTTACCTTTTTAGGCAAAGCTAACTTACAATGAGGATCTTTTGGTAATGTAATAACTAAAGCCATTTGGAGATAGTCCAAGCCATTTGATAGTCCCAGAAGTGCCCTATAACCACCAGAATTTAGGCTAAATGCACAAGGTTTTGCTCTAAAGTATTAAGAAATCATCAAAAAAAATCTATTATATAAACTCTAAAATCTTCTAAACAATTTTATACCTGGTGCAACAAGATAGTAAATTCAATCTCTTTATTTGTCCCCTCTTATAATATAAATTTTTCCTCTTTCCCCCCACTTCAAGTAACAGCTGTTTGTAAAGTCAGACTGTACACTGTCTGATATCAATTATGAACCACACTATTTATTGTAGGACCTTTACTGAAGTGATGCAAAAGGGTTTGGTTAAGAAGGCAAATCTTTCACCTTAAGCTAGAGAATATAAGAGTTACCTCAGAAAGAAATGATATTACTCCTATCCAATCCTGCCCTACCTTAGTCTGGGGGCCTCATTCTCAAACCCCTTCAATTCCACTTCCCCACTCATTATAATAATTCTAGACTGAGTTAGGTTTTCGCCACTGTAACAAAATACCTGAAAAGAACAACTTAAGAGGAGGAAAGATTTATTTGGGCTTGTGATTTCAGAAGTTTGAGTATAAGGTCAATCTGCTCCAATTCTTTGGGCCAGGAGTAAAACTGAGACCATCACAGTTGGAAGGACAAGGCAGAAGAAAGAAAGCTGCTCAGCCCATGAGAGCCAGGAAGCAGAGAGAAAAGGAGCTAGAGAGAGGATAAAACTTCCAGGGTACGGTCATTCCTAGGTCCTCCAACAAGGTCCCCACCTCTTAGTAGTCATTTAGTCATCAATAGATTAATCCATTAAGAAGGTCAGAGTCCTCCTGATCAAATTACTTCCCAAAATCCCACTTCTGAGCACTTAAGGTTTTGGGGGATATTACATATCTAACCATGACATAGACCATCTCCCCCTGCCTCTGCAGGCTCAGGCTACTTCTAGAGATTCTCAAAGACTGCACATGCTGGGCTCTACTGGCCTGTTAACTTAAACCTTACATCAAAATGTCAATTGCTCAAAACAATCAATAGTTATGCCACTTTTCAGAAACTTTGCCTTAGCTTGCAACAAAGATTTCCCTTCAGCAGAAGAATCTCTCACCTTTTTCCAGTTCACCACTTACATTCAAGTCTCGATCTTTCTGCTGTGAGAATTTTGGCCACAGAATTTTACCCTTGCCTACAGACATGCAGTCATCTTTTTCTAAGACTGGACAAAAGTTCCAAAATAAATGTCTCTTAATCATTAAGATTATAAATCAAACAGACACTCTGCATGTATATACAGAGTAGTGGTAATTTGTTTTCTTTCTTTCTTTCTTTTATATATATATATAGAACCCAGGGCCTTGCACACGCTAGGGGAGCACTCTACCACTGAGCCACATCCATAGCCTCCAATGGTGATTTCTTTAGTGTGTTCTGTCATTTTTAAATCTTTAAAACTTTGAGTTTCTTTCAATTCTAAGATGTTTTTTGACTCCTGGGTCCAGGGGAGAAAATGCATTTCTAACCATAAATTTTCTTCAAATATTTATTCCATTTCAGGCTGAAAATACTCAGTGGTAGAATTCTCCTACCATGAACAAGGCCCTGGGTTAACCCTTGGCACTGCAAAAGAAAAAGAAAAAAGGCAAAAAAAATAAAATTATATATATATATATTTATTTGCTTACTTACTCACTCACTCATTCAATTTCTAGGATGCCAAGAATATTTTTTCCAGGACAAAAGGGAGAAGGGGGAAACCAAGTGGATTATAAACAATTTGTTACATAGTTTGATAAACTTAGTGATGTATATACTGACCAAATTAATATTCAAAAAAATTGGCATTAGCTGATTGACTCTACTTATGTTAACATTTGATTAATGATAATATTTTTCTTTCTTGACTATATCAAGTAAGTGGAGTATGTGAAACAACATGTAATAACCTGGGACTGACTAAACTGAGAGATATTAATTTATATCCCTATCCTCACACCAAACTCATTTCCTCATGTTCTTCATATATCCTCTTAAAAACTTTTGAGTAAAGAAGGAATAAAAGCCTCACTTGAGTTCTAACTCAAATATGGAACTGATAACAAATAAACAGACTGTTTTAAATAAGCCAATAAACTATAAATTAACTACCACAGGCTCTAAGAAGTCAGAGAGGAAAAGAGGGTCACAATCTAGGAGGACAAAACTGAAAAAAAAATATCCTTCTTTTGTCTAGGTAACAGCAGCTAGGAAATATCATTTCAGTACTACTTCCTACCCAATATCTGAAAATCACTCTGAAATAAGCAAACAGATTCATTTTTAATTCATCCAGAGATGGGGCACTCACTCCCTCCTGAATTTGTCATTATTTCTCTGGACAGCTGATTTAAGATGAAGCCTTTTTATTCAAGCAGAAAATGGTTTCCCTCCAACTTAAAAAAAAAAAAAAAAAAGCAGTGCTAGTTCTCCCCAAAAATCATACAAAATAAGTTTAATCTCTCTCCCATTTTATGGCTCAGAAAACAATTAAACACAATTATGGCCTTCTCAACTTCTCCATGAAAAAAATAACTCAATTCTTTTCAAACATACCCTATGATCCTGGATAACAATTCACAACTGTTGGGCTGGGGATATAACTCAGTGATAGAGTGCTTGCCTAGCATGTAATGTCCTGAGTTAGAAAAGAAAAGAATTCCCAATTATCTTTATTTTTATAAATTGTATCTAAATTTTCTAAACACACAAGATGTATCCATTCTATCAGGGAAATAAGCAACACAGTGAACTCTCAGAACTAAATACTAGTCCTGACTTTGTCATTAAACTATCCATCTTTGGGGAAGTTGCATTTTTCCCTGGGCTAAAGGAACCACAAAACCATAAACTTCCCAGTTTCAATAGCCTATGAGTCTCTACAAAAAACAGTGTTTAGGGGCTGGCGATGTGGCTCAAGTGGTAGCACGCTCCCCTACATGCGTGAGGCACTGGGTTCGATTCTCAGCACCACATTGAAACAAAATAAAGATATTGTGTTCACCTAAAACTAAAAAATTAGAAACAAACAACAACAACAAAAAAAAAACAAACCAGTGTTTAGCTGGGCCTGGCAACACAGGCCTGGTAAACTTAGTGACTTGGGAAGTTGAGGCAGGAAGATCTCTCAAGTTCGAGGCCAACCTCAGCAATTTAGTTAGGCCCTAATAAGTACTTAGCAAGACTGTCTCAAAATAAAAAGGGGCTGCAAATATAGTTCAGCGGTAAGCACTCCTGAGTTCAATTCCCAGTAACACCTCCCTGTAAAAAAAACTACAAAAAACAGTGATTTAAAGTATCACTTTCATTTTGTTAAAAATATAACATTAATACGTTTGCTTAATTAAGTGCCTCTCAGATGTAAAACACAGCTTAATGCTCTAAGAAAGAGTATTTAAGCCCTAACTCTTAGAATAACACCAGATGAAAGGGCTGGAAAGGCTGGGTATGTAGCTCAGTGGTAGAGCACTTGCCTAGCATCTATGAGGGACTGGGTTGAATCCCCAGCACTGCCAAAAAAAAAAAAAAAAAAATTTTTTTTTTTTTTTAAAAGAACATAATATAATGCTGGATGGTGGGGGATGAAGGGAGACAAAACAGCCATGTAGTAAGTATGTGGTTTTATGTAGAATACACACATAACTAAAAGCACCATCAAAGGAGGACTGAGGGTATACCTCAGTGTTACTGTGCATATACGCAGTCCTGGGTTTAATCCCCAGAACACAAACCCCCCAAGAGAGGAAAAAGATAAAGATGAAATAACTAGATAGTTTACTATTACTTGATATTTAAATATAAGCATAGATTTAAGCTACTTGTTGAGATCTGTGCTATCCAATACAATAGTTACTAGTCACATATTTAAAGTGTTTAATTAAAAATTCAGTTATCTCTTGGACTAACCACTTTTCAAGTACTCAATAGCCACATATGGGTAGTGGCTACTGTACTGAACAGTGCAGATACAGAACACTTGTTTCATGTGAGAAACTTCTACTAGAACAGAAGGCT
This sequence comes from Marmota marmota marmota, assembly GCF_001458135.2. Classification (NCBI taxonomy): domain Eukaryota; kingdom Metazoa; phylum Chordata; class Mammalia; order Rodentia; family Sciuridae; genus Marmota; species Marmota marmota. The sequence goes on from NW_026000241.1 coordinate 28,160,500, forward strand.
GAATTCATAGTTCTTCCACTAATATGTGACCTTGGGACAAATTACTCAACCTCTCTAAACCTGTCTTCCTAGCCATGAAATCTTGTCTAAAACTAGTATAAACCTCAATGGATAAATCATGAAGATTTAATAGGAATATACTGATAAAGCACTTAGCACACTGCCTCAAACACTGGAAGCACACAATAGTTTTTACTTCCCCAACTATAACTATATTTATTCATTCATAATCATATTGAATAAAAACAATATGCTACATTTGAAATACAAGATTAAAGAAAGCACTACCACCCAAGTGAGTGAAATAGGTAAAATGGTTGTACTATGAAGCGTCAGGTGTATAGACAGGAGTGGGGTGTTGGGTAAACAGCAACACAGTCTAAGAAGAGGAAACAGCAAATGTCAAGACAAACCTTGGCTCTGAGATGAGGGCTCTGCCTCTCCTTTTGGTCATTTCAAATTGTTACCTGACTTCATATTTCATATGGATGAGTGTATACTTCATCTTTCATATGAATGAGTCTACCTGTGCGTGAATTTTATTAGCTTATGGTTTTACCTAATTCTATTATACATTTTAGAATAATGTTTTATTTCTGCACAAATACAGACTTAGACTTTTAAAAGCATCCCAGTAAGTCCATTTGCCAGTTCTAAATGAACATGAAAAAAAGAAAGAGAGGAAGAAAAAAGTTAGGGTAACTTCCAAGACTCTGTCTCAAAATAAAAAGGGTAAAAAATATAGTTCCATGGTAGAATGTTCCTGGGTTCAATCCCTTAGACAGGGAGAAAAGTCCAAGAGGAAAATTCTGAAACATAAATGCAAATGTGAAAATTCTCATTTTTCTCAAAATAAAATATACTAACAATAAGTTTCACCTGTCATTTGCAATAGTGCTTAATTGATAAAAACATTTAAATCAATGAATGTACTAATCACTGTAAAGAAATAATGCGGTTGTGCAAAAGAATACTGTTTTCAGTATAGCTTAAAAGATAAAGAGCTGTGGGAGTTCAAATATTAAAGTTAGTGACTAATTGACATTTTCTATCTAAAGTGCTCAATTAATAAATCTGAAATAATAATAATCAGTTGTAAGTCTAAGCACACTAAATAAAAAAATGTTCTGTAGCTGTTATAAAATATAATCCCAGTGTGATCACTTAATATGTGTTTCTCAGGCACATTCCTGTACTTTTCTTAAAACAGCAAAGAATAGAACAAAGGAAACACAATATTAAAAGACCACAAGCAATGGGCACTAAATTTACTTTATCATTCAACATGTTCTTTTTCATGAAGAAATAAGTATTTTAATTAAAATAACTTTAAAATAAGAAAGCAAGAAATTTTTCCAGTTATTTATTTTATTTTTTGAAGTAAAGTAATGGCACATAAAGTTGCCCTTCTGCAATAACAAGGTAGCGAGCTCTTTAAGACTATGTTGGTAGTATCCTGAGTGAAAAGTCAGCTTCAAGGAAAATACAAAAATAAAACTATATATACTTTTGGCAGTAATAAAGGAAATCTCTTAAAATTCATTAAAAAATTTTACAGAAATGAGAATATAAACAAGATTGAAACTACTGAAATTCTGAACAGCCAATAGAACATAGGGTAAAACCATGCTTTCTCATTCTTCATCACATAGTACACATATCCCAACTCTGCAGGTCTGTCAATTGCAGGTGCAATTCCAAACAATTTTATTAAATCTCTATCTAGTCACTTACTTAGTACATTTCCATTATTTACAGAGTCTTTTCTCTTCCTGAAGTCTATGTAAGATGACTCAACACTGTAGCAACTGAGTCAAGCGCTTATGTAAGTGAATAAAAAATATTCCTTGATCGCCTGTATTGAGATGGATATGAATAATTCAGCTCCCTATAACACAGGCCCTCAATGTATACTTAAATTTCATCATGTTAATGATTCCGCAGCAAGAAATATGCCAGCATTTTGCTAAAAACATTCACATAACTTTTAGTTATTCATATCATATATTACTAATTATATGCCTTGCACCCCAAAAGACTCTAAGCTGGCTTACAAAAATGTATGTAGTATCACAGTATAAAATGAAGATATGGATTTAAGAGGGAAAGGGGGTAGAAAAATAAAATACAACAACCAGAGGGTTAAGGTTTCTATACAAAATGTCATTAATTACTAAAATTGTGGAGCTAATAAGGCTACAGGCTGCTGGGCAGCCAAACTAAAGGACAATCTGCAGAGGCTGCAAAGACAAATTGGTTTCTGCCTGTAGTAACACCATTCTCCTAGTCTATAAACATCACACTCATTACAATCATTCTTCATATCTTTAACTCTGTCTCACAAAATCATACCATAAAAATGTTTGCCAATTCAAAACATCTCCCATTTCCTCTCCCTTTCCCCCCGCTTCTCTCTCTTATTTCTAACATCACATCATCAGGTCCCACCAGAACATGACACCTGTATTCATGCAATAGCTTTCTTAGCGTACCCTCTAACTCATTATATCTTCCTCTCTTTAATGTCCTTTTCCACTCCATATTAAAAATTATAAAACTAATTTATATGACATTTTTATCAAAACTTAATTCCATTTTCTTTTATTCAATATTTAAATCTCAAAAAATAGCAACTGACAATTTTAATACCTTTCCTAGACAGCCCTTAACAAATCTGCCTCCCATATGGGAAGGAGGCCAAACTGCTGACATCACTGTTCTAAGGGTAACTATACTAAATTCTCCCCCTTCATGTCTCTGCTTCAACTCTTTTCTTTCTCTTACCTAAGCCACCCTTTACTTCCTCCTGCCTTTCCAAATCCTATCCGTTCTTCAAAGCCTACTTCATCTCCTTCCTTAAAAATGTTCTCTCATTTTGGTTTCTCAGCTTTCATGAAATCTACTTGATTTCTCACAACGTGTCCTATTCACATGGTTCTCTAAGCATCTTTATGTCTTATCAATTGTAACCAGATCTTCAGAACTAGGTGCCACATCTGGGTATCTTTTTAAGTCTACACTTGGCTTAGCATAGATCTACCATTAAGCCCCTCAATGAATTCTAAATTGAATTGTAGGAAAATGTGACATAGAATCACGCTGAGTAACCGGGAAAAACTAATCTGGCAGTAAAGTGCAGACTTTCACAAACAGGAAGTTAAAAACTGTCAAATGGGGTTGGCATGTGGCTCAGTGGCAAAGCATTTGCCTGGCATTTGCAAAGCCCTGGTTTGATCCCCAGTCCCAAAAAGACCAGAAAAAACAAAACAAAACAAACAAAAAAAAACTATCAAATGTAGCCAGACACAGTGGCACGCGACCATTTTCACAGCTACTCCAGAGGCTAAGGAAGGAGGATCACAGGTTTGCAGGGAGCCTGGGCAAGTTAGTCAGATCCTGTTTCAAAACAAATTGTTTTAAAAAGGAGACTGGAAATGTAGCTCAGTAGCAGAGCATTTGCCTAGCATACTTGAGGCACTGGATTTAATCCCTGGTAGTGCAAAAACAGACAATACAAATTTTAAAATAGGCAAAGGAAATGAATAAACATTGCTCCAAAGAAGATATACTAAGCACATGAAAAGATGATCATCATCATTATCCACCAGGGTAAGGCAAATCAAAACCACAATGAAATACCACTTCATGCCTACTTGGATGGCTATCATCAAAAAGAGGGACAATAAGAAGTACTGCCAATGTTGTGGAAAAATCAGAATCCTAATGACAGGAAAATAAAATGGTGTAGTCAGTACGGAATACAGTCTGGCAGTTCCCCCAAAGGCTACATATAGATGTACTATATGACCCAGCACTTCCACTCTTAGGTGTACACCCAAGAAAAATGAAAATAAATTGTCTACCAAAAAATTGTACAAAAATGGTCATTATAGGGCTGGAGTTGTGGCTCAGTGGTAGAGAGGTTGCCTGGCATGTGTGAGGCACTGGGTTAGATTCTTGGCACCACATATAAATAAAAATAAAGGTCCATTGAGAGAATATTTTTTTAAAATGTTCGCAACAAGGGCTGGGGCTATAGCTCAGTAGCAGAGCACTTGCCTTGCACGTGTGAGGCACTGGGTTCAATCTTCAGCACTACATAAAAATAAACAAATAAAATAAAGACATGCTGTCCATCTACAACTAAAAAAAAAAAATGTTCACAACAGCATTAATCATAATAGCCCATAAGTGAAAATAACCAAAATGTCCATCAATTGATAAGTGGATGCATAAATGTGGCATATCCATAAAAACTGAATATTCTTTAGTCACACAAAGGAATAAAGTACAGATATATGCTGCAATATACTATAATAAAAATATGCTTTATGAGAAACCAATTAACCTCTCCCGCAAAAGATTTTTGTATAATTCTATTTATGCAAAATGTTCAGATAAGATAAATCCATAGAAAAACAAAGTAGACTATTGCCTTGGTCATGGGATGGAAGAGTTGGGGAAAAGGTAACTGCTAAAAGGCATGTTGTTATCTTTTGTGGGTACACAAAATATCATAAAATCTATTATGGTGATTTTACAACTCAGTGAATATTTTAAAAACCTAAAAGAATAAGAAAATTTTATATTTTATATCTCAATAAAGCTGTTTTTGAAAAAAGTTAAGCAGAGACAGTATACAATGAGCAAATTCTTGAAACAAGAGAAATAAAAATGTGCAAAAGAAAATGAATAAATATGCTAGTAAACTTGAATTACCTCTACCTCCTCTTTTTTGGTTTACTTCCTCCTTTTACTTATACAATTACCAAATTAAAACTCAAAATCCAAATGATTCATTTTACCTTTCAAAAAGTAACAAAGATTCTTTGTCATTCCCATGTTCATAAACCTAGTACAAGCTTTAGCAGTAACAACAGATCATAACACATTTGAATTTAGCTTCTTTGCAATACAGAGGAACAAGTCACTCTTTAAAAGGTGATAAACATTTAATTTTAATTTGGAAATTTTCTGGTCCACTAGCTATCAGTTCTCCACCAGCACCAAGATAATATAAACACTGGCATTCCCAGATTTAAGGTCTTAGCTTGTGACAAACTATGGATAATTGTCAAAGTCACAACTTGCAGTCATTTATAAAGGACAGTGTGATTCCAGCCATTAGATCTCTGAAAGAATATAACATGAATATGATCTATTTCATCCAACTAAGCTGGTATGCAAGGCAGTGAGGTAGTGAGCAATTATAATCAAGCTCAGCACCTCTAACTCAATTGTCATGAAAATATTTATGGATCTTCAGAGACCTCAGGATAGAGACCCTCAAATGTCATGGATCATTTATGACATCCAACATAACAGCTGAGGCCAAGCAAAATATATTCTACTCTTTATAGGAAATACTCTAAGCATATACCAAATCTCAATCAAATAATGTGCATTTTTCTATGATGCTAGAGACTCTATTATTTTATGAGCAGAAACATTTTTTCTTAGGTATGTCATAAAATTTTAGCTGGCAACAATAGTGCACATCTGTAATCCCAGCTACTTGGGAGGCTCAGAGAGAAGAACTGCCAAGTCTAAAGTCAGTCAGACAATGTATTGAGATCCTGTCTCAGAATAAAATTTTCTAAAAGGGCTGAGAAAGTAGCTCAGTGGTTGAGCACTTGCCTAGCATGTCCAAGCCCCTAGGTACAATTATCAGTACCACTCCCCCCCAAAAAATATACACATGTATAGTAAAGATTGATTGCTTTTAAACATGTATTCCTTAAATTATAATTAGCATAAAAATGAATTATTGATAAAGATAAATTAAATTCCATTTTAAAAACAAAACCCTATTACATTTTTACTTCATTTAAGAACAAAAAAATAGGAAAACTGCAAGATGCAGAAGCATATAATTCATCTAAGAAGAAATAATTCAACCTATTAAATCACTTGTGGATGTATTTTAAAATAATATTTGGGAGGACTGTAGGTAGCTCAGTGGTAGAGTATTGCTTAGCATGCAAAGGCCCTAGATTGAATTCCCAGCACCAAAAATAAAATGTAAAAAAAAAAACCTAGGTTTATTCAAACACCTAAAAATAAATTCAACCAATACTTTAGTAACTTCCTCTGAAAAAGCTTTACATAAACAACATATTCATATAATATACTTGCGCAATTCTTAAATACATGCTAATTCTCTTAATATGATTCCTAGTTCCCTTAATATGATTCCAAGAATTCCTTAACTAGATATCGCCTAAGAAATGCACCTAAATTCAGAAGTCTCATCTCTAACCTGACATAGAGAATTATGTTGTACTCTATTAAGGTTCCAGAAAACTGGATAAATAACACTCTGAATGGAATTTGACATACACCCTTACACACACCAGTCAATAAACAGGTAAAATCCTTCTCTGCTCTCTGCCTAAACAAGTAACCCCACAGACATTCTCTCACAATTATTCTTTAACTGTGATAGCAGACTAAACCTACAGAGCCAAAAGGCAGGGTTTAGATAGTATACTGGGAGAGTGGTTACACAAAGTAGTATCAAGGAAATGATTTCTTCTGAAATCAGATATGACACACTAATTAAGTGACTCTGACTCCGTTAGGCAGACAGCTTTAATTTGCTATGTTTTTGTAAATTAATTCATTACAGTCATTAGTAAACACCTTAAAGACAACACAGAACTTTAAATATCAACCACCACTGCACTGTTAACCTTGGCCAAAAATAAACCAAACAAAAATTATGTTCTAACTTATTTTTCTGAAAATAGTAATCACATTTTCACTGAAATATAGATGGGCAGATTTACTGAGCCACAAATAAATATTTGACACCAAACAATCGTAAAACCATAATAATCCACTTAACAAGCACCATCTATATTAGGAAGCCAAGCACACAAGAAATGTACAACCAACCACCACCTACCTATCAGCCACATCAGAAGGACCCTATGCTTACCAAACAGAACACACAAAAAGGTACAGGATCTTTTTCTCCACCTGACCCAGTCCAAGAATCTTTTTAGAAAATCAATAAAAGAAGCCAAAACCACTGCACTGCAGACAGACCCAGCTTCTAAAGCAAAGTTATTTAGCTATCCAATTCTCAGCTCACATGTGGATTTCCTTACAAATTTCCATAAACCAGAAAATTAACCCAAAGTAGGCATCTTTCCTAAACTGTCTGAGGGATTTGTTATATATGACGTCTATATTTAAAAATCAAAAACTATTTTATGTATTTTGCTTTATTTATTAAAAAACTCACATATGAACCAAACAGAATCCTCAACCAAAGCTCAACGAAAATGTAAACCTCGAAATTTCAGATGACACTATGATTAAACTTTTCTCTCTTACATGAAATAGAACAGTGGCTCAATCATTTATTTATTTAAATAACCAATATGTAACTCCTTTCCTTGGTATATTAAGCTTTTATGCATGCTTACAGTATACACCTAATCAAAGTTAAATTATTATCTATAACAAGTCAAACTAAAACAAACTAAATACTTCCCAAAATTAGAAAATAAAATACCTAAGAACAGTTACAAAACAGTCTACATCACACAATATGTGAATTATATTTATCAAAACTGAGCTTTAAACAACTCATTAAACAAAGTCCCTTTTTGTTTGGCCAATAATCTATTATCAGAATGTAAACAAAGTAATATACAAATAAGCTCACACAATATAACAATTGAGTTGTTTACAACAAAAAGAAAACATTTGATATAATATAGTTCATTTTTTTTAAAACAAGATCCCCATCATTAAAAAATATAATATTTTAAGAAACTGGGATTAAAAAAAACAAACTCAATCCAAACTGGAGTTTGTGAAATGGTCATCAAAGGCTAAAAACAATGATCTGCCACCTGAAATAACCATGATAGTGTGACAAAAATTTTAAATAGTCTTACTGAACAAATTTGTACTAAAGATTGCACCTCAGGCCACTTTCCAACTGAACTACATCTCCAGTCCTATCTATCTTAATTTTGAGACAGGGTCTGGCTATCACTAAGTTGCTGAGGCTCATTTTGAACCTGTGATTCTCCTGCCTCAGCCTCCCTAATTGCTAGGATTATAGGTGCATACCAATGCACCCAGCTATTTGTTTTGAGTGAAACAGTCTTTGAACATTATTACTAAAAGTTTATACACTGTACATTACTCTCATGTTAAGAACCACATTAGATTTACCACAAACATGATAAGCCTTATTAGAATTTTTGTTGACAATTATTTTGTTGTCAACTAGCTATTGATCAACATAACCATCTGCAAAATTCTCACTTTAATACATTTAGTTGGTATCATTGTTCTCACATGAACAACAACAACAAAAAAACCAGTAAAATCAGAAATTATACCAAAATGAGGCTGGGGTTGTAGTTTAGTGGTAGAGAAATTGCCTAGCATATGTGAGACACTAGGTTCAATTCTCAGCACCACATTAAAATAAGTTAAAATAAAGGTATTGTGTCCATCTAAATATATATATAAGACATCATACCAAATAAATTCTACTTATATTCAATGTTGGGTACATTTTCATTTTATCTACCTTCTCACCTTTAACATATAAGACTAACAATTTAAACTATAAAAACTCCGTTGATCTGGTTCCAACACTGACCTCATATCAAAACAGAAATAAATGCCTTTATATAGTCAAATCACCATCCTTCAACTATTATACTAGACCCGGAAGATAGTATTAGGCAGTTTATATTTCTCCTCTCTTCTATGTACCTGTATAGCATTAATCATTTCCAGAAAAGTACTTTTATTTCCTCTAAGTAAACAATAACCATAAAATTGGAGATATGTGGTCATAAAGGGAGAGACTGTTTTATATTTAACATCATTTCCTCAAATCATGCACTCCTACTCTGTCAACACAGGTGACATAAGAAAAAACGTAAACCAGAAAAAACACTGTTTAATGTTCCTGCATTTTTAAATTTTTTTATTTGTTAATGGCATGTTTTAGTTAAACATGACATTAGAATGCATTTCGACATACATAGAGTATAACTTTCCACTTTCCTGCATTTTTAAAAATCAATTTCCATCAAGACAACTGAATAATTATCAAACAGCACATATTTTATCTGTACTACTATTCTATCATTAAAGAAATCATTTAAGGCCCTAACATCTCTTCCATCAAGATAATTTTATTTGTTATCCTGTAATTTCACTACCTCATTGGATTACACTAGTTTTGGCAACTCCATGTATCAATATAAACATGTTCGTTGAATAATTCTCTTTCTGTACAGAAACAACCACAACCATTGTTTTCCACAGTCATTAAAGTCCAAGCCACAATGATGTTTTTACTCATTAGTCAGATTACAACAATTACACATCAGACCAACAGTTCAAATATACCTTCTGCAAAAGATACAAGTAAATAAAAATCAGAAAGTACTTACCTACAATTGGGAGGAGGGTCCAACGTAATTTCTGCAAGTTCCTTCTGAATTCTTTAAAATAAAGACAAAGAAAGTTATGTTAAAATGTCTTCACTCTTAATATTAATCTATTTAATTAAAATATTGTGTTTTAATAATATTTTCCTTTTGCATGTTTTTAATTTGAAATACTGTCTAAAACATCAGATACAATAACAAAGCTGTAATTTCTGCAAGTTTTGAGGATATATTTACAAAGGGTGATAAGACTGACAACTATCACTGCTTGCAGCTTTTGGAGGCAACACTTCATCAAACCACTTAACAGCACTAACCAAAATTTCCAGTTTATATTGGAAAAATTTGTTACACTATTTATGGGGTCATTCTAACTTCTGATTTATATTAGAAACCTCTACACTGGATGGAAAGCTGATTGATTAGGTTGAATTCACACATACTGACTGATCCAATCAAATGACAAAGAAAGGAATATCAGAATCTCACTCCAACATTTAAAATTCCTACCAAAACACATAAGCTTCCTGAAGCTTCTAAATTACAGCAGGTTGAGGCTTTGAAGTTTGACACCATTCCTTCTGTTAGAACTATCCTGATATTACATGAATAATTATTTTAATGTCATTGCATGAGTTTCATACAAAGAAAAAAATTTAAACCTGTTTCTGTTCTGTGTTTTTCCTTCTTGTTTTTTGGTAGGGGATGGCAGTGCTGGAAACTGAACCCAGGGCCACACACATGCTAACCACTCATAGTACCACTGAACTACAACCCCAACCCCTTCAAGTGTTCTCTACTTTGATTTTTTAACTGCATCTAATGTATACAAGGGCTAACAGTGCAATACTATTTTCTAAGACTACACTTAACAATCTCTTAACTATCATTCATGTCTTATTAAACTTAGACTTTTTAAAAATATTTTTGTTAGTTATTGATGGATCTCTATTTATTTATTTGTTTGTATGTGGTGCTAAGAATCGAACCCAGGGCCTCACACATGCTATGCAAGCATTCTACCCCTGAGCCACAGCCACAGCTCCAAACTTAGACTTTTTTAAATCAAATTTTTAAAAATCTCAAAAGCATTTCTTTCTTTTGCCTCGGTTTTTAAATATGAGATGTTTAACAACTGCCTATTGTTGGGTAATTATTGTGATAGTACATGAATAATAGTTGACTAAAGTACCTTTAAAAAGTGGATCTGAACAGAAACAATTACACTCAAATCATTCTTTACCTTTTTTTAAGATAACAAACAGAATTACTAGAATAAATGGAACTCCTCCAACAGGATGGTTACCAACTGCCTAAAGAAACTGCCTGATAAAATTATATGATTACTTATACAATTCACCTTTCTAAACCATGTGATTCAAAGTTGGGAAGGCATTATTAATGAGAGCAAGAAAAATAAGCTAAAAGCCAAAAACATTCATTTAAATTCTAGTATACTATTAATTGAGTCCACAGGCAAAAATACTACTAACAACACCATGTGTGGTGGCGCACACCTACAATCGCAGCAATTTGGGAGGCTGAGGCAGGAGGATCACAACTTCAGAGGCAGGAGGATCACAAGTTCAAAGTCAGCCTCAGCAACTTAGTGAGACCCTAAGCAACTTAGCAAGACCCTGAATCAAAACTAAAAAATAAAAATGGCTAGGGGCTGAGGCTGTAGCCCAGGGGTAAAGTGCTTGCCTCGTATGTGTAAGGTACTGAGTGCAATCCTCAGCACCACATAAAAAAATAAATAAAGATAGTGTGTTCATCTACAACTAAATAAGTATTTTTTTTAAAAATAAATAATAAAAATGGCTAAAGATGTGCCTCAGTGGTTATAAAATAAAAAGATTAAGCTCCATGATCTCTTTTTTAATATAGATTCTGTGATGTGCTTACATGCATACAAGTACATATAGCCCATAATTAAAATACGGAAGTCTCAAAGATCTAAGACAACAGAACACCATTTATGGATTTCACAAAAGTATAAAACAGGCATTTCAAAACTAAATGGATACATCCAGGTTACATATGCCAAAGTAAGCACACACACATATTTACCTCTTCTGAGCTAAGGAACCCTCCTTGGGGTGGGAGATACAGCAAATGCAGAAAGGAATAAAAAAAAAGAAGGGAAGTGGCAGTGGATGTAAATCAAACAGGATGTAATGGGCAAAAGGGAGCAAAAGAAATGTATAAAGACATAATAAAGATGCAAGGAAAGGGTTGGGGATATAGCTCAGTTGGTAAAGTGCTTGCCTCACATGCATAAGGCCCTGGGTTCAATACCCAGCACCACACAAAAATAAATAAATAAATAAATAAGATTCAAGAAGGGAGTGGGAAGAATCAAATTCTAAAAGGAAAAAAAAAGTTGTATAAGAAAATCATAGATCAAACATGAAGAAAACTAAAATGTAACATAGCTTTAATCAATAAATGATAAAGGGAAAAAGAATCTATTTTTGCCTAAATGCTATGACCTAGGGTAATCCAAGAATCACGGCATTGGATTGTAGGAAATCTAATCCTAACATGTTGTCTGGTCTAGCAATGGATATTTAGTTATACAATTTACTGGACTTTTACTTATAGGCAAAACACAGAAGAAGAGCTATCACTGCACAATACAATGTAATGTTACTAACCTTCAACCCAAAAGAAACCATAAAAGGCAGCTAATTAAAAACCAGCTAAAAGAGGGTAAAGGAGCCGGACAATGTAGTGCATACCTATAATCCCAGCAACTCAGGAGGCTGAGGCAGAAGAATACCAAATTCAAGGTCAGCCTTAGCAACTGAACAAGACCCTGTCTCAAAAATTAGAAGGATTGGGGATGTAGTTCAGTGGTATAGCACCCCTGGGTTCAATCTCTAGTATCCTGCCCACCAAAAAAAAAACAAAAAAACAAAAAACAAAAAACTTTTGTTCTTTTATCTGTTACCAGTGAACAGATAAAAGAACAAAAGAATTCCTATTCCTATTTTACAAAGTAGATAATCAAAAAATATTGCTGAAGTTTGAAGGAACAGGGAACAGAAATTTATATTCTTTAATTTTTTAGGGTATAAAGGCAACCAATAATCAATCAGTCTCTTTCTTTTAGTTGACTATCATTAAATGGGAGGAGGGAAAAGGAAGAACAAGCAAAACTAAATCTTAATATTTCCGATCAGAGAGTCAAAAAATATTATTTAATAATCCTACAAAATAAGAAATAAGTATATTATTTAGAGTTATGCAGAAAACCAACAAAGACTGTTGGGAACCTGTTGCTTTCCATTAAAAAATATCTGTACTGCTTGATTTGTTAGGAGAAACAAGAGTAATCTTTATAAATTGTTTTTATATTGAGAGAATGAAAACAAGAGGCATTCAAATCAGTGTGCTTAGCTAGGCGTGGTGGTACACATCTATAATCCCAGCTATTCCAAAGGCAGGAGGGTCCAAAGTTGTAGGCCAGTCTAGGCAATTTAGTAAAACCCTGTATCAAAATTAAAACAAAAAAAAGGCTGAAAATGAAGCTCAGTGATAGAATATATGCCTATCATGCACAAGGCCCTGGGTTCAATCCCTAGTAATGCAAAAAAAAAAAAAAGAAAAGAAAAGAAAAAAAGACCTGCTTAAATTATCAAAGAAAACCATTTTTAACAACAAAGAACTTTAGGGTTTTCAAATTACTCAACTTGATTTCTGTTTATACTTCCCCTTTTGGTTTACAAAAATGATAAATCATAATTTTCTGTCACAGAATTCTATAACAGAACTTGAACTCTTCCAGATGACTATAATTCCAAATCTATATTACTCAATACAAAAAGCAATTTACTGATAAATTCGACAACTATGAGCAATAAGCCACTATATTATAATATATTTCAAGCCACTGTTACCTAAGAATGGTTATATTTCTCTTGATAGAAAAGATTATACTAAAAATTGCTATTTAAACTATTGTAAGACGTCCTGCTGTTTTCAATGATAGCAATTGAATTCAATCTCAAAAGTTGTAATCATTATGGTATGTATTAAGTTTCTCAGTTCTTGACATTGTGGGACAAGGAAGGTAGCTATTTCAGATTCTGTCCCTTAGGGTAAGGAGAAATGAAAGTGTCAAAAATCATACAGTATACCTCTGGTGGGGGCAGACTCTGGGGAATTAAACCCAGGGGTGCTTTACCACCAAGTCACATCCCCACTCCTTTTTATTTTTTTTTATTTTGAGACAGGAACTCACTAAGTTGCCCAGACCAGTCTCAAACTTGTGATCCACCTGTCTCAGGCTTCCTAGTTCCTGGGATTTTAGGAGTGAACCACCATACCTGACTTAGTATACCTTTTACATGATGATCTGAGATCATTAAAAGTAAATAAAATAAATTTCACAAAATTATCTAATTACCACTGTTTTATCAGTGCTCATTTTAAAAAAATAAGGAAACTAAGATTATGTATTTTAAAAAGGTAAACTGAAAGACTGAGGCAATTATCTTTTAAGTCAAACAAAAAGACTCCTCTCTCAGCAGAACTTTTTTTTTTTTTTTTTT
>NW_026000241.1:28174893-28189899 GCF_001458135.2 Marmota marmota marmota
TTTTTTTTTTTTTTTTTTGGTATCGGGAATTGAACTCAGTGGCACTCGACCTATGAATCACATACCCAGCTCTATTTTGTATTTTATTTAGAGACAGGGTCTCACTGAGTTGCATAGCACCTCGCTGTAGCTGAGGCTGGCTTTGAAATCACGATCCTCCTGCTTCAACCTCCTGAGCCACTGGGATTACAGGCATGCACCACCATGCCCAGCTTAGCAGAACTTTTAAGACAAAATTAGACATACATCAAGTGTACAACTGTCAATATTTTCAATTTCCACTAGGCAATTATGGTACGACTATAAGTTACTATTTTACAGAAGTTAATATCTACATATAGTTACTGAACCAAGTTAGGAGTAAAGTACAAAATTCCAGCTTATATGACTGCACCTAATACTTTTAACTGTTATAAGAACAAATGATAAGAGTATAATAAGAATACTGTGTGGGATTACCATTTGCTAAAAGAAAGGGGATATTCATAACATAATTCATTCAGATTTAACTGAACATGGTGCCAAAATTATACAGAATGGAGAAGATACGAAACACTCATTTTAAAATCAAGATATTGAATTAATAGTTCTGAAACATGAAGCAGTGCATATGTACAACACACAAACAAACCCTGGATTAAAGAAAATTCAGCAATTCATTCAGGGTGAAGTAAAACATGAGTATATGGAAATAGAAATTACAAAAGTGATTTTTCGGGGGGGGGGGAGGTTATAAGGGAATGAACCCAGGAGTGCTCTACCACAAAGCTATATGTCCAGCCCTGTTTACTTTTTATTTTGAAACAGATTTCACTAAATTGCTGAGGCTGGCCTTGAACTTGTGAGTCTCCTGCCTCAGCCTCCACAGTTGCAAGGATTACAGGCATGTGCTACTAAACCTGGCTACAAAAGTGGTATTTTAGCAGGTGTTGATTTGTTTTATTTTAAACCCTTTATAGTGTCTCTCTCTGCTTCCTGGTGGCCATATCCTGAGCCATTTTCCTCCACCACAGTCTTCCATCATATGTTCTGCCTCATCTCAGGGCCAGAGCAATGGAGCTGGTCATTTATGGATTGAGACCTCTGAAACTGTGAGACCCAAATAAACTTTCCCTCCTCTAAAATTGTTCTTGTCAGATTTTTTGTTAGCAAAAAAGCTGACTAAAACAAAAATTGGTACCAAAGAAGTAGGGTCATTGCTGTGAATACCCTGACCATTTAGTTGAGAAGCTTTTTGAGCTTTCTAAAATCTATGGGAAGAATTTTGAAAGTTTAGAGATTCAAGTTTAGAGATTTAGAACTTTGTGGGTGTTCTGGTTAAAGTTGAAAAGACCAGAATGTCAACAAGACCAGGGACAGTAAAGACTGAGCTAATGAGGTCTTAGGGGAAAAGGAGGATTTTATTCGAAATTGGACTAGACCCCATCCATTCTTGTTATGTTTTGGCTAAAAAGTTGTCTACATTTTACCCATGTCCTAAGACTTTCTATGAGGCTGAATATAAAGGTAATGGACTTCTTAATATAGGCAGCATAGCATTCAGACAGCAGCATGAATATAAATGGTAGGTTTCGGTCAAGTTTATTACAATAATCAAGAGCAGAAATCAAAGCAGAAAGATTTGAAAAATTTAAAAATTTGGCCAGAACTGAGTACAACTGGGGCTAAGGAAGGCATATTTGTTAAAGACATTTATAGCCACTAAAGAAATGCTAAAACCTTTACCCACAGACAACAGAAAAGAAGACTCAAGGGCATCTCCACAAGTAGTAAGACCACATTTATCTCAGACTCAATGATGGAAAAGTAAAAACTGTCTTGAGAAGAGATCAGTGTGGCACACTCCTTGCACAGGAGGGCCAAAGAAGTTGTTGCATTGTACTCAACCATCTAGGCACACAGAGGCTGTGGCAGCTGTGGTATCTGGAGGCTTGGCAACTGCTAAAAATGGTGACAGACGATGGTGGCAGACACTGGCATCAACCACGTGGTGCTGGTTCCGCAGGAGTGCAGGATGCTGAAGTTAGGGGGTCATAGAGGCTTCCATTGAGATTTCAAAGGAAGGCCTGGAAGGCCAGGCAAAGTGCAGCAGAGTCAGAGTCCTTTGGCCCTGGAGAGGGCAATGTGTGGAGATGTGAACAAGAAAGCCAAAGCAGCACTGGAGATTCCCAAGATTAAGAAATGCCAGTACTGTGGAATGTCTTCTCAGGAAAGCTGTAGAAAATGAGCACAAACAAGCCAAGAGAGCCCTATGGGCTACAACCAACAAAGTCATAGGGGTGGAGCCACACAAGCCCTTTGGAAAGAATAGCAAGATACCATGTACCCCAGATGTAGGACATGGAGCTATAGAACTTGTTTGCCCAGCTTGATTTCAGTCTTGCTTTTGTCCCACCCCTTCTATTTCTCCTGTAGGGACTCCAAAGTTTACTCTGTGCCTTTATATGTTGGATATATGCAATTTGCTTTTGATTTTTCCAGGGGCTCACATTGTCTTGAATCTCAGAGAAGACCTTGGACTTGGGCTTTTGGGAAATCCTAGAACTGTTAAGACTATGGGGACTCTTGGAAGTGGGCTAAATGTATTTTGCATTTTGAGATGGGCATGAGTTTGGGGAGCCAGGAGCAGAATGTTATGGTTTAGATGAGTTGTCCCCTAAAAGCTCATGTGTGAGATAATGCAAGAAAGTTAGGATGTGAAATGATTATTACCAGTCTTATTAACCTAATCAATACATTAATCCTCTCACAGGGATTAATTCGGTGGTTACTATAATTAGTAGGGTTTGGCTGGAGGAGGTGGGTCCCTGGGAACAGGCCATTAGGATTTACTATATTTTGTTCATGGTAAGGGGAGCTCTCTCTTTCTGCTTCCTGGTGGCCATGTCCTGAGACACTTTCCTCCAACACACTCTTCCACCATAAAGTTCTGCCTCACCCTGGACCCAGAGCAATGAAGTAGGCCATCTATGGAATGAGACTTCTGAAACCGTGAGGATCACATAAGCTTTTCCTCTTCTAAAAAAAAAAAGTAAAAAAGAAAAATCCTTCACAGGCCAGGTGCAGTGGCACACATGTGCATTTAATCCCAGCAACTCAGGAGGCTGAGACAGGAGGATCACAAGTTCAAAGCCAACCTCTGAAACTCAGCAAAGCACTAAGCCACTTAGTGAGACCATGTCTCAAAATAAAAAGGGCGGGGGAAGTGGCTCAGTGGGAAAGCGTCTATGGGTTCTAACTTCAGTAACAAAAAAGAAAACACCCTTCGCAACAAAATCATGCTTTATGCATATATGAATATACCACAGGAAATTTCACTTTTTGTGTCTATGGCAAAAGTACCAATCAAAAAATAAATTAATTAAAAAGTAGAATGGAGGAAGGAGGTGAGGGGCAGTGGGCAGAAGAGGGATTAAAATCAAATTCCAACCATGCATTTTTGTCAAAATAAACCCAACTACTATGTATAATTATAATGCTCTAATATAAAAAGCAAAACTTGCCAGGTATGGTGGCACACCCCTGTAATCCTCAGTGGCTCGAGATGCTGAGACAGGAGGATGGTGAGTTCAAAGACAGCCTCAGCAATGGTGAGGTGCTAAGAAACCTGTCTTTAAATAAAATACAAAATAGGGCTGGGGATGTGGCTTAATGGTCGAGTGCCCCTGAGTTCAATCCCTGTTCCCTACCCCTCCCCCCCAAAAAAAAACACAAAACTTCACAACACCTAAATGACTTTCTGTATTTTCTTATGGATTATATTCATCAGTCACCTAAGAATTCATATTTTAACTAAATCAACTTCCTTCTAAAATCAGTTTATTGCATCATACATACAACTAATTAAAATACTGTAATATCAAAGAAGTCTCTAGAAAACACTATCATTGCATATAATGCTGGAGTTTAATTCTAAATGGTGAAATACACTATGTACCTGTCATTCTAAAAGACATTCCATCAATTAAATAATTGTGTATATCAACTATAAGATGTACCCTGATTTTAAACTCATAAAAAGTTTCAGTATACATTTAGAGGGCTGGGGATGTGGCTCAAGCGGTAGCGCGCTCGCCTGGCATGCGTGCGACCCGGGTTCGATCCTCAGTACCACATACAAACAAAGATGTTGTGCCTGCCAAAAACTAAAAAATAAATATTAAAAAAATAAAAAATAAAAAAAATATATATACACATTTAGAATGAAGAAAATATAATAATTACACAAAAGGTAATCTAAGAACAGTCCTACCTCATGCTCATGTGGAATAAAACTTGATGAGCTTATACACTGAAAGTTCACACTGGAACACATTGGAATCAACCTTTCAACCTAACAAAACTTTAGAGTTCAAAAATCAAATGCTATTTCTAGAACATTACCATATGGAGAGCCCAATAACATCATGTCTACTCTGAACAAAGTTAATTTGAGATAAATTTGATTTAAAATTTACATTTACAGATATGACAACACATGAAAAAGCAGCAATTCAATAATGATCTCAAAATAAATGTTTAATTGGACTGACTAGTCAATGTGATCAAATCATCTAAATTTGTCACTGCAGACATTGTCCAACTACATACTTGCAAATATAACAAGAGTAATATTTGTTTAAAATTTATTTAAAATTTATCTAAAAAGTAGGATTCCCGAGAAGGTGTTGGCGCCCTGGGAGTTAACAAAGCATGGTGGCATCCAAGACATCTTTTTACAAGGGAAACAGTTCCATGAAGCCTTGGAAAGCATACTTTCACCCCAGGGGAACATAAAAGAGAGAGATGAAGAACTCCTCAAATGTGGCTACATTGAAAGCATCCAACATATTCTGAAAGATGTCAGTGGAGTGCGGGCTCTTGAAAGCGCTGTTCAGCATGAGACCTTAAAGTATGTAGGTCTACTGGACTGTGTGGCTGAGTATCAGGGCAAGTTGTGTGTGATTGATTGGAAGACATCAGAGAAACCAAAGCCTTTTATCCAAAATACATATGACAACCCTCTATAAGTTGTGGCATATGTGGGTGCCATAAACCATGATGCCAACTACAGTTTTCAGGTTCAGTGTGGCCTGATTGTGGTAGCTTACAAAGATGGATCCCCTGCCCACCCACATTTCATGGATGCAGAGCTCTGTTCCCAGTATTGGACCAAGTGGCTTCTTCGGCTAGAAGAATATGCAGAAAAGAAAAAGAACCACCATATTCAAAAAACAGATTAGAGTTGGTTACAGTGGTGTAGATCTGTAATCCCGTCTGTTTGGGAGGCAGAGGCAGGAGAATCACAAATTCAAGGATAGCTTGGGTAACAGTAAAATCTTGTTTCCAAATAAAAAATAAGGGCTGGGGGTGTAACTCAGTGGTAGAGCACCACTGGGTTCAATCCCCAGTACTGGAAAAGAAAGAAAACAGGATAGTATACCTTTTAGGAATATTAAGTACTTTCTCATTGTTTAGACAGATTGATTGCTATTCACTCTTCTAAAAGAGGAGATATGTCTGAATATTGAATAATAGTTTTATTTGATATTGTACAATGGAGATTAGGGAAAACTTCTTTTCCAAAGATCAAAGACCTTGTTTCCTNGTACATAAAATTTTTATTTAGAACTTTGTAGCTATGGGAACACTAACAAAATCCATTAATTTTTTTCTGTTTGATAAGTAATAAGTTGTTCTTGGGTTTGAGAAAGTTAAATAAATGCCTGTTATTGCCCTGGGGGGAAAAAAAATAAAAAATAAAATAAAATAAAATTTATCTATCTTTGGTATTGGGGATGGAACCCAGGGGCACTGTACCACTGAGCTACATACAGAGAATAGGCTGTGTAAGAGCACCCCAACCTCTTAAGAAAAAAATTCTTGCCAAAGAAGGGCAAAAATGAATCAAAGATGTAACTATAATCTTTCCTTCTAACTCTAAATAAGACAAATTAATTTACACCATTGTTTAAATGTTCAAAATGTGTATAGTACTATTCTGTAATATCTCAAAAAATAAAATTTTTTTAAGAAAACATGTTTCTACAACAAATCATTAATTCTACAATTACAACAAATTTATTATAACAATTATTGGTTCTATAATTATAGCATATTTCATTCAGTACTTGAGCCCCGGTGTGTAAATCACTTTTTCTGAGTTATAATAAAATGTATTTAATTACAGCATCTGAGTACTTCTAATTTAACAATAGAATTGTTTCTGAGGTTATATCTCAATTTGCCAAGGTTAGTACAAAATGGACTTGAAAAAGGTCACTGTAGAATTTAACTAGCATTAAAAGTCTATAATTGATTATTATGTGCCAAATGAATACTTTAACACATTTAGTTCTCCAACAGTTCTATGAAGAGAGCACCATTATTATCTTCATTTTACTAAAGAGGAGAATAAGGCTTAGAGACATTAAATTATATATCCAAGATGATAGAGGCAAGTGTCGGGACCTATGTTCAAACCCAGTTCCTGTCTTTTGAGTTCAAGCTCTTCGCTGTTACTGATTACCTCACAGAACACTATTTAGGAAAAAATTCTCATTTGAATAAAAATCAATTATCAATTTAAAAAAGTATATGACGGGGGATGCAGCTCAGTGGTAAAGTGCCCCTGGGTTCCATCCCCAGTACCAAAAATAGATAAATTTTAAAAATAAAAAAGTATAAATTAAAATTTTATTTTGAAACTACCTCCAACTTTGAATCCTAACTGAAATCCTAATAACCATGGAAAATCTAATCCCTATAGTAAGCTCAGGCTTCTAAGGCAACCAGCAATAAATACTGTAATCTATTATGCTAGGTACTATGGATATAATGGTGAATTTAAAAGATGTGGGTCCCCTGTCCTCATGATTCTCAAGTTTTTTCTAAGTTCTCAGAACTTTACTATTAACTGAATTAGAATAAGGTTGACAAAGGGGAAGATAATGAAGATAATTAAGCTTTTTAACTAAAAAGTTTTGCAGTAAAGCAGTCTTTTTATATTTAAAATGAATTAAAGACTAAGTCACTTCATATACTGACACATATAAGCTACCTGAAGACCTTACAGAGGAAAACCATGAACCAGAACTTGAAAAATCACAGGTTCACAAGAATGAATCTGTCAGTGGAGGGATTTTTTCAGCCAAGAAGCAACTTGTAAGATACTTCTTACTTTCACAAATGTAACACACTGTTTGCTACTGAGTACCAATTGAGTACTATTCTGGACTCTTCATACACACTATCTCTAAAATAGGTTTTTAATCCCCTATTTAAAGAAGAAAATATCTTCTCTATACATATTTACCTCATGAAATCTATCACTGGGTTTGAATATATAACCTGCATTTTGAATATACTAAAATGAAATAAAAGATGACCCATGTATTTAAAAAATGCATTCACACATTAAACAATACACCCTCATTTGTAAGCAGAATTTGGTCTTTGATACATCACCCCCCAAAAAATGACTAAGGTATTTGTAGTAATGCTTCCAGTTAGAGAAAAGAGAGATCTTTGTTAATAAGCAGTCACAGGAGAGCAAAGCACAGGCCCATCAGGACTTTACTCCCCACAAACCTGGCCTGCTCACTCTTCCCCTTTTCTGAAAAACTGAAGAAGCTTGTGAAAACCTGCATCAGAAGCTGAGGACTGCATACGGTGTCCTCAACTACATGAAGCTGTACAATCTCTATTTGAATATCCTCCTTTCTTTCACCCAAGTCATATTGTTCTCCTTTGCTCACCTTTCTTATCCACTCTAGCCTCTGACCCCTCATTTCCTAATAGTAGATCATTTTGCATTGTGACCAGGCAGTAGAAGAATCAGACAGCTGAATTCCCCTGGACTTGTGTTGTAATAGTAAAAACAAACTGAACCCTTTCCCACCCTATCATGTTCCAGTATGGAGGTTTAAAGGCTTAATGTTCAGGCTATCTGACTTTCACATAATTCCTTCAACAGGTCAGGGATCAGCAACACAGCCCTGGGAAGAAGAAACTGAATTACTTTAGTCCTTCGGAATAGATTTGCTGACTACTCACGATCACTCCATCTCTCACAAGGGGGACCTGAAAAGATTCTTCCCAACCCTGTAGATTGACTAAACCAAAGGAAACAAGGTCTTTGATCTTTGGAAAAGAAGTTTTCCCTAATCTCCATTGTACAATATCAAATAAAACTATTATTCAATATTCAGACATTAATAGACCTAAAAGTTACATGTTATGGAAAGCTAAATTAACATCTATATACTACTTTTATTCACACTCCCTATATGCTATGAAAAAGGTATTAAAACAAAGTAAAAACACAAAATTACAAAATCAGGTAAGACTCTACTAAATTTAACTTTCAAATTGTTTTCCAAGAGGCTCTATATTCTAACAGTATCAAAGCAGATTCCCCTAAGTCCAACAACATGCCAATCATCATAAAAGATTAAAGTGACAATAGAGATCATTCAAATACTTTACTTTCCAAATCTATTCTCTAGGGGAAAAGAAAATCCGTATCAAGACTGACTCACTGACTAATGTAATGAAACCAAGAATTTGTTGTTCAATTCACACATTTCTGATTTTACCAACAAAGTATAGTAGAAAACACATTCCCAGACTTTATTTTACTTTTTTATTTTGAGATAAGGTCTCACTAAATTGTTTAGGGCCTGGCTAAATTGCTGAGGCTGGCCTTGAACTTGAGATCCTCCTATTTCAGCTTCCTGAGCTGCTGGGATTAAGGTGAGCACCACCGTACCCAGCTCAATAGATTCTCAATCTTTATTCTGTATTACTGAACAGGAAAATTAAAAAAAAAAACAGTATTTTTTGGTTATAAATTAAACCATCATATTTTACACACATGACCTAACAAGATATAAGTACACATAAACACACTATGAATATGTATTTTATAAATGTCATGCTGTTTGCTGTTTAACAAACTTTAAAAATTTGTCCACAACTGAAACCATGTAAAAAATATAATCTCGAATGCAAAAGAAAAATCCATGAGTTTCATGGCCCACAACCCGGAGGGAATGAAATGCATTTTTCAAAAACAGACTTTATAAATTGATACCAAAAATTAAAACAGTTAAAAAAAATTCAGGTACCTTTTCGCACTAGTTGACAATTTAGCAGCTGTTTTGCTGGATATTTTTCCCTCCTTTTTCTTGGGCTGAACTTGCTCTCTTTCTGGTTCTTGCTGAACACTTTCACGTTGGTCTCCATCAGAACTTCCTCCACTAGTGCTTGGACTGTCATCAACTCTCTGTGCCTCCGTGGACATTTTAGATTCTAGATTCAAGAATCAAAAATCATTTAATCAGCTGTGGGTACCTCCAGAATGGAGAGAAAGTGAGTCTAAAAACAGAACAAGTAAAACTCAGTAGTTTTATAAAATAGAAATGGTTTACAAAACAGCTCTGGGAGTTGCCAAAACTTTTCCTTCATCCATTCATGCAAAATTTACACAAAAATATTCATAGCAATATTACTCACAATAGACACCAAGAAGTAATTCAAATGTACACTAATTACGAATGGATAGTCAAAAAGTGGTATGTCTACCTAACAGAATATTACTCAGCCATAAAAAGGAATTAAGTATAGCATCTATATGCTACAAGGATGAATCCTGAATCACTATACCAAGTGAAAGAAGCTAGTCACAAAGGACCACAAACTGTACAATTCCATTTATATGAAATGTCCAGAATAGGTAAATCCATAGAGACATACAAAGACACTAGGAATGAGAAAAGAAAGGAGAACCACTGATAATGGCTATGAAGTTTCCTTTGGGGATGATAAAAATGTTCTTAATGGTGATAGTGCACAACTCTATAAATATTCTAAAAACCAAACAGTTATACATTTTAAAAGGGTGAATTTGGAGCTGGAGGTGTAACTCAGTAGAGAGCATGTTTAGCATGCAAAAGGCCCAGGGTTCCAATTCCCAGCACACACACACACACACACACAAAAATGGTGGGGTGTATCTGACAGTATGTGAATTATTTATCAATTGAGATGTTAAAAGGAAAAAGAAGAGGGGAAGGGTTGAGGGCCTAATCTCTTCCAGGCACTGTGCTAAACCTTTGTACCCACTTATAAGAAATATGAACTAGTAAGTAAACCAACTTGCTAAGTGCCATAACAGCAATTAGTATAAATAGCCACAGGAACAGAGAAATGGGGAGGACACTTCCACATCCGTATCAAATCACTACATCCTCAGGGTTGAGCTAAAGTTAAAATTCTCTAAACTAGTAAATTGTTAAGTAATCTCTGTGTTAATAGAACACAGAGGCTTGCATGATTCTAAATAAATACTGAAACATATGATGGTATCAACACTCATCCAGCCAAATACTAGTCAACTGTTTCATAAGGGCTAAGAATTGTATTGAGACACTGAAGAATTTTTTGTTTTTTCACAAAACATTCCCTCAAAAATATAGTCAACAAATTCCTTTTGAAAAAGATACTTCTGATTACTCTTATTCAAATTAAGACTTGAAATAAAACCGTTCCTGACATGATCAAGAATAAGAGTGGGTAAAAGAAAGATAACCTCAAATAAAGCACAGTTTATTACTATACCTAATCCAAATGGACAGCTAGTTGACACTGATGAACATTCATCATCAAATATTTAACTTGCAGCTTGCTCAAAACCAAGGAGATTTTATAATAGAGACCTTTCATGGATTGTAATTTTTATAGTAAGACAAACTAAAAAGGAGTGCAAAAGATTGGAAAAACCAGGAAGCAAAGAGAGGTTAAAAGTCAACAGAAAATATCAAATGCCTTTACAGAGACACCACACACACCACACGCACACAATCACCACCACCACCACCACCACCTTCAACCCTTACAGCTCCCTTCCCCTATGTCAAACAAAAAAAGGTCTGCCCAAACAGATCTGAAACACACTGACAGGAAATCTACTTTTCTACCTGTTCTGTAAATGGAGAGCATCAGTCTCCATAGCTATGACATCTTTTATGAGCACTAAAGTCACTTAATAGAATACTGAAATTTTATATCAGTATGTTTCATGTCTAGCTCTAAAAGTCCAAATATATTTCTTGCCCTTCTTTTCATTTTTATTTCACTTTAAATTATCATTTTTAGACTTAAGATTGGTTCTTTGTTTTTTTCAGTTTATTTCTCTCAGTTAAAATATATCAAAAGTTTAGGGATGAGGATGTAACTCAGTGGTTGAACACTTGCCTATCATGCTTGAGGCCCTGGACTCAATCCTCAGTGAGGGGGTAGGGAGATATATGTGTGTATGTATTTCTCTCTCTTACACACACACATACACACACACACACACACACCCCAAAAACTCAAAACCTTATAAGTATGTACACAATAGCATGTTAAAGCAGATGCGCATGTGAGTGAGAAAGAGAACAATTCTTACAGAATGGTATTCAGATCTAGAAAAATGCTGCCAACAGTATTTTAAGAAATGTGACATGAAAAATCATTTCATACATTTTAAACCAGAGGTAATCCATTATATGACAAATACATGAAAATCCAAAAGTTCTCTTATGCTGAAGCTGAAGCTTTAGTTTAAAAAACTACAATTTAATAAACTATGCTTAGATGTCATATGTTATAAAGCTACATTCTTCTCAATATTCTTATGTGCATTTACATACTATTTAATAATGTCATGATTATATAATTACATCAAAAATTACTCAATGATGTAATGCCCATAATCTAAAAACAAAATTTCAGAAATTACTCCAAAAAATCAGAAAAAAATTAAAGTAAAAACTAGGCTCTCTAGGGAGTTATTAAGTTAAAGGGTTGGGGATGTAGCTCAGTGATAAAGCACTGGCCTAACATGCATATGGAACTAGGTTCCTTCCCCAGCACACACACAAAAAAGCCCACATAATTATTAAGCATGCTCAAACAGAGGCATGATCTCTAAAGTTTCACAATTTTTAAAAAGTACTTCCATTTTTTATCTCATACATACCTTTTTTTCTTTGTTTTTTGGTACTAGGGATTGAACTCAGGGGCACTTCCCACTGAACCACATCCCCAGCCCTTTGTATTTTTTTATTTGGAGATAGGGTCTCATTAAATTGTTTAAGGCTGGCTTTGAATTTGTGATCTGCCTGCCTCAGACTTCAGAGCTGCTGGGACTGCAGGCATGCACCACTGCATCTGGCTATTTCATACAATTCTTAACCTAACAAATGATAAATTCATCTGAAGTCACTGAAAAACACTATAAAAACTTTTAGAAATAAAGTTTTCATACCTTAAACTATCAAACTATCAGAGTAACCTGGCATGGTGGCACACACCTACAATCCCAGAGACTAAGGCTCACCAGGAGGAGGCTCAAGCAGGAGGATCAGAAGTTCAAGGCCAGCCTAGGTAAATTAGTGAAACCCTTTCTCAAAATAAAAACTAAAAAGGGCTGGGAATGTGACTCAGTAGTTGATTGCTCCTGGGTTTAATCCCTAGCACCAAAAACAAATCCAAAAACAAATAGAATAAGGGGGGGAAGAGGACATAGCTCAGATGGTAGAGTGCTTGCCTTGTATGCACATGGCCCTGGGTTCAATCCCCAGCACCAAAAAAAAAAAAAAAAAAAGAAGGGGAATTTCTGCTTTTTTTTTTTTAATGCCTGATTATAGAAAAAGCAAGGGAAAAATTATTGTAGTAATCAGGCATAATTAATCTTTTTGAAGCAAAAGTAGTCTATAAATCTTTTTTTTTTCCCTGACCCAGTACTGGGGATTGAATCCAGGGCCTTACACTAACTAGGCAAACATTCTTCCACTAAGCAACATCACCAGCCCTTTCCTCCAATTTTATTTCAATACAGTGTTTCACTAAATTGTCAAAGTTGGCCTCAAATTTTTGACCATCCTGCCTCAACCTCTGGAGGATCTGGGATTACAAACATGTGCCACCATACCAGGCTATGAATCATTTTAATTAGTTTTATGTATTAAGTTGGTGTCTTGTTTCTCTAACACAAAAACGAATAAAAATTCCTGAATTAAAACTTATCAAATATTATCTTCTAAATTAACATTTTGAAATTAATTCCTAGGGACTGGAGTTGTGGCTCAGTGGTAGAGCACGTGCCTAGCATGTGTGAGGCACTGTGTTGGATTCTCAGCACCACATAGAAATGGTAAAATTAATCAAATAAAGCTCCATCAACAATTAAAAACAAAAAAGTTAAAAAAATTAATTCCTAAATAGCTAAGTTGATCCAATCATCTAATCTATAGAGAAGATAAATTCCTGGGTTATAAACACAGATATATTCTCCAGTGATAGTTTCAAAGTCACAAATAAATACTTTTATTTCATACTCAAAATAAAACTTGGTATCTAAACATAAAATAATAAGATAGATCTTCCTAAAACAGTATAATATTTAAGATTTAAATATTATTCTTTCTTCCAACACAAATCACCCAGGCTTGTATTAGCCTGGTACTCTATGCTGTAATTACATTAGCAACACAGAATAAATGAAATTCATGTTTCATAAAAATGAAATGATTTGGCTATAATAATTACTGATAACATAAAAGCAACGATATTCATTCCTTAAGTCCACATTACTATATAAATAAGCCTTATGATCATATCACAGGATAAAATTGCAAAACCAAGGGTTCATTGGAGCTTTTATAACAGGAAAACGTTTCATACTATCATCTGTGCCTTCCAGTCTTCCTACTCACCTTTTTAAACTTTTATACAATGTAAAATAATTTACATTTATGCACAATATTTATCAATATTCAGCTTTTAACCTAACTGTAAAGATAAGGTGGGGGGTCGGCTGAGCTTATAGCTCACTGGTAGAGTGCTTGCCTATTGCCTATCATGTGCAAAGCCTGGGTTCAATCCCTAGCACAGCAAAAAAAAAAAAAAAAAGATATATTTATTCAGGAAATAATAATAGACTACCGGATTTGGGGGTGAAGTATATACTGTGTCCTAGGGGAGAAAGAAAAGGGCATGACATTTTATGAAAACACTCAGTTGTCATCATCAGCCCACATATGAAACTCCAAAGAACCAAGTAGCATTCAAACTATCTCAGGAAAGACAAATATTTAGATTCCGCAGGTCCAGACTCAATAATCACATATTCAGAAACATACTTTTCAAAAAATCAGGAATTTAAAACTAAGAAGAGTTTAAAATCTTTCGGAACCACAAGATAATATAAGGATAAGTCCCAGTACTTCCTTTTATACTTTTAAATAAAAATATTTGAGTTGACGCTAAGGGAATATACAATACAAAAAGATGAATCTTGAAAACATGTAAATGGGTCTAGCAGCTACCAAGCACAGGATGATGTCTTTCTAAACCGGCCTTAATTTCCTTTAGGGAAGATGGATTGGACATTTCTGGTTGGTCGTGGGGTGGAGGGTGGGGGGTGCACAAGAAGCCACGCTTTATCTTCATTAGTAATGGAAAAGGGCAAAAGGATCAAAACATTATGAGAGAAGAGAGGGAAAGGGGGGGGTGGAGAACAGAGGGAATCCAGTTTCAAATCAGGCCAGTGGGGGCTGCAGAGAAGAATCCAGAGAAAAAATGGGCTTCTGATCCAAACTGTGACAAGCACCAGGCATCACAAAAGACCAATACAACACACACCCCACGCCAGGGCACACATAAATACACCCCACAAGGTCTTCTGTGGGCGGGCTACCGGGTGCAGCGACAGTGGAAGCAGACCCTGCACTCGCCCGGAGAGACACCATGTGCAGCAATTATGCAATTAGGGAAAATCGCAAAGGATCAACCCGGGCACTTTGCACCATGACATTTATCCTGTACTTTTGCAAAGACTTAGTTCCAGGATGCGGCTGGGAGAGGGAAGGGGCTAAGAGGGTGAAGAAGCTTGGGGAACTGAGAACGGAAGGGGGTAGAAGAAGGGCAGGGAGGGACGAGGCAGAAGGGGGGAGGGAGGATGGGAAAGAGGGGGAGGGG
>NW_026000241.1:28190561-28208011 GCF_001458135.2 Marmota marmota marmota
CGGGCCAAGCGAGGGGGCGGGGTGGCAGCGCGGAAAAAAGTAAAGTGACAGCTGAGTCCCGCGCACCGGTCTGGTAGTGTGGGCGTGGGCTAGGGCCGTCCCACCAGAAAGGAAAGTCAGGGACGGAGAAGTCGGGGAAACCGAGGCTGACCGGGTGGTTTGAGGGGAGGAGACGCGGGACCTTGACGGGCACGCGCGTTAAAGGGAAACGCCGGCTAGGGGGGTGGGGGATTGCCCCAAAGAAGGTGCCGGGAGCGACGGGTGGAGTACCCAGCGAGGCCTTTTATCCAGTCCTTGGACTCAGAGGCTTCGCAAAGTAGCTGCAGTGACAGACCCTGTAGACGCTGTAACTCAAACTCCTGGTGCCCACATGCATTCAAGATAGGAAAACTTCCCAGTTTAAGCCTGACCCCATAGAGGAAGATCCTTCTTCTTTTTGGCTCAAGCTGACCCGTAGTGCTCACAAGCCCTTAACTAGGAGTTGCATACCCATCCCTGGAATACTGGAGACAGGAGTAGGGACACATAGCTGCAGCACTCTGAGCAAGTGGGAAGCTGCCTCCGTGCCCCACTGGAAAGTGTGCAACCAGGAGTAGTGGAATTGCCTGAGGGAACATTAGGTTTCCCAATCATTTTTGCCCCGTATAACTCCCATAAAAGTGGTTATTTTTTATAAAGAACTGCATGCTTGCAAACTCAGCTCCCACCAAATTTCCCCAGGTCCTCCTACCAACGGAGTGCTGTTACTGCTCCCAAACTTACAAGGATAGACTTTAAGAGCCCGGGTGGTGGCGGGGAGAGTTGTCCTGCCCACACACTGTAGAAGACAGACCCTCCCCCACCCCAAACATACACACACCCAAGGAAAGAGACAGATCTAGTCACCTGAACAACCTAGCCAGATGCACAATTAGGTGAGGAAAACCAGCCTACTTGGTGCCCAGCATTGGGCAATGAGCAGAGTGCAGAGCAACCCAAGCAGCCTAAAGAAATCAGTGCAATAAGATGACCAAGTCAAGAACCATGCATGTATCTCGAACTGAAAATTCTTTCATTGAATTTCTTCCTCAAGAATGGACTATTATAACATCCCTGAAAACTGCCAAAAGCAAGTTTTGGCACCTAGCCTATGTATATCACCATCAAGCAAAAATGAGAGCTCTGTTATGTGTCACTCAAGGATATCAATAGATTCCATTGCCCTTAAACTCTAAAGTATATATTGGAGAATTGGAAATTAGCATATCCTATGCTTGTATATTTATATCAAAATGAATTCTACTGTCATGTACAACTAAAAAGAACCCATAAAAAAGAAATGAGAATAACTTTGGCTTGTCAATTATCTATTAATGTGTAACTGTCACATGTTGCAATATATTAGTAGTGACAATGTAATAAACTAGTAGGAAAAACTGGTGTAAAATACATTATATTTCCCAGGCACGGTGGCGCACACCTGTAATCCCAGAGACTCTGGAAGCTGAGGCAGGAGGATCCTGAGCTTGAAAGCCAGGCTTAGCAACTTAGTGAAGCCCTAAGTAACTTATCAAGACCCTGCCTCAAAATAAAAAATAAAAGGGACTGGGATGTGGCTCAGTGGCATCATATTTGATTTTCAATATTTACAAGATGACCAAATAAAGCAATTCATAGAGCCTAAAATGTGTGTATAATTCATCTTATGAAACCTTTGTATACCACTATTTTCATCTTACTGATTATGTTTCAAGAATACAGAAATCAAATCCATGTGTTTTGCAACTCATTGGAGTTTTTTTTGTTTTTATTTTTATTTTGGGGTGTTTTGTTTGTGTTTATTTAATGTTTGTTTGTTTTAGTGGTTGCTGGGGATTGAAGCCAGGGCCTTACCCATGCTTAGCATATTTACAGTATCTCTGAGCTACCCCCACCCCCAGAAGGCTCCCATTTCTTATGCTTTTCTCCAATAAACTATGCCTGTCTATTCTTCTGTATATATCCTGTAGGGGTTTGTTTGTTTATAATGAATTTTTTATAACTAAGTATTCTTCTGTTACAGAAAGAATCAAAATTATTTTTTTATCCTTAGTCATTGGCAACTGGGCCAGGGGTGCAGCAGTGTCAATTTCCATTGTTGTAGAAATGATTGAAAGAAGTTTCACTGCTTTGATTGCTAAAACTGGTTGCAACAATACTTCATTTGTCTACAGATGTTTTATCCACTATTTACTACTTACTAAGTTCAAAAAAGCATAGTAGGAACCAGTCACCCTTTCCATTCTTTTAAGAAATATGAGTAGCAGACACTCAATGTTATATTGAGTCTAGATCGTAGGGGTATAACTTTGAATAACAGACAAACATCTGGGGCTGGTGTTGTAGCTCAGAGGCAGAGTGCTTGCCTAGCATGTATGAGGCACTGGGTTGGATCCTCAGCACCACATAAAAATAAATAAATAAAGATATTGTGTCCATCTGCAACTAAAATAATTTAAGAAAAGAGAGAAAGAAACATCTCTGTCTTCACAGAGCTTCCCAATTCCTGATCCTTCTCTTTTACACAATCTACATCCAATTTATCAGCAAATTCTGTTGACTTTGCTTTTGAAAATACATCCTTAGATTGTCCACTCCTTCCAACTACCCTCCCATTGCTAATGCCCTGGTCCAAGCCATCATCATCTCTCAATAACAGTCTCCTATCTGATCTGTCTATATCCCCTGATCCACCTGCCATGCCATCCCTAACACAGACAGAGACAGACAGACAGACACACACACACACACACACACACACACTCACAGAGTATGAGTGGGTTGATTTTTTGTTTGTTTGTTTGTTTGTTTGTTTGTTTAACATAGATTAGATTATGTCTCTTCTCAAAAACTCCTGACAATTTTGCCTCCTAAAACAACAGCCAAAGTTCTTCCAATGGCTATCTGCCTGCATGATATACCTCCTACCCGCAACCAGGATCCCTCTGGCCTCATGTTCCAGCCTACTAGCCTTACTGTTATAGAACACACCAAGCATTCCTCAGCCTCAAGACTTTGATCTTTACTATTTCCTATCTCTAGAACATCCTGCCCCTCCCACAGAAATCTCTGTTCTTCTTTCCTTTGTTTTTCTCATGATTATTAATAATTTTTGATCATGTCATGATCCATAATTTTTATTGATAATAATTTTCATGATTATGACATAATTTTTGCTTATCTTTTTCCTTAAGTTTCCTGCCTCTTCCCCTTCCTTCTTTCTCCAGCCCACCTCCCCCCACCCCACCCCCATATACACATAAGCACCTAGGGGTTCATTGCTATATATTCAATAAATACTGGTTGAGTGAATGAAATTGACTTCTTTCAGTTGATGACATGATAGATATTGTTTAAATTTCTTCAATAATAATTAGCACAGGGGCTGGGGCTTTGGCTCAGAGGTAGAACGCTTGCCTAGCATGCGTGAGACACTAGGTTTGATCCTCAGCAAATAAAAAGTTATTGTGTCCACCATAACTAAAAAATAAATATTAAAAAATAGCACATACTGTGTTCTTAATTTGTACCAGGCAAAGTTCTAACCACTTCACATGTACAAAGTCCCAAACATAGCACAGGATGGTTTCATTCAATCAAACCCATTGTATAAATGAAAACTCTAGAGATGAGAGCGCTGAAGTACAGAGGGATTAAGTTCTTATGCACAGTCACACAGCTAGAGAGTAGTAGAGCTGGGATTTGAAATCAGAAGTTTGGCTCTAGAGTCTTCGAACTTCAGGACATTCACCAAAAGGCCAGTGTTAGCAACACAGATTTTTAAATTTGATTTTCTCAGTTCCTGTCCTCTGAGAACTCAAACTTAGTCTCCAAGACAAATAGCCCACCACTCTTTTATTTCCTGCTCTGGTCCATTAATCTGTCATCATGAACTTACTTTCTCCTTTCCTATGTTTCTTATTTCCGAACTTTGAGGCAGAGGCTACATTTCCCTTTTAGATTTGGCAAATAGTAATGTGTGTTGAAGGGTCCTTCTTATAACTTTGTCACTGCCACCTTCATGAGAAGGTAGTGCAACAATTAATTTTCCAGTTTGTCTGGATGGGTGATAGAAAAAAAAAAAAACTCTCTGGGATAATGGGACTAGATTTCAGCAGAAAGCATCATACCTACAGATCCTTGCTACTTGTTTAGGCAGCTTCATTCTTGTTAGGCACCCAATGATCAGGGGTCATTAAAAGTTAGGATTATACTCCCTGAAAGGAACATGACATGAACTCAGGTTTTACAAAGATTAGAACCTGAGAGAATAGGAAGGAAAACAATGATCTTTAGCTTAAAGCCTGGCTTGAGGAATAGACAATAGGCACCTTGTGGTCACCAAGAATGGACATTAAATGGATGTTAAATTTAGTTGCATATTTAAAAAGGGCAACACTAATGTGGGAAAATAGAAACTTCCTTAGAACTGAAATCCTAAGGACCCCATTACCAACTATAGTACTGATATAAAGGTACATACCAGGTGCCTAAAAAGTATTTGTTGCATAAATGAATGAATGAATACATTTCTTTTTTTTTTTAAGAGAGAGAGAGAAGAGAGATAGAGAATTTTTTAATATTTATTATTTAGTTTTCGGCAGACACAACATCTTTTGTATGTGGTGCTGAGGATCGAACTTGGGCCGCACGCATGCCAGGCGAGTGAGCTACTGCTTGAGCCACATCCCCAGCCCATGAATACATTTCTAACAGAGAATGAAAGAGTACCAAAGACTAATTCCCCTGACTTCCTCCTTGATCTGGGACTGCTACACAGGCCACTTTCTGTGATTGCATATGTTATACATTGCAAAATGTCAGATGCCATTCATATAAATTAAGATGTGAACACAGAAGTTTGGCTGCTTCACCCACCCCTAGTCCATGCCCAAACACAGTAGTCAGTCTTCAGGATGGCCCCAATGATTCCCACCTCTTGGTATTCACATCTTATGTATTCCCCTTCAACTAGAGTTGTGTTAACTCAAAGAAATGATGTTATGTTACTTACGAGGTCAGTTTGTAAAATACATTAAGTTCAGGGTGCATTGGCACTCGCCTGAAGTTCCAGCTACTTGGAAGGCTGAGGCATGAGGATCACTTGAACCCAGAAGTTTGAGACTAACCTGGGAAATTATATAGTGAGACCTCTGTCTCAAAAAAAAAAAAAAAGTAGCACTTTCAGTGTGGTTATGTGTATATTCTCTCTCTTTGCTCATTTTGGTGGACACTACTTGCCATATTGTGAGTCACTCAATAGAGAGGCCCATGTGGCTAGAAACTGAAGTCTCCTGGAAACATCCATACAAACAAGCACAGAAGCAGATCCTTCATCCTTACTCAAGCCTTAGGACAGTGAAGCCCTGATCAACATCTTATCTGCAACATCATGAAAGACCTTAAGCCAGGGACACCCAGCTAAGCCACTCCAGAACCTTG
The DNA here is from genome assembly GCF_001458135.2 of Marmota marmota marmota. Lineage (NCBI taxonomy): Eukaryota > Metazoa > Chordata > Mammalia > Rodentia > Sciuridae > Marmota > Marmota marmota. The sequence continues at coordinate 28,196,022 of NW_026000241.1, forward strand.
AGAAAACAAATGTTTGTTGTTTTCAGCCACCAAGTTTTGAAGGTAATTTGTTATGCAACAATAGATGATTGATACACCATGCTGTCTGCTTTCTAATGACAACATTCTCCACCTCCCACATCCCCTATACATCAAGGATGCTGCAGCTGTGGTGGTTCCTTCAGGGCAAGGAGTTATACTCATCCCTAAAACAGGTTACTACATTCAACTTCCCAGAAACACAGAGGGGCTTAAGTAGGTGCTGAGATATGGGTAAGGGTTCTCAGAGAAAGCAAGGACAGGTGTGGAGAAAAAGAAAATTGGTTCAAAAGGGCCATCTTTAGACAACACATGAGTTAAGAAAGTAACAATCGGCTCTGAAAGAGATTATTAGAACAGAAATGAAAGAATAATGACATCAAAGAGTCGGAGATTTGCTGAGCGATATTGTGGATGATGCAGAGATGCTTTGGAACAGGGCTGTCTAGAACCATGATCAGGCTCTACTGAAATCTTTCTTTGCTATGTGATCCTGAGCCAGTGTCTTGACTTACTACCTCCTGTTCTTCCCCTGAAGATGGGGCTTATTTTTCAGGGCAGACACCATGTCTTGTTTATCTCCATGTCTTTGTTTAGTACAAAGAGAAGTCAATAAAGGTGGGTCAAATGAATCAATGTACCTGCCTTTACACCTGCCCTTTCCCTAAATTATAGAACTCTAAGAGGTGGGTATCACTGTTTCATGTCATTCATATCAACAGCCATTTCCAAGAATACACAAGCTCTTAACTCTTTCTAAGTATATATTAAAAATTGCTGCCCAGTACATCATGACCACTTTGGCTCAGTCCGAAGTTTCCATGAAGAAAATTCATGGAATTCTTACATATGGTCAAATGAAAAAAGATCCTGTTAGCTGACTTCATCTTATTGCTTTTATTTGCCTCTGCATTTACCTTAGTAGTACCTTCTAAACTTGTAAATGCATGTTTTTTTGGTTTTTTTTTTTTTCAGTACTGGATATTGAATCCCGGGTCTTGTGTATATTAGGTAAGTGCTTTACCACTGAAATTCTTTCTCAGTCCTTTTTTAAAATTTTATTTTACTTATTTATTTGGTACTGGGGTTTGAACTCTGAGGTGCTTAATCACATCTTATTTTACTTTATTTTATTTATTCATTTGGTACTGAGGTTTGAACTCAGAGGTGCTTTGTCACATCTCCAGTCCTTTCTTATATCTTATTTAGAGACAGGGTCTCGCTAAGTTGCTTAGGACCTTGATAAATTGCTGAGGCTGGCTTTGAACTTGGCAATCCTCTTGCCTCAGCCTCCTGAGTCACTGGGATTAAAGGGCACAGCACTAGCTAAAATTTTATTTTGCAGCGGGGTCTCTCAAACTTGCCATCCTCCTATCTCAACCTCCAGAGTAGTTGGGATTACAGGCATGTGCTATCATACCTGGTGGAAAGTGCACAATGTTTTAATGACAGTTTTACTGAGTTATAATTTGCAGACCATACAATTTACCAGTTTAGGATAAAGAAAAGATATATATATATTTTATTCAGCCATGTAGAAGAATGAGATCATGTTATTTGCAGAAAAATTGAGAGAACTGGAGGTCATCATGTTAACAGAAATAAGTTAGACATGGAAAGACAAGTATTGCATGTTTTCTCTCATATGTGGGAGGAGGAGGAGCTATTAGAGGAAGAGGATCTTAGGGAAAAGGGGAGAGAGAGAGAGGGCATAACAGGGTAAGTAGGGATGGATATGATTAAAATGCAAAGTATGCATTTTTGGAAATGTCACAATCAAACCCAGTAATTGTACAAATAATATGAGTTAATATTTATAATGCAAAAATAAAGTACATAATGCAGAAATTTTTCATACACTTACATATTCAGAGGTAGACACAACTTTTGTGAATGGAGAAAAACAAAGTCTGTTCTGTTTTCTTTCACTTCTTGTCTTACTCTGTTATATTTTTCTCTTGACTAGGATTTACAGCAAGGACATTGTATGTAAACCATTTGTTTGGGCTCACTGGGATTAACATGAAAATCAGAGTCAAATGAAAAGATGTCATCATCAGAGTCACCAAGTGTCAAGGCCCCCAGTTGGTGATTTGTCTTATTAGGCTGGCCCCTTTCAGTCTGTGTCCTCTAACACCAGCATCTCCTTTGCATCAGTTGGTCCTCCTGGAGGCAGGCACCAGGATGAAGTTAGAAGGCCCAAGAGATTTATCTACCATGTATTTGAAAGAAAAAGAAGAAAAGGAACAAGAACAGGCAGGGAAATCCTTCAGGCTACAATGCAGTTTTGATAGGAGAGATGGTAGGAAGGAAGAATGGTTAGAAAGAGGCTCACACTGAAGTGCAGCTCTGAGGAGGTCCCGTCCAGTCTCATAGAAAGTTTCAGTGAAAAGATTGCCATAAACATTCTGCAGTAGTTGCTGGATCCCAGTGCTGAACCATGCTCCAGCCTTTGCTGGGAAGTGCATGTCCTTGGGTTCAAAAGCAAAGATGGGTCCTCAAGGCACTTAGAGCTGGCCCCAGCAGCTGACTGGATACCTCGAAACTCATAGAAAGTTCTTTCTTGCGGAGCAACCTTGATCATGCCTCTCCATAGCTGGTTTGTTTTAACCAAGGCTACAAGCTTTGAGCTTTTTCGATCATAACTGCTATCCTGCCCTTAGTTCTTTCATTTGTCTAAAAGTTGATGTGTTCAAAACTGTGTTGTGCTCAACTGGGTTCTTCTTTGGAGGCTTCAGGTTAGAGTAAGTGTTAGCTTTCTTATTAATTTCTATTACATCTCTCTTTTTTAAAGGTAAGAGAAAAAGGCCCACTACAGTATGTGCTGAAGAATAGAGAAGAATTCAAATAGTAGCCCGATGTGGTGGTGCATAACTGTAATCCCAGAGATTCAGGAGGCTGAGATCAGAGGATTACAAGTTCAAGGCAAGCCTCAACAACTTGGAGAAACATTGTCTCAAAATGAAAAATAAAAAGGACTGGGGATGTAGCTCAGTGGTACAGTGCCCCTGGATTCAATCCCCAGTATATTGGAAAAAAAAAAAGTCAAATAGTTGACTCCTTTGCCCTCCTAAGCTGTTGCAAAACTGCATCTCTAAGGAGTTATACACTTTTAAGGAAGGTTCAGATGGAAGTATTGAGAACAGTTTATCTGTCTGCTTGTTCAGAGTGGAGGGCAGACATATGCTCTCTCCTCCATGTATCTTCAGCTTAACTTTGCCAGTGAGATTGTCCACAAGTTGTTATAAACTCATGAATTAAAGAATATTGATTGACCCACATGGTGTATATATATAAAATATCTTTATGTTGTGTTCATACAATTTATTATTAATTTGGCTATCAAAATTAATAATTAGCATTGAAAGAGTAATAACTGTTTTGGCAAATTGTTACCAGCAATCTGTTGAAAAAAAAAATTTTTTTTTTGGTACCGTGGATTAAATCCAGGGGTGCTTAACCACTAAGCCACATCTCCAATCCTTTTTATATTTTATTTTAAGACGAGTTCTCACTAAGTTGCTTAGGGCCTCACTAGATTGCTAAGGCTGGCTTTGAACTCATGATCTTCCTGCCTCAGCCTCCTGACCAATGGAATTACAGGTGTGTGCCACTGCACCCACCTAATATTCGAATTTACCTCCCTGTATTTATGAAGTAGATTTTCATCAGTGAAATCTTATGATAAATAACCAATCACCTTGTCACTGCAAAATTACAAGAATATTTCTTTCAGTTATACTATTTACTAGTATAAACATCATATGAAATTACCTTTTAAAATTCACTCAGGTGAATTAAGCCATTCCTCTCACATAGTTCTCTCCCTTCCCATTTTTTTTTCATCTGTTATTTTTATCTTCCTTTCTCTGCTCTCATCCTGCAGTCATAGAATCATATATGGTGAGGTGGGGGTGGGGGTGGGGGAGACAGATGGGGAAGAGAAGGAGAAAGAGCCACAGCTCTGGGTCTCAACCAAGAATATGTACTGAGGCTGGGAGAACAAGCCTGCAGGGAGGAGTGAGTATTCAAATGAGGAACCAAGGAGTATCCTGAGAAAAATTGACCTTAACAGAAAAAAGATTCAGAGCCTAGAAGATTTGCTTAAGGAAAAGGACCACATCATTCTGGATAAAGGCAATTTTTACAAAAATTGGCTGCTTCCTGATTATTCCAACCCCAGTAGAAACTTATACTTAAGTCCAAGTAGAAAAAAAAAATTCTACGACTAAGAACTAACAGCTATTTGCCCACAAAATCTACTTGAGAACAGCTGTGCAATCTAACAGGAGAAAGGGAGGAAGTCAGGCGTTGTTGAGGGACTCTGACGGAGTGGAAAGTGGCACCAGCAGCTTCAGTGGCTTGGCCCAGAGGTGCAGCTTTTGCAGAGGGAGGCACTGATGCAGAGCAGGGATGACATAAGGCCTTTAGCCAGTGGTAGAGAGCACATTACCTCTGGAATTTCGTAGGCTATGGAGGCTCCAGGAAATGCCCTCACTTCTGGGAGCCAGAAGTGGAAGGAAGGAAATGGCTGTGGTATGAACTCATGAGAGAGCACACCTGGTGACTCCCAGTGGGATTCTATAGGGACCTCTAATGGAGGGTGATGCTCTGACAACAGTGAAATGACCTTTCAGGAAGTTGACTTCAACCTCTGTCTTATGTGGAATTCTTTCCACAAAAATTTGTGTGAATATCTCCAGTGACAGGAGCCCTGCCTACTCCTGGTAAACTGCTGACTGAATCTCAAGAAGCTTTGACTTTCTTCACTGCCGAATTGTCTCCCAATCCTTTTCTTGCTATGAGTTTGGAGGTGACAGAACAATGCTAATAGCCCTCTGCAGGAAGGATCTTTCATTATTTAAAAATGGCTAACATGCCCTCTGAGTTGATTCTTCCCTGAAGCAAACATCTCCCTTTTCTTCATTTGTCTCTCATGTGACATGAGTTTGTGTTCTCTCACCATTAAAGCCACTTTCTTCCAAATGCACTCTAGTTTGTCTATGTTTCCCTTAAAATGTGGTGTCAAGAACCGAACACAATATTCCAGGAGGAGTCAGCTCAGCCAAGAAGAGAAAGAAGCTATTTGTCGCCTGCTATCCCTTCCCAAGAATCTGCCATTCCCAACTATTAAGTGTAACATAAATTCCCATACTGTCTGGGAATATTGCTTTTCAATTACATATTAGATTAGGGTCAAAAGAATAATAATAATAAAAGTCAAGAGACCAACAGTCCAGGAAATAATCTTGGCATATCAATTCACTGGGTTCTGCATCTTTACCTCTCAAATTAGTATGCACTTTTCACTTCTAAGTCCTATAGAAAATAATATTGTCAGCTTTAAAGAATTTTATCTCTTTCAGAAATTCTTGGTTGGCTCTTTTAGAAATGTGTGTTTATGAGGAAAAAACAGAGGTACTGATGGTAAATTAGAATCATGAACCTTAATCCCAAGAATATGGAGATTTTTTTCTTCCATGAAAGAATTCAGGTGGGTTTTTTCTGTGTCTCTGAGATCATACCCAAATTATGCTTCCACTTTGGTAGTAAAAACAATAAAATGATTTCTTTTAGAAACTGTCTGCCTGGATTTCATCTACAGAGTACACACAAGCAGACTATTAATTTTCCTTTCCTTTTTTCTTTCTTTTTGGTGCCGGGAATTACACCCAGGGCCTTGCACACGCTAGGCAAGTGATCTACCATTGAGCTACACCTCCAGCCCTAACATTTTCATTCCAGTAAGAATTTTTTGCAGCAAGAAAACTTTGTTATATAAATATGTTTACATTCATATCTGGAATATTTTCTGGCACAGCCATGAATAACAATTAATCCAAGCATGGTTGACTACACAGTACAACTTCATTACATTTACACTGTTAATAGTTTGTTTACTAAACTTTTTCCCCTCCACATCACAAATTCAACATTCCCAACATGTCCCATATTTTTCTGTTTGTATTTCTATTAGTTGAGTTATACATAAATATGCCCTATTTGTGTCATATCTTAAAACATCAGGCTCTTTCACACCTCTTTACCTTTAGATGTTGTTCAGGGAATCTACTGCTACATAACAAACCTCTCCAAATGCTGGACCTTGAAACAACAACAATCATTTATTCTTCTCATGAATTTGAAATCTGGTCAGGGCCTGATGGAAATGGCTTATCTCTGCTCTACACAGTGTCACCTGGACAGTGTGACTGAAGGACAGAAGAACCTGTTCTCAGGATGGCTCATTCACATGGCCCGCTGACAAGTAGGTGCTGGCAGTCAGTTAAGATCTCCATGGGAGCTCTGGGTGGGGACTTTAGTTCCTCCCCACCAGAACTTTCTATGTCTGCCTGACTTCCTCACAGAATGGTGATTTGGGTTCCAAAAGTAAGCATCCCAAGAAACCCAGACAAAAGATAAATAGCATTTTCTAATCTAGCTTCATAAGTCACATTGTGTAATTTCTCCACTTTGTTTTCATGGAAGCAATTCTATAAATCTACACATATTCAAGGAAAGGGGAATAAGACTTTACCTCTTAAGAGGAGAGGGCAAGGTGGTGCACACCTGTAATCGCAGCAGCTCAGGAGACTGAGGCAGGACGATCATGAGTTCAAAGCCAGCCACAGCGATTTAGCAAGGCCCTAAGCAATTCAATGAGGCCCTGTCTCTAAATAAAATACAAAAAAGGGCTGGGGATGTGGCTCAGTGCTTAAGTGCCCCTGAGTTCAATCCCCAGTACCAAAAAAAAAAAAAAAAAAAAAGGAAATGGAAAGTTTCCTAGAAGGTTTTATGGGACTGGAGATACTGCTACAACCATCTTTGGAAAATGTTATTTGTCACAGAGATGTAATTCCCTTTGCTTTGAATCCCTTTCCTCTTTGTTCTCTGTGAAACCCAATTCATCCCTCAATATTCTACTCAGACATTTCTTTCTTTCTGAAACATTTTTCCAACAAAGAGTTAGTTAATCTCACCTCTGCTGTGTCACCTATGTGTCTTACACTTACCGCTATTGTTTTGCATTATACAATGTCTTGCAATTATTTATGTCTAAATAAAGACCATAAGTTCTTGAAGAGCCAGCACTGCAAACACTGTTCATTCAATCTCCATCAGCCATCACCAATGTGCTCAGTCTCCTGTGCTGAAGTGCAGTTTTTCACTCCCATTCCACAGCTGAGTTCTTTCCTCAGAGCCAGCTTAGTAGTGTCCCTGATCTGGGCTCTGTGCTTCTACAGTTTTACTATTCAAAAGGCGTTCTTCACAAACCAGTAGCCCATTAGAAATGCAGACTACCAGGCCTTACCTTGGAACTAAACCTATTTTATTAAGCTCCCCAGTGGTCAGTTTGCATATTAAATTTTGAGAAGCATTGCTTTAGAGGACATCTCTTTAGCCCTTTTGTGAGGAATCCTTGGTGTGAAATGGATGTGCCCACGCCTCTGCTTCTTGACCACACCTTAGGTAAACAGGACCATGGTATCCCCTGGCCCAGATGGCTCCAAGACAGCTTTTTCCTGGCAACTGCTTGGCATTCTGACACTTCTGGTTCTGTCTTTTGACACTGGTATGCATAGCCCTAGGTTGAAGGGTGTCCCAGGGGAAGCTGTTTGTGAGGGCACTAGAAAAGAAAGTGTTGGAACTTGTATTTATGGGCAGGGATGTACACTTAACACGACATGAGATGTCCTTCTGGTGTCGGACAGAACCAGCCAATGGGAAAAGAAGAGAACAGGCTAGAGCTGGCACTTTGATTTTTTTACTTTTGCCCCTAGGCTCCAAAACAGAGCCAATGATAGTTACTCACTATCCCACCCAGTCTCTAATGGGATTTTGATAAAAATGGCATTGAATTTATAGATCCATATAAGGAGAACAGCCATCTTGATAATATTGAGTCTTTCAAGTAATAAATATTAAATTTTTTTCCATTTATTTAGGTATTCCTTAATTTCTTTCATGATGTTTTATATATGTTAGCATGTAAGTCTGGCTTTTCTTCTCTTAAATTTATCCAAAGTATTTTATTCTCTTTACTGTTATTGTGAGGGAATCATTTCCATAATTTAAATTTCTTGTTGTTCATTGTTAGTATATAAAAATATTATTAAATTTGTATTGATCTTGTACCCTTGCTAAAGTCTGTTATTAGTTCTAGTAAAATTCCTTTAGATATTCATGGAGAACTATGTTATCTGAAAATACAGTTTTACTTCTTTCTTTCCAATCAGATGCCCTTAATTTAAAAAAATTCTTTTTATTGCACGAGCTATTGAAACTACAGTACAAGGTTGAATACAAATGAAGAAAACAGAGAATCCTTGCCAGGTTTACTCTTCTTTTTACTTACTTTTTTTTTTCCTTTGCAATACGGGGAATCCAGGGTCTTGAACAAGTATCTACCACTGAGCTACATCCCATTTTGTTATATATGCTCTTTGTCAGGTTGCAGAATTCTATTCTTAGTTTGAGAGTTTTTATTATGAATGAATGTTGGATTTTTTTCAAATGTTTTTATGCATCTATTGAAATAACCATGTGGTTTTTGTCTCTTAGTATGTTAACCTATGTCTTAATTCTTTCTTCTTTTTTAAAAATATGTGCTTTCAGGAATTTTTAGGGCTTCCTGACATTCAGAGCCAAAAGTTGTTAAAAAGTTTTACTTCCTCTCTTTATCCAGGAGGAAACTAATGTCTTGCCCTAAAATAAAATAATCTGATTGTCAAATGTTATTCCCAGCCTCCCGCTGGAATGAGTCTAGTTTCTCTCCCTCTCACAAGCTTTAAATTATATCAGGACTTTGCTGAAATATTCCAAAAGGAATTAGAATCCCCAGGAACAAATTGGTATAAATTGATACAAAATTTAAACACAATCAGGTAAAACCTACCTTGATCCCATTTCCTTCTCTATCATTGCTTTTACAAATCACCTGGAAGCGAGACAAAAATAAATTTCCAGATATTGCTGATCTGGAAGATAGTTGTAGAAACAGAACTGAGAACTGAAGGAGAGAGATGATGCTGTATTAATAAGGATTCTGTAAAGAGTATAGTTTGGTAAGCATTTTAATGAACAAACTCAGATTCTTTTTTCTTTAATTAATTTTTTAATTTATATATGGTAGCAGAATGCATTACAATTCTTATTACACATATAGAGCACAATTTTTCATATCTCTGGTTGTATCAAACTCAGATTCTTTATCCTGATAACAAGGAACATTTATTGAATGCTCACTTGTATTTGGACTATTCAAAGTACTTTAACTGGCCTCCTTTAAATTTCATAGCTACAGCTCCCAATTAGTCACAGAGTCATCAAAGTAAACTATTGATACTCTATAGTGTACTCAGTTCCAAAGCTAGGGCATTCAGTAGCTTAAGTGTATTAAGGGTGTTTTGACTTACAATATTTTCAATTTATGAAGGGTGTATCAGGACAGAACTGCACTGTAAGTTGAGGAACATCTGTATTATCATGGCTCCATCTTACAGTAGAGGAAATTGTGGCACAGACTGGGCATTTTGCCCAGAGAAATGCATTTAGTAAGTGGTGGAGCTAGTACGTATGTGAACCCAGGCTGAGTGACTCAAGAATCTGTGTGCCTAATCACTTTGTTCTATCAAAATAAAGCAGGGAAAATACTGACACTGGCTTCCAGTATTTTGCAGTTTGTATGGAGGTAAAATTTCCACTCTCACGCACAAAATTAGATTACATTTGCCAGGTACAGTGGCACACGTCTGTAATCCCAGAGGCCCAGGAGGCTGAGGCAGGAGGATTTCGAGCTCATAGCCAGCCTCCACAACTGATTGAAGCCCTAAGCAATTTAGTGAGACTCTGTCTCAAAATAAAATATTTAATAAAAAGGCTGAGTACGTGGCTCAGTAGTTAAGTGTCTCTGGGTTCAATTCCTGGGACCAAATATATAAATAAATAAAAGTCTACATATTTTTAAAAATTAGATTACACTTGGTTACTATGTCTAATGCCTATTATTAGAACCAATTGAATTCAATATGAAAAGTATAGAGTGTACGCAGGAATGTATGTGTGAATGTGTGTATGTTGAGAGAGAGATAAAACAACGCACATAATATAAGCAAAATATTTGAATAGGTACTTCTGAAAATAAGCTATACAAATGTCAATAAAAAGCACGTGAAAAGATACTCATCATCATTAGTCATCAGAGAAATGCAAACTAAAATCATAAGGAGATACCTACACACTTCTTCAAATGGCTAAAATTGAAAAGGTTGGCAATCCTGTGAGAATATTGATCAATGGGAACTTTATCATTTCTGATGGGTATGTAAAATGATTCAACCACTTTAGACAACTGCTTGGCAAGTTTCTTATAAAGTCAAACATCAACTTATCATATGATCCAGTTATTCCTTTCCAAATGGATAAATATGCCCAAGAAAAATTGTGCACAATGGTGATAACAGCTATGTTCATAATAGTTCTAAACTAGAAATAAGCCACATGTGTATCAAAAAGAGAATGGATAAACAGTGGTACATATTCATACAAGCAACAACTGTGAATGAACCTCAAGGATAATGTGTTGAGGGGGGAAAAGCTAGACAGATAAGTACCTATGGCATGATTTCATTTAAATGGAACTTCAGAGCAGGCCAAGTTCACACCTAGTAACCAAAAGCATATCAGTGGATATGGGAGGGGAGTGGTTGACTGGGGAAGCATTGGAGATCAGGTGTGGGGTGTATTTAACTGCAAAGAAACAGGAGGAAACTTCCTGGGGGTGATGAGGCATGTTACATATCTTGCTACAGAGATATTTGCACAGGTGCACATTGTCAAAAAGCCTTTGCACTGTACATCTAAAATGGGTGGATTTTATTGTATGTAAAATATACTTTCAAATGTTAACTTAGCTAAGTGCAGTGGCATGTGCCTGTGATCCCAGGGACTCAACAGGCTGAGGCAGGAGTATTAAAAGTTCAAGGCCAGCCTCAGCAATTTAGCAAGCCCTAGGCTACTGAGACCCTGTCTCAAACTAGAAGATTTTTTAAAAGGCTGGGGAGTAGTTAAGGGCCCTGGGTTCAATTCCTGGTACCAGAAAAAAGTTTAACTTAAAAATGGATGCACACAAGGAGAAAAAATTACCAAGAGGTAATTTTCTCTGTGATTTGCTGTTTGTTCTGTTCGTTGTTATTTGTTTTGTTTACCTATAAGGCAGAAATGAAAAGTTTTTATGTAAAGCAGGGAAGACAAAGGATGTGCCGCCTGAGAAGCATTTTTCCAGAAGTTACTTTAGGTGACCTGCTGTTTGGGCTACACGGATGATGTTGGAGGAAAGGAGCAAGTGATGAAGAGGAGGTGAGATGCAGGGGAGTGGGAACGGAGGAAGACTAAAACAGATTGGCTGCGGCACATTGCCCCACGGTGTCTGGCAGAGAGCTATTTATTCTCGTTACATTTCTACTATAATTATTCTGTTTTTAGTTTTTCAATTCATTGAACTTCACTCTCCCTCCTAAAGGGAATAAGAAAGAGAAGTCGGGAGAAAATAGAAAGGTGAGGTGGGATAAGAACAGGGGCAGGAAACATTCCGAGGGTGATTACTTAATTATGTTGTAAATAATTTACTGCTGAGAAAGAGAAGAATGTGGAAGCTCACAAAAGAGTAGGGAGGAGGGACTGGGATGTTCCTGGGGCTAGGGAAGCTGGTATGCTAACACTCTAGAATCTTGTAGCCAAATAGCTCCTTCGTTTCTTTAATTTAGTCTGTAAATCTTACATGTTAACCTACAGCAATGACTTTCAAACTTAAATGTGCCAAAGACTATTATATTGAAAAGTGTAAATTTCTGGATTCCCTCCTTGAAACTCTGATTCACTTGGTTTAGAATCTTCATTTTAGATGGCTTGGATACACTCTCCACAGATATGGAAGGAAGCAATTTTTTTTCCTTTTTTTTTTTTTTTTTTTT
>NW_026000241.1:28208036-28235891 GCF_001458135.2 Marmota marmota marmota
TTTTTTTTTTTTTTTTTTTGTACCAGAGATTGAACTCAGGGGCACTCAGCCACTGATTCACATCCCCAGCCTTAATTTATATTTTATTTAGAGACAGGGCCTCTTGTATTTTATTTAGAAACAGGGTCTCACTGAGTTGCTTAGCAGCTTGCTAAATTGCTGAGGCTGGCTTTGAACTAGTGATCCTCCTGCCTCAGCCTCATGAGCCCTTGGGATTACAGGCGTTGGGCCACCTCTCCTGGCTAAGGAAGCATATTTTTGATGACTGTATTCACTCATGACAAAAGAAAGAAGTAGCTGGGCACAGTGGTGTATGCCTACAATCCTAGCAGCTCGGGAGGCTGAGGTAGGAGGATTGCCAAGTTTGGGGCCAGCCTCTGCAATCTGGAGAGGCCCTAAGCAATTTAGAGAGACCCTGTCTCTAAATTAAGGATTTAAAAAAGGGCTAGGGAGTGGTTTAGTAGCCCTGGGTTCCATCCCAATTACTAAAAAGAAAAAGAAAGACAGAAGTAACCAAAAGAAATATTAGATTAAAGACGGGAAACAGAGGTAGAAGATGGTGAGTCCAGAAGTTCTAGGCCAGCCTGAGCAACAAAGAGAAACCCCATCTCAAAAGACAACAAACGCATCAGCATTTATTTTAGTGAGAGTGGTGTGTGTGTGTGTGTGTGTGTGTGTGTGTGTGTTTAGAAAGAGGAGTGAAGAGAACGATATATAAGGTACTAAGTAGGAGGTTTGGGGCCTTCAGATATAGGGAGACATATTGCTACTTATCACACTGACCCAGACCTGGTTTTAAGGATTCTTCTCTTTAAGACCAGATGTCTCAAATTCTTTTGGTTCCCCAAAGCCCATCAAGTCGGTAGCAAATGTGAAACATTTGCTAGCCTGGCCACCTAATCCATCATAGTACAATACAAAAAGATTCAAAGAGACTGGGGTGGATAAAGGAAATCAATACCTGTTTCCTGTTCTTTACCTTAAGATCCTTTGTCTGGTTTCAGTATGTCTTCAACAGAATAAGAAACATAGCGGGAATTCCCAATCAAAATCAGATAAAACACAGGCGATAAGACATTGTGTCTTTCCTCTCTGCAGATAAGAAATTTGAATTACAACAGTGCTAAACTGTCTGAGCCTACTCAGTTTTTCTATTATTAAGGTGTTCAGTGAGTTTTATAGTAATTTATAAACTTAATCATAAGAAATTTAGAAACAAAAAAAAAAAATAAAGAAATTTAGAAACAAAGCCAATCTTCCTACGATAGAAAGTTAAGGAAATTGACCAAAAATATAATTCTCCCCAAATTACCGGTAATTCTATACACTTCCAATTTAGATTGAAATCTTTCTTTGTAAATCCCTGCATATTATTAAGCTGTGTATACTTGATCAGACCTAAATATATTTTTACTTTCAAACTTTACCTACTGGACAACAAAAAGAACTACTTTGATAAGAGTTTCTAACCTGCAGGTCTCATAATATGGTCTTCAAAAAATGTTTTATGAAGTGCCTTTAATTTAATGATCTGTGATTCTTTACAATAATGTTTTTTAAAAAGCACATGTAGATCTTTCATGGAGACACAAAATTCCATGCTTATGATGTGGATAATACACTGTCAATTAAATTATAATAAGGATTAGTAGAATAATAAACAGAGCACTTCAGTTTTGGTATGACATCAAAGTTGCTTCTTAATATCATACACCTAAGTTATCACTTCAAAATGGTTATCTAGTGAAAGAGGATAAATTGCTCTCCTTAGCCTAGTAGAAATGCAGTTGGTATTATCCTTGCAGACAGGATCAGTAAAGTCACAGGAGACCCTCAGGTAGAAGAAAGGCTATTTATAGAAGGTGTAATAAAGCTATGTGCCTGCCCTGAAGTTCCCCTTTCTCATCGGCATAAGAGCACCAATCCTCAAGTGTGGTTAATGCTGGCTTCCTTTCATTTTATTTATCATTATAAAGTGAGGGCTGTGCCCGGGCGTGGTGGCATACGCCTTTCCCAGCTACTTGGTAGGTTGAGGCAGGAGGATCACATGTTGGAGGTCAATCTCACCAACTTTGTGAGACTCTAACTCAAAATAAAAAAATAAAAAGATTCCAGACAATGTAGCTCAGTGGTCAAGCATCCCTGGGTTAAATCCCTAGTACGATAAATAAATAAATTTAATTTAATTAAAAAAAATAAAGCAAGGGCTGTGCCCTCAAACTGTCCTCCATAAGAAAGAGTTACCAGATATCCATGTCCTTATAATCTGTCTCCTATTATGGTGTCATCTCTCTGGATTTTTAAACAGTAAAGTAGTATTTGAGAATGAGATATTAGCTTGAAATGATCTTCCTTATAATGTAAGTCTTACAAGCTGGTAGGAGTCATCTGATGAAATAGCTTACATTTAAAAAGAGGAAAAGAAATTTAGAATGATCTATGGTAATTCACCAGGGCTATGGCCTCACAAATACTTGAATATCATTGTAAAAAGCTCTTTTTAATCACTTTAGAAAGCAGTTGGGAAAGTTATTGCATTGAGGACATCCTTAATACACACTCACAGGATAAACTGAGAGGAAACTTTCCTAATATTATGCAAATAAGTACTTGTGATTTAGGATAAATTGTCTAATAGTTGGATTTTAGAAGGGCTGTTATTTTAAAATCTAGTTGAAGTGATGATGATGATGAATTCCTAGGAGAATCCACGATTAGTTCTAGTCATGACAATGATATTGTATTTCATTAATCGGGGTTAGGACTGCCCTGACCTAGAGATTATTTCTTGTCCTTGGGAGAAGTGTAAATGTGGGTGCATGTTTTCGTAAGCATGTTCTTATTAGAGAATGTGTTCTTATAGGAAAAAAAGGAGTGAGGTATAAATCTGATTATCCCTTCATGCTGGCACATAGATGTGACAAGGAAGTAGAATAATTGGACTCAGCTCCTGTCTAAAAAATACCTCATGAGGGTTTATTGGAGACTGATGAACTCAGTCCTTGGTTGGAAGTTCACCATTTACAGTTTCTCTTTATCATTTTAATGCACTTGGGTTCCTGTGTGCTTTCATGCTCAGTAGAGGCAGCACCTGTGGTCATTGTGGAAGTGGTGTTCCCCAAGCTGGAATCAAATTTGCCTACATTTGGGGCCTTGGAAGTGCCTGGGAGTTTCATTTGTCTGGAGGCAGTCTCTAACCAAAGTCTGATGTGGGTGTTCATATATAAAGCCTCCCCCCACCTCAACTCTGTCCTCAGGGCCCTCCTATAGAATTGAACCAAAGCTTCTATCTATAGAACTTTGCATAAAGACCTTTGGTTGGGCTCCTTTCTTTTCTAGACTCCCTCAGTTCCTGCTGGTTTGTTTTGGGATTATTTCCTAATAAATCACTTTCACACAAATCCTCAAGGTACGTTTTAAGACTATCTCCTAAGACAGGTGGTGCACCGTGGACCCTTGCAATTACCTTGCCTGGAGTGGGTTCATGGAAGACAGACCTCACACCTGAATGAAATAGATATTACCCCTGGGACAGGAAATGAGATGGATTTACTTCTTTGTAATGAATGCTGCTCAGATTGCTCATTCAGGACCTAGGTGCTCATTCCCATAGCTGCTCACATCTTTTTCTGTGAATGGCCAATAGCCAAAGGACAGATTTTGTGGCATGGCTGTGCAGGGGATTCAAGTCTGGACCCTCTTGTCTTCATTTAGGACAACTCTGAAGAGCTATTTTAACTCTAGAGCTCCCTGTAATAACAATTAAGGACTCTGCCCCAATTCATGCAACCCAGTTCCTCTCTCTGTCCAACCCTGCTTTTCTTACACCCCCCCATAGATGTTGTTCTCAAGGGCAACCTTCCTTAAAGTTCTGGTTAGTAAATCTCTATTTCAGAATCTGTTTCCTGGGAAAATTTACATAAGATATTCTTCAATCAGGGAGGGAACCTAGAGACTTGGAATCTGAGGTTTAGAGATGCTTGGAAACAAAGTCTCCAAGATAAGGCTTGCCCAAGGTCACACAGCTTGTAAGAATTGATAGAGTCTGACTCAGACCACGTGTTTGGATCTGGATCCCTTTCCTTTTGTACATAATACATGGTTAGATTTTTTTTTTTGTTTTGAAGATTGATAGTGAGGTTTTTTTTTTTAATCTTCTTTCTTTGAATAGTATTTTAAAGTATTTTATTTACCTAGTTTTTAAAGAATTTTTATTTTTGCGGTGCTAGGTACAGAACCCAGGGCCATGTGCCTGCCAAGCCAGAAATCTACCACTAAGCTCCTACTGGATCTCTTACTTCTTTGTTTTTATTTTCTTTTAATGGAAACAAACACTAACTCAGTACTCTTCAGGTTCAGGGTGGTGGACCATTTTAACCTTTTCTTTGCCAAGTACACTTCTTTGTGTGTGTGTGTGTGTGGGGGGTACCAGGGATTGAATTTAGGGGCACTCAACCACTGAGCCACATCCCTAGCCCTTTTTAAAAATATTTTATTTAGAGACAGGGTCTCACTGAGTTGCTTAGTGCCTTGCTGTTTCTGGGGCTGGTTTTGAACTCATGATCCTTCTGTCTCAGCTTCCCAAGCCATTGGGATTATAGTCGTGAGCCACTATACTTGGCCAAGTACACTCCTTTTCATTTTGGGTCTTTTTGTTTGTTTGTTTTGTTTTGTTTTGTTTTTGGTAGTGGGATTTGAACCTAGGACACTTATAACTGGGCCACATCCCCAGCCTTTTTTACTTTTTAGTTTGAGACAGAGTTTCACTAGGTTGCTGAGGCCGGTCTTGAACTTAGCATCCTCTTGCCTCAGCCTTCCCAGTTGCTGGGATTACAGGCGTGTGCCACCACACTTAGCTGTTTATCTATGCCTTCACCAAGATTAAAACACAAGTATTCTGGCAGCCAATACTCAGAACGATATTCGCAGCAATACTGCACACTCTCAGGGCAAGCTTCTGTAAGTTAGGAAGTTTCCATCATGTATTAATGATAACATTTCCCTTTGGAGCAGATGCCCAAGAGAATAGCCGCTTAATGGGAGAAATTTCATTAACTGCTCAAATTTCTGCCAACTACAATTAATGACAAAAGTCATATGTGGATGTGAACACACAGACACATTGTGGATCTAAACTTTCTCTCCTTTATCATCTCATGTCAGGCTCTGTCAATCTATAAACAATCAGGACTATATAAAAATGTTCATTAAGTTATGTATTTATTGTGCTGTGCTGTATTTGCAAAAAAAAAAATGGACAGGATTATGCCTGTTTTGCCAGATATGACATAGTATTAATAAAAAGGAAGACATAATCTCTTCCACTGTGAAGACTTCAAAGAAAATAAATTCCGAAGAAAGTATGCTTGATAACATTTAAAATCAGATCTACAATATTTTATTGATATTTATTGAATGCTTTTCATTTGTACTGTCAAGATGGAAGAGGAAGTAGTAAAAAGGGAAAAATGAAAGGCAAAAATACGGATTGGGAAGAATGAGAGGGTGAGATTGATAAAGTGGCCAAATCTGCTGTTGATTGGCTTCCCCAATTTAAATGGTTTTCTGACCTACTCTAGCGATTCTTCTTGTTTGAATTCAAGAAGAAAATAATGTTCTGCCACTGATCAATAGATCTTTGCTATGTCTTATATGTTCAGTGTGATAATCATTAGCCATGTGTGTGTCTATTGAGGTCTTGAAATGTGAGAAACTGAACTTCAAATTTAAGAATTAAGATTTAAATTGAAATGTCCACTTGTAGTCAGTCACAACTACTTTCATAGTGTAGCCTAAAATTATGTAACAAGGTCAAAATTTTATTTCTTAACACTTGTTATCAGAGTTTCTTTCAGTGTCAGGCATGGTGGTGCATGCCTATAGTCCCAGCAACTTGGAAGGCTGAGGCAAGAGAATATTGCACATTTGAGGCCAGCCTCAGCAACTTAGTATAGTGAGACTCTGTCTCAAAATTAAAAAAATTTTAAAAGGGCTAGGATTATGGCTCAGTGATAAAACATCTCTGGATTCAATCCCCATTACACAGCACCCCCCACCACCACCAAAAAAAAAAAGAACGAGCAAGAATTTATTTTAGATATGAAAATGTCTTTCTTTGGGATGTCCTATTAAGCCCATTTTTGATATATATTCCACTTTATATGTAGACATTTATTTAATTTTAAATGAACTTAAAAAGAAAGTTTTATTTTTTGAGTTACTGGCAATTGAACCCACGGGTGCTCTACCTCTGATCTACATCCTCAGGTCTTTTTACTTTTTATTTCAAGATAAGTTCTCACCAAGTTGCTGAGCCTAGCCTAAAATTTCCAATCCTCCTGCCTCAGCCTCCCAAGCTGCTAGGATTATAGGCATGCGCCACCAAACCCACCCTTCTGTTACACCCATTTTAGAGGCATTGAAACTGGGGTTCAAAGTAACTTGCTAAGAATCACACAGTAAATAGAGGTCCTTTGGATGAGATTCTGTGGCTATGTGCAGGCACCACTGTGAAAGGATAAAGTGCTTGGCATAAATTAAGGGAAGATGTGGAAAAAATGGTGAGAAAAGTAGGAAAGATGGAGAGGTTGCAGGACTATGAGGTTAAGAGTCAGTGAGGCTACAGGAAAGGAACTAGAGCTATGCTATAAATAAGATTGTCACAAGAGCCACATGTAGCTATTTAAAATTAAGTATGTTAAAGTTAAAATCCAATTTCTCAGTTACACTGGCCACATTTTAAGTGTTCAGAAGCCACTCGTGGCTAGTGGTGACTGAATCAGACAGTGCAGTAGTGAAATATTTTCATCATCTTAGAAAGTTCTGTTGGACAGCACCAAGTCACAGGATGTCTGTATCTGTGTGACCACAGGAGGTGGTTTTCACTGATGTAAGGCAAGCAACTTTTTCATCTTTCCCCTAAATTGCTTGCAAAGCCTATTAATTTCTTGAATGCTCTGTAGGAGTGAGTGTAAATTGAAGAAAGGGCTGTATTTCTCACCCAGGTCAATATGACATGATCTATGAGATGCACTTCAAAAGCAAGAGGCTGAAGTCTGAGGTGGACACATAAAGTTGCAGAAAGTATTGTTGGAGTTAAGGGAGTCTTTGAACTCACATAAACTGTGGAGTTAGAGGAATGATAGTGGCTTGAATCTTTTTCGTGTTTACTAAAACTTGTGGATATTGGGCCCACCTTCCCTCCAACCCCCGCCACCAGCTCACAGTATTCATGTGACCACTTTCATAATAGGAAAAGGAAAATTTTATCCTACTCTGTTCTTAATCTCAGAGTCCTTATAATAATGACTCAGAGTTTTTTCCAAAAGCCACCATTTGTGGCAGGTGACATTCTTGGCTCTAAATAACAGTAGTGGTTAGCAATCTCAGATCAAAACACTGTTTTAAGCACTTTATATGTATTAAACCTATTTAATCCTCAGATTAACTCAATGAGATAGTTACTATTATTATACCCTGTGTAGAGGCAATGAAGCCAAGGCCCAAAGAGATTAGATAACTTGGCACTAGCTACCTAGTAAGCGGGAGAGCTAGGATTTGAATGAATTTGTCCCTGGACTTCAAATAAATGTGTTTCTTATGTGGCTGTGGCTCCTGAATCTCACCCTTCTGTGTTGCCACCTTCTTGAATACTCCATGGGATGAACATCCAGTTCTACAGGTCAATTTTGGATATTAATCCATGCAACATGATCTCTGGGAGAGTGGAACTGGAGGACTAAATAACAGAAGGAACAAGACTGACCCTAAACTGGTAACTGTCAAAGCTGTGATGATACATAAGAATTCATTATGTTATTCTTTCGACTTTTTTATATGGTTGGAATTGTCCGTCTTAAAAAATTAAAAATTATATTCCAAAAAAATGCAAAAGCATTATCTTTTGTCAGAGATCAGCAAACTACTACCCTCAGGTGAAATCTAGTCTGCTATTCTTGAAAACAAAGTTTTATTAGAACACAATAAACTATCCATTTTCCTATTGCCTGTAGCTCTTTGATGCTACAACAGAGACTGTGTGGATCCCAAATCCTAAAGCATTTACTATCTGTCCTTTTACAGAAAGTTTGCCTAACTCTGGCTGAGATGAAGTTTTAAATTGAAAAAAACAAAAACAAAACCAAAAAAACCCCTAAGTACTGATTTTTGTGTATGGTTATTGTTACATGCATTATTTCTCATATGCGTGTTTTAAAGTTTCTTTAGCTTTTATTTATTTATTTATTTATTTATTTTTTGATGCTGGGAATTGAACCCAGGTGTGCTTTACCACTGAACTACATTCCCAGTCAAATTCATTTTTAAATTTTGAGATAGGATCTGGCTAAGTTGCTGAGGCTGACCTTGAACTTGTGATTCTCCAGCCTCAGCCTCCTCAGTTGCTGGGATTGCAGGCATGAGCCACTGTATCCAACTTTCTTAAGCTTTTAGAAATGTTAGAAAAAAACAGTAGTATTAGAACATCACCTTTCTGTTACTCCTAGAGTTAATGGATCTAGTCAATGATCATCAATAGCAATGAATCTAGGCATTGATTACCAATGAATAATACATAAGAACATTGATACAGTATGTAAGACTATGTATGAATGAATACTTTAAACTATTTTCCTTAAAAATGATGCCCAGATGATTTTGATGACAAACCCAAGTTGAGAACATTAATTTCCATCCTCTTCATTATTCCCTTGAGAAAATAAAGTTAATCATAGAGCAGACACCAAAACAAGGAGACCCAAACATACTTCACCATGTAGGTTCTTGCCTTCCTCTAATAGTGTACTGGAGTGTGTAAAAATAAAAAATAAAAAATAAAATAAAACCCTTGTAGGAATCCTAACAAGACATGCTTTGAATGAATTTTTTTTCACCCTCCTATCTATTATATTGTGTCTCACAGCATCATTTCCTGCCAAGTGAAGAGAGAAAGAAAGGTAGTTAACAAAATTACCATCCTTACAGTGATGGTCCATATACTATCTATCTAATTTTCTAAAGACTTGGGCAGTACAGAGGGGTAGAGTGAATTGCAATATTCCAAAGATGAGCTTTTCTGAAGGAGAATTATTGTTGCTGATTTAGGTAGTGGCTGAAGGGGGAGGGGAACAGAAGAGAAAACACTTTATGGAATTCAGGGTTCTCACAAGCTTCAAGGAAACAATCCTGCAGGAAAGGCTTAGAGTTAGAAGACTTAGGTCTAAACCCTGACTTTTCTCTTATTATAGTGTGACTTTAGATGAGCCACTTAACCTCTTTGAACCTCAGTTTTCTCTGATATAGTAGGTTGACCTCACAGGATTATGGTGGAAGTTAAAGTATATCTGTGCAAAAATTTTGTAAACTTACTGGGTGTGGTGGCACATGCCTGTAATCCCAATGGCTCTCGAGGCTGAGGCAGGAGGATTGCATGTTTGAGGCCAGCCTCAGCAATTTAGTGAGATCCTGTCTCTAAATAAAAAAAATAAAATAAATAAAATAAAAAGAACTGGGATGTGGCCCAGTGGTTAAGCACCTCTAGGTACTCCACAACAATATGTAAATATAAAGGACCATTACATGGACTCATTAATTTGCCAATGAACTAAATCCATCTTTGACAGTTGATAAGTTTAGGACTGTTAAAATAACTGTTTAACTTACTTGCAATTGCGGCATTTTCACTAAATCTAGGCTAGCAACATTTTTCATACCCGGCCAGACAATACAATATCTTTTAAAGCCAAATAACTTAATTCCTATTTATTCTCTTGCCCTTAGGAAGCATAAAAGAAAAGGGATTGGATAGGATATCACAGAGAGGAAGCATGGAATAAAATGAGAAGTATGAGTTCAGCCTGCAACACACTTCACCAAGAGACTGTCTCATGCAACAGCAAAGGGTTTATTGGGGGTCCAGCATGCTGGGGCTCCAAGCCTACCTCGAAGAGGTAAAGAGCAAAGAGCCCCCAGAACAGCTTGAGCAGAGCTTATATACATTCTTTGAAAAGGGCAGGGACTTCACATACAGCATAACAAATCACCTCACGCCGCGGGAAAATCAAACAACAACTCTAAAACATGATTAGCACATTCACTGGCGGGAACAAGTTAGGTAGGGGTGATTGGTCAGTACAAAAGGGGTATTTGTTTGAACTGATTGGTTTAAGCCAAGAGGGGTGTTCCTGCTGAACTACATGGTTTCCCAACAGGTTATCAACTACCATAAACTACTGGGAGGGTTATCTGGCATCCCAGGTATTTCCCTGTCTCATGCTGATTGGTGGCTGCTAGGGGGCTGCTATGGATCCCCACCTAGCCTGACTGAGTCAGGGACAGCTGGCGCAGCAGATCTCTCCTGTAGATAAACAACTTAGCAGGGTGGGAATGTGCCTAGGAGTGCTCTGTGGGTTTTTCCAAGGACAAAGGCCATGTCCCTTCCTTGGACAGCTTTGCTCTGAGATAGAGGCTGGCTTTTCACTTTTAAGAAGTGATATTTCTCTGTAATTTGGCTGAGAGAAGGTAAGACAAAGAATAAAGGTATGAGAGGAAATAGAACAGGAGGAGACAGGAAAGCAGAGAGGGTAGGTGTATTTCTAAATTGACATGGGTTGAGGTCCTCCACACCATGATATTCAAAAGCCAGACACAGTTTCTTGGTTTTATGCATAGCTCTGGTGCTCTAGCAACCTATTTCCTGCTCTTGAGTTCTCTACTACACCTAACAAAGTGCTGTGCACATAGCATAAACTCAATAAATATTTGTGGAATGAATAGTGCATCCATTAAAGCTGAAAAAATTGAAAGTTGACTACACATATTTCTCTCTTTCTGTAAAAGGACTTGATGGCTCAGAGGAGAGCTGAGCCATCCATACAGCTAGCCTACAGCTAGAAGCTACTCAGAGGCTGAAATGCAGCCTGAGAAACTAGTATTGTTGCCTAAAAATGTGTGGAGGTGTATTTTAAATTTGCTTTTAAAGACAGAATACTTGTTCCTGTAATCTAATTGCTACTCAAAGCAGACTAATTTTAATTGGGTCATCTTTTCCACTTTGCTTGCTTCTACATGTATCAGTGAAATATTTTTGCTTTTCATATTTATATATTTATTTTTGTAGGGGGCTGGGATCAAACCTAGACTTTGTGCATGGCAGGACTCTACCACTGGGCTTTACTACTGAGCTACACGCCCAGACCATTAAAAAAATATTTATTTAAACTTTGTGGGCTGGGGATGTGGCTCAAGCGGTAGCGCGATTGCCTGGCAAGCGTGCGGGCCGGGTTCGATCCTCAGCACCACATGCAAAACAAAGATGTTGTGTCCGCCGAGAACTAAAAAATAAATATTAAAATTAAAAAAAATAAAAAAATAAAATAAATAAACTTTGTGCAGTGATGCATGTCTGTAATTCCAGCGGCTGGGGAGGCTGAGGCAGGATGATCAAAAGTTCAAAGGCAGCCTCAGAAATTTAGTGAGGCGCTAAGCAACTTATTAAAACCCTGTCTCTAAATAAAAAATATAAAAAAGGGCTGGGGTTGTGGTTCAGTGGTTAAGTGCCCCTGGGTTCAATCCCCAGTACCAAAATAAATAAATAAATAATTTATGGCTGGGAAGCCAGATTTAAGGATAGGTAGTTAGTGTAGTTAGGTAAATCAGGTCTAATATCGAGTAAGATAAATAAAATGGAGGCCATTATTGAGAATGGAATCCAGGAAACAAGAGCAGCTCTTGGGGAAATTGAAATGTTAATGTCCCCAAGGCCTGGAACCCATCCTAAGGAAATGTTAATGAAGTAGCTCCCAGCAAACAGGGAGGTGCTAATCAAAACTGCCCCAGGCCCTTCCTGCCTAGATTACTTCTTACCTATCTCCCACCTTTTGGACCTTCCCACCTGCATTCTATCACTGCGTGATAACGAGAAACCCTAGTGTGGGAAAGCTGAAAGAAGACCTTAGCTATAAAAAAGGGAAGACCTCGCCCTTTCAGGGATTCCGCCTTTTGGGTCCCCTTCTTCCTCCGGGGACCTCTTTTCTGCTGTCCTTTAATAAAGCTTCTACTTTCCACTCTACACTTGCCTCAGCGTGCTTCTCTGATGTTATATTTCAGCATTCGGGGAAGCAAGGACTAGTCACCAGTAATAAGCGGTAACAGCTGGATGTGGTGGTGCACGCCTGTAATCCCAGTAATTTGGGAGGCTGAGGCAGGAGGATGGCAAGTTCAAAACCAGCCTTAGCAACTTACTGAGACCTCCAGAAATTTAGCAGGATCTTGTCTCGAAATAAAAAATAAAAAGGTCTGGGTGAAAAACCAGCCTCTACCTCAGAGCAAAGCCTGTCCAAGGAAGGGACATCACCTTTGTCCTTGGAAAGACCCACAGAGCATTCCTAGGCACATTCCCACCCTGCCAAGTTGTTTATCTACAAATAACAGGAGAGATCTGCTGCGCCAGGTGTCCCTGACTCTGTCAGGCTAGGTGGGGATCCATAGCAACCCCCTAGCAGCCACCAATCAGCATGAGACAGGGAAATACCTGGGATGCCAGATGACCCTCCCAGTAGTTTATGGTGGTTGATAACGTGTTGGGAAACCATGTAGTTCAGCAGGAACACCCCTCTTGGCTTAAACCAATCAGTTCAAATGAATACCCACTTTGTACTGACCAATCACTCCTACCCAACTTGTTCCCGCCAGTGAATGTGCTAATCCCGCCAGAGTTGTTATTTGATTTTCCCGCGGTGTGTGATGATTTGCTAAGAGATGCTATGATGTATGTGGGGGTCCCTGCCTTCTCCAAAGAATGTATAAAACTGCTGCAAACCCTGGGCTCGGGGCCTCTCAGTGTCACCAGTTGCTGTGTGTGCGCGCAGAGGACCCAGCTAGCTTGCAATAAACACCTCTTCTGTTTACATCGATCTTGGTCTCTGGTGGTCTTTTGGGGGTCCTGAATTCAAGCATAACATGGGGATGTAGCTCACTGCTAAAGAACCCTGGGTTCAATCCCCAGCACCAATATACTTGTGTATATATATATATATAAAAATATATTGTATACAAGTATACAATATATATATGTATGTATATATATATATACACACACATGAACATATATATGTATACACATACATATTTACACACACACATATATATATGCAAGTGTACATTGTGTAAATATGTATGTGTATACATATATATGTTCATTATTTTTTTTGTGTATATGTATATATATATATATATATATATATATATATACACATACATGAGTTCAGTTTGCCATGCACTCCTTTTAAAAAGTGATATTTCTCTATAATTTGGATGAGAGAAGTTAAAAACAAACGAACAAAAAGTAATGTATGACAGGAAATAGAACAGACAGGAGGAGTGAGGAAAGTGGAGAGTAGACATGTTTCTAAATTGACATAGGGTGAGGTTAGATAGAGTATATATATGCGAGAATTTTGTGAAGTTCATAACAGTAGGCAAATATAAAATACATATGTATATAAATAATTTTATTATTTATTAATTTTGGTATGGGGGATTGAAACTGGGAGCATTCTACCTCTGACCTACCTCCCCAACCCTTTTTAACATTTTTTCAATTTTGAGACAGGGCCTTGATAAGTTGTCCAGACTGGCCTCTCGAACTAATGGGCCTCCTGCCTCAGGCTCCCAAGGCACTGGGATCACAAGTGTCTGCCTGTGCTTGTCTTTTTTAAAGTTGAAATTTTATATTCCTTTTTTTTTTTCAATAAAGAGAAAAAGGTTTCTATAAAGTCATACAATAAATACCATTATAGCTAATAAAATAATGTTATAGATACCAACATAATATTTACTAAATAATGCTATAGCTATTAAGTAAGTTTTTATATATTTCATGTTAAAAAATACTGAGCAAGATGGCATCGGTTTCTGAGGTGTAACTCAGGTGATCAGGCAGGAATGGTTCTTTTTGAGAAATCTCTTATTAGAACTTGTCTAAAGTCAAGTTCTTTAGAAGCTGAGCCTTGGGTGGAAATTTGGATGATTGACTTACTGGGAAAGAAGAAAGAAGTCCAGGAACAGGACTGTAGGAAAGGAGCTAAACTAAGAGCTGTCTCAGCTGCAGATGGCCTCAACCTTACCCCAAGGGGAAGATGTGAAACACATCCTAAATCACGGAGTTAGATGCCCTTTGAGGCAAGGGGCTTTGTATCCACATGCCACTCTGTTATTGGCTGAGGGCTGTTCCTGTAGGAATTGGAGGCCATAGCCCTGAGGATCTGAAGGTCCCAGTTTGGCTGAGGACAATTCTCACAAAAGAGAGCAGTTCTGAGCCAGAAGCAGCCATTGCTGGACAATGAGAGCAACTATCAAGATCAATAAGAGGCCCCCCTGTGAGCCTCCTTTTAAATGGCAAAAGGAGGCTTGAAAGCTCAGAGAATTTTGCATTCCTTTGACTCAACCAGAATTTTCCAATGAAAAATCAAATGAAAAAGAAAGGAATTCTAGAAGCTCAGGTATTATAGCATTTCCCATCTTTGAAAATAGAATTCCTATTCTTCATGCACATTCTTTGGTTTTAAATAATCTAGAAATAGTGATTTTAATTTCCTGTTCTTTAGATTTTTATTTTTAAAGAAATTGATGAAAGTAGGAGAATTGACTAACATTCATTGCTCCAATTAGTACTCTGGAGTAAAAACTGTAAAAGCTAGTAATACTTGCAACGCATAGATAGATCTAGCAACTTGAATTTGCACATTGGATTTTTTATTAAAAACAAACTTTCAAGTTTAAAAAATAGTCTATGAGGTTAGTTGCTACATAAAGGATGACGAATAGCAGCTCACCAGATGCCTATAGAGAAAATGTTTACCAACATCAATATAACAAATCCTGTATTGTAGGTGTCTGGTAAATTCCACTAGCCTGAGTAAATTGTCACATGAAACTTCTCCCTTGAATACAGTGGGTGATAATTATTTCAGTATCAGCAGAGGTATTGGCAAGTGTGGGACAGATTGCAACAGTGATAGGGTAGATTGGCAGGTTTTCCTAAAACTAAATAGAATATATATTTACATGTATCTTGATATGGTGTCATTTCATATCCATGTATCTGCTAGCACCAAGATGGAAATAGCATTTGCTACCTAAATGAGATTAAGGGGAAAAGAGATTCAAATTCATACATTTGCATGGATAATGTGATGAGATTTGCCAAGATGACACAATATCTTTGCTCTTTTTTTTTGTCTCTTTTTAACTTGTAAAAATAATCCAATAATTTATGTTACCTCTAAAGCTGTTATTTTTTAGACTTGGGATTGAACCCAAGGGTGCCTACCACTGAACTATACCTATGTCCCAACTCCTTTTATTTTTCAACTTTGAGACGGGGTCTTAGTTGACTAGGCTGGCCCTAAACTTGTGATCCTCCTGCCTCAGCCTCCTGAGTAGCTGACACTGCAAGTGTGTGCCATCATGACCAGCTATTAATTGTTTTTAGTTTTTATTTTTCCATGATTTTTATTACTCCAGAATTCTTTTATACATGTGTGCACGAAAAAGTTATGACAGAGCTGTATGTACGAAACAAACATCTGAAGTGTGTATATTTATAATTCAAAATACTATATACCCATGGAAAGATAAAGTCAAATAGACATTTATGTGAATCCAGAATGAAAGGTGTATTTTCCTATGAGAAATACAACATGCATTTCACTATAAGAATTAAAAAAAATATCTTCAAGTATATGGGAACAGACAAGAAAGGGGACTTTGAAGGCATGTTGGTATATACTAAATATTACCCAGAGTCCCAGCATAAAGACAGCTTAGAAAAAAATCACAGAGCTGTGGTGCTTCAGCATGAGCAGAATTATGTGAGATAACCTCAGGATATCAGTAAAGTGCCAGGATTTAGTGGAAACACCAGCATAGAAGAAGGATGCTGAGGACATCAAGAAGAGCAGATAGAAAAGAGTTCAGAAACATTTAAGGGAACAGTTTAAGAGAAGGTCCTTGCTGTCATTGCACAGTCGCCTGTAGTTTGCAACCTAATCAGAATCCTTGCTGCTTGCTTAATAATAAAAATAATAAGTTAATAACAAGCCTTCCTAACCCTTGACTTGGTTCTGTCTCCTGAGTCCTTACCAAGGACCACTGATTCCACATGTCATACAATATTGCTTGGAGGTTAACCTTGCCCTCTGGTCTCTTCTTCAGTGAAGGGTGCCCTTTGAAAAGATGACTCACAGACCAGTGATGGAAAAATCCTTCTCCCATACCTCATTTCCTCTGCCTAGAGAAATTAATTAGAATTTTGTGTTTCAGGATTTAAAAAAAAAAAAAAGGATACTGTCATGTAGCCTGGGTTCCTTGAGAACATCCGGTGGTTTCCCAAAGCTTAAGATAAGACAGCATAATCCTGAAGGAGCACAAAGGAGTAAAAATCAAACAGTATTTGTGGACCACCTGAGCCTGGCCTGAGAGATGCTAGGATAGGTCTACAGAGCAGAAGATGGACCCCATTAGGGTCTCCAGACATGGGGCTCACTGGCAGGGTGGTATGAGAGATGATCCTCTGGAAGGTGGGCAAAAACACCAGAGCTGCCCCCTCCTTTTTTCCATTTAAAACTAGACTTTCTAGCTGGGTGTGGTAGTATACACAGGTAATTCCATCAACTTGGGAGGCTGGGGCAGCTGGATGGCAAGTATGAAGCCAGTCTTGGCAACTCAGCAAGCCCCTGGTTCAAAAAATAAGGACTTGGGGTGTAGCTCAGTGTTATAGCACCCTTGCATTTAATCTCTAGCTCCACAAAACACATACACACACAAAAGAAACAAAAAACAAAACTCACTAAGTTTTCTAATGATGAATACACCTACTGAGACTGGTGCCTGTAGTGTATATCAGACACTGACCTATCCACACTGTCTTTGTGGTGTCTCCAGGTAAGAATGGGAGCTCCAACGTGTGTGCATGTGAACTTGGAAGGAAGAGTTGACCTTGATGCTCTCATTCCTTTGCTTTCACAGCATTGTGATTGATGCCTTGAAGTTTACTTGCCCCATTTTAAGTGCATACTTGGATTATTATACCATTTGTCTTCACTAAGGATAGTCTTACCTTGGGTGAATATGGAGCACAGAGATATTAATGTAACTCTTACAAGGATGGAATGAATCTGGTGGAACAAACTCAGGGGGAACAAGTCAACAAAAAATTGGTTTTATTTTTCTCTAAACATTGTTCTCAACCAACACACACTGCTCCCCTATCACCGTTCAACAAGAACTTGAGTATGTTCTATGCAGTCATTTTCAAATATGTAAACATCCTTTAGGTGATTATAGATCATTTTCAGGTGTTAAAAGATTCAGTGCAGTTTAAGACCAAAGAATCAATCTCAAATCCAGGAGACCTACAATGTCCAAAAATTCCTTATTTCTTAGAGGAGAAAAGCAAGAGTTTTTTTTTTTTTTTGGTTTGGTTTGGTTTGATTATTTCAATGTTGGAGAAAGAATCCCAGGCCTCATTCCAGATAGGTGAGTACTCTTCCACTGAACTATATCCCCAGCCACCATCTATTGTCCATCTTTATTAACATTTTTGGTTCTTTTGTGGGACATTTTTTGCATTCTTTTGAATTCCTCCTGAGGGGATTTCCAGAGTGATGTGTATGACACATTCTACTGCTGACTTCTGGGTCCAGCCCACTCTACTCTTGCCTTTGGCAATATATCCAACAGTTTAACTCCTAAGGTTTCCTCTTCCTGGCTTTATTTTTCACCTTCTTTTCATTGCACTCTTTTATGACATAAAATAACCATGCATATTCATGGGGGTATAATTTGGTAACTTAATGCATGTATAAAATGTATAATGATCAAATCAGTTTGTTAGGTAGGTCCCATCAGATGACTTAATCATGTTTAACTTCCATTGCATGCATGTAGTCCATAGGAAGGACTTGCATCTTTACCACCCTAGAAGTGTAAATTGTCTCCTTACCTTCCATGATAACTGACTTTAGCCAGATCTCGCTTTTATAGTCACCAAACAGGGACTCTGGTCCCTGTTTCACTCTTTTCCCAACCCCTACATCCAATCAATATCCAATATCCAAGTCATTCTGATTTTACTTCCTAAATATTTTTCAAATATATTTTTTCTTATCTTCGATTGTTTTTATTTTATTGGTTCAATCTTTTATCTATTTTCCTCCTTGACTAATATTGTTCTCATAACGTACCCTCCACACAGCTGCCAATTGATTGTTTTATCAAAAGTGAAAATTGGACAGATAATGTTACTACATTGCATGGAATGTGTTGATAGTTCTGCACTTGGTATTGCCAGGTTCCCTCATTTGCCCTAAAAATTCTGCATGATCTGGTTTCTGTTGAGCTCTCTAGTCATCACTTATATGTGCCAAGTTACCTCTTGGCTGCCTTGAGTTTTGTCGTCCTTCTGTTGAGAGTGTTTTCTACTCATGATGCTGTCCCTTCTTCCCAACTCATTCATGATGATTCAGCTCAGTTTTATCTCAGGTGGAGAGTTTTCCATGAGATCCCACTGACATGGCTCCCTGGCCATCAAGCAAGCACAGCCCATGGGGGTGAGGAGCTTACCGGGTGGGCATGGTGGTCCTGAGGTGGCACTGTGAGCCAAGGTATGCCAACCTGTCACCTTCTGGGGCCAGGACTGAGCATGGTTTAGACACCTGCTGCACAAGCCTGCTCCAGGCAGTGATGCAGCATAGACCAACCCAGAACCTCCACCTCCTGCTTCCTGACCTGAGGGTTGAGAAAATGTAAATGGGGCAGACCTGAATGGAAATCGGGACTAAAGAGTTGACCAATAGCATTAGTACTTTTCCAAACCCTAATTAGCGAAAGTCTGGACCAATAGCATTGGTGATTTTTTCAAACCCAAATTAGCATAAATTTGGACCAATAGCAGTGACCCAAGTGCTATATAAACCCCTTAGATGAGCACACTCAGGTAGAGAAAACACAGAATTGCCTGCTCCTGCACTGGAGAGTTCTGGTCCTGTTTCTATTCTTCAACAAACCTCTCTTAGACTTGCTCATACCAGTCTGTGGAAAAATTGCATCAGTGGCAACAGTTCTCCATTAGAGTTCTGTGGCTTGTGAAGACCTCACCTGCCAGCAGAAGCAATGAATCCCCTGGTTTCTCCACTGCCACTGAGCTGGGTTAGGAGTCCCTCTTCTACCCTTCTTAGTCGCCTCTTTTTCTTCTTTAGTATCTGAGATTGAACCCAGGGGTGTGTAATCATTGAGCCACATCTCCAGGCCGCTTTTAAAAAACTTTAATACAGGGTACCGGCAATTGTTTAGGGCATTGCTAAATGGTTGAGGCTGGCTTTAAACTTGCAAGACCTTATGCCTCAGGTCCTGAGGCTTTTAGTCTTTAACACTGTCAATTCTATTGTATTTACCAAACACATTTTAGTACCTACCTATTTCTCCCATTAGATTAAACATCTGAGAAGGACAGGATATTTTTCACATGAGACCTAGTTTTCATCAGGCACATAATAGGTTCCAAACCGATATTTGCTGAAGGAATAATTGAATAAATGAAACAATAAAATCAAGCTTTAGGATAACAAAGGACAGAAAACCAGGTTGGGAGAGATGATGTCTCTCTTACTTTCCCTGTCACTCCTGCTGCTGGTGTCCTGAATCACCATCAAGCGGGTTTCTCAGCAGGATGGAGAGTGTGGTCACCTGTACTGCCATCATTGGTCTACAAGTCTCTTTGCTACTTAGCAATTACAGAGCCAGCGCAGGTGACAACTACATTTATTTTTATTTATTTTTAGCATTGAGATTCCTTGCTCAATTCTAGAAACAACAATAAAAAACTTCAGCTGAGCTGAGTGTGCTGGTGCACACCCATAATCAGGAGGCTGAGACAGGAGGATTACAAGTTCAAAGCCAGTCTCTGCAAAAGTGAGGTGTTAAGCAACTCAGGAAGACCCTGACTCTAAATAAAATACAAAATAGGGCTGGGGATGTGGTTCAGTGTTTGAGTGCCCCTGAGTTCAATCCTGGGTATAAAAAGAAAAAAAATTGAAAACACTTAAACTGAGCTGGTGCTTGTGGGTTTTCTTATTGGATTTCAGACTTGTGAGTAAACTTGGCGGGTGGGGATAGTACTTCTAAGATGGTTGTAGATTTCTAAGGTAGAGCTGAAACTGAAATTTTGAGATGAAACTCAATTCCCTGATTCTGTTGCCAGGCAAGACTGGAGTTTCTCTGCTTCTACTGGCAGGTAGGTTCTATATAAGGTTGCAGAACTCTGCAGCCAAGAAGGTTTGCTCCTTTTAGTGGTGGGCCAAGCCCTTCAGCGTTAGAGCAGATCCAGGCTGCTCACCATCACCAATTTCTTCTTCTTTCAGCATACCTGTCTTGTGAATTCAAAGAATGAAATCCACAGACCAGACCAGGAAGGGTGAGTGTAAGAGTGGGATTATATTGAGGAAGAGATTCAGGAATAGAACTTTTCAGTGCAGGAATGGACCAGATACCAAGTTTTCTCCATCTGAGTGTGCTAGTCTAGGGGTTATATAGCACTTGGGTCACAGTTATTGGTCCAAATTTATGCTAATTAGGGTTTGGAAACATACCAAAGCTATTGGCTCAATCTTTTGCTATAGGTTTCAAACAAATTCTATTGGTCAGTTTTCAAGTCCCAACTTTCATTTTTTTTTTTTTTTTTTTTACCACAGGTCAAGAAATGGGAGGTTGAGCTTCCTGTTGCAGGGCTGTGTGGAGTGGGCTTCTGCAGCAGTCGTTCATACAGTGCCTAGGCCTAGCTGCTGATGTTCACTGGCTTGCAGTGCCTCAGGCCTGACCTGCATGGTGGGCTCCACATGGCCACAGGCCATGCTTGCTGCTGGTTCTTCAACTCACCGGGCAGCACTGTATGGCTCCACTGTTCTATTTCTCTGCAGCCGCTTCCTGGCAGGAACCAGGAGGCCGGCTGCATGGCTTGGTAGCCAGGGAGCTGTGTCATAGGCACAAATATGGTATCATCAAGAAACAATGATCTTAGGTAAATTTAAGAAGTGAAGGCTAGCCCAGTACAATGTTGCACACGTGTAATCCCAGTGGCTTGGGAGGCTGAGTTGGAAGGATTGCAAGTTTAAGGCCAGCCTCAGCAACTTAGTGAGGCTCTAAGCAACTTAATGAGACCCTGTCTCAAAACAAGGGCTGGGGATGTGCTTCAGGGTTTGAGCACCCCTTGGTTAAATTCCTGGTACCAAAAAAAAAAAAAGACCCCAAATTATTTCTGCTAAAAAAAAAGTTTTTTAGTTATCAGCGGACCTTTACTTTATTTATTTAGATTATGTGCTAAGAATCGAACCCAGTGCCTCACACACGGTAGGCAAGCGCTCTACCACTGAGCCACAACCCTAGCCCCTAGAAAGTCCATATTTTGTAAGGATAAGTCATTTTCAATGAATGCCATGGTTGAGGACAAGTTTATTTGTTTATTTAAATAATCCTACACACTGAGTCCTGTGTTACACTCCCCATAGCAGATGTCTAATAGTTCCCAGATTTGGTGCTAGACATTAGGTAAATACAGAGGCAAAGCTTTCCTTGACCTTCCCCAGCCTCTATTTAGGGTCCCCATCAAATGGCATCATTGTACATTCTATTTCCAGGTCTTCCACCCCAACATGTTCCAGGTTCCCATTGCTGCCCATCATCCCATTCAGTTGTATCCTCCAGAAACCTCATCCTTTCCTGTTGGCAGTTGGAGTCCTACTAACATCTGTGGGAATGCATCAGAAGGATTGGGACTTTTAGATTTTGACATGGTTCCCCTCTGTGGCTGCCAAGCCACTGCAGCTGGTCTACTGGTCTCTGCCCCAAGTGGCAACAGAGCAGAGGAGAGGTGGAGTGGTGGCCTGGGTGACTTGGAGAACCAGTGGCAAGCACAGCCTGCCGCCATGTGGAGCCTACCATGCAGGTTTGTCCTGAGGCTCTGCAAGCCAAACCACACAGCCAGCAAGGCCTAGGTACTGTATAGATGACTACTGCAGAAGCCTGATCCACACAGCCCTGCAGCCAAAATCTCAACCTCCCACTGCTTAAAAAAAAAATTTTTTTTTTGGTAGCTATAGATGGACAGAATGCCTTTATTTTATTTGTTTATTTTTATGAGTGCCAAGGATCAAACCCAGTGCCTCACACTGCTAGGCAAGTGCTCTGCCACTGGGCTACAGCCCCAGCCCAACCTCTCACTGCTTGACTTGGAAATGGAAGTGAGGACTTGAGAGTTGACCAATAGCACTAGTATGTTTCCAAATCCTACTTAGCATAAATTTGGACCAATAGCATTAGTACTTTTTTCAAACCCTAATTAGCATAAATTTGGACCAATAACAGTGACCCAAGTGCTATATAAGCACCTAGACTAGCACATTCAGGAGGAGCTGACTTGGTAGTCTTTTCCTGCACTGGTAGATTTCTGTTCCTGTATCTCTTCCTCAACATAATCTTTCTTGTCTTCCTGGTCTGTGGATTTCATTCTTCAAATTCACAAGACAAGAACTCTGAAAATAGAAGAAATTGGTGGTGAAGAAGAAATGGATGGTGAGCAGCTGGGGTCTGCTATAACACTGGAGGGCTTGGCCCACCATTAAGAGGTGCAAAGCTTCTTGGCTGCAGAGTCCTGCAACCTCATATAGAACCTACCTGCCAGCAGAAGCAGAGAAACTCCAGTCTTGCCTGGCAGCAGAAGCAGGGAATTGAATTTCAACTCAAAACTTTTGCTTCACCTACATTAAGCCAGACCTAGACTTTTACATTCCCAAAGCCAATGCATTTCCTCTTCCTCATTTGTTTAGACAGTCTTAGTTGGGTTTTCTGTCACTGCTTACACAAAGATTCTGACAGCCTGGACCTTGGAACTCTGCTGGGTCTGGATAGAGGGTCTGTGACTGTCCAGGGCACACTTCTTCTTTATGTCCTGGTTCAAGCAGAAGCAGGGCAGAAGCACAGACTGTGGAACATGACAGGGCTTCTTATGATAGCAGCTGCTCCTGTTTACCCTTCTTTACAGGTAGGCACCCCCAGAGAAACTTGAGAAATGATGCATCCTCTAAAGGTTACTATGAAACTTTGAATACTTTCAAAAGGGAAACTGGTTTCTCAGTTTTCCCTTCCCTCTTTCCTTTTCTGAGGAAAGCGATAAGAAAAGCCTTTCTATTTTGAAACTTTGGATGTTCTATTTGTCTTGCCTTCCTTCCAGCCCATCCCCATTTTCAGTTCCCTTGTGCAGGCCACAGTCACATGCCTTAGACTGCCATTATCACCAGGATCCATGCCACTTCAAGAGCTCCAATTCTTTTAATTTATTTTTTGTACCAGAGATTAAACCCAGGGGCTCTTAGCCACTGAGCCACATACCCAGCCCGATTTTGTATTTAGAGACAGAGTCTCACTGAGTTGCTTAGTGCCTCACTTTTGCTGAGGCTGGTTTTGAACTCTCGATCCTCCTGTCCCAACCTCCTGAGCTGCTGGGATTACAGGCGTGCACCAATGTGCCCGGCTCCGTTTTTAATTTTTTAAATTTTGAGTTAGGATCTTGCTAAGTTGCTGAGGATGACCTTAAACATGTGCTTCTTCTGTCTCAGCATTCTGAATCACTGGGATCACAGGCATGCAACACCGCATCCGGGCTAGAGCTCCCATTCTAAAATAGTTCTCTCTAATGTCATTGTTCTAACTTTGCATCTCTGTTTGCACATTGAACTCAATTTCATCCTCATTCATTTCCCAAGGGCTTCCTGAGCACCCACTCAGTGGCAGGCACAGTTTTAGGCATGCTAGATACTTCAGTGAGCAAAATCGAAAATCCCTATTGTCATAAACCTGACTTTCTGGGGTGGGGTGGGGGGAGACAGACAATAGACGGTAAACAGAGCTCACAGGTTAAATTATGCAGTGTTTTAGAAGGATTAGGAAGAAAAAATTTGAAAGCAGGAAAAAATAGAAAAGAGAGTTCAGGATTTCTGAAAATAGGAGTCATTGTACTTTCAAATACAAAGTGAAGTTCAAACAAAGACTTGGAGGAAGGGATTTTACACTACAGACTTCTAGGGATAGAGTGTCCCAGCAAAGAGAATAGTCAGTAGAAAGTCTCTAACGTGACAATACGCCCATCAGTGTTTATAGAACAGCAAAGTGGTCGGTATGGTTAGGGTCAAGGAAGGATGGGGATCAGTGTTAGGCAGAACTTGGATTTTTCAGAGGAAAGTCAGGAGGCGAAAAGATGGGAGCAGAGAATACGTTCATTGAAGGAATCGATGCTAGAGATGTCAGTGACTTGGATAGGGGTGGTGGGAAATCTGGGCCTATTTGAAGAACTGAACCATCAAGACTGACAGGTTAGTTGTGGATTGTGCAAGAAGGAGTAGAATAAAATATGTGGCTTGGGCATTTCTGAGGACAGAGTTGCTATCAGCTACAAAGAGAGAAGGAAGGGTGAATTACCTTTGAGGGTAATATTTACAATCATTGTTGGACACACTGAGGAAGAAGTTGGAGATGTTGGACAGGAAGCTGAGCTTTGGGTTTGAGGAGGTAGGTCTGGCCTGGAAAGATAAATTTGGCAGTTGTCATCTGGATGGTACATAAAACCTCATTGTAAACGGTATGTTTTCTTATCTGACAAGTCTTGTATTGCCCTCCTGATTTTGCTAATTGAGCATAACAGAGTGGAAAATGAATGGGTTTTGGAGTTGAACAGATCTGGATCAGAGTGCCAGTACTCCACTTTACTCATCACGTGGTTTATCTTGCCGAGTTGCAATTTACTTAATCTGGAATATGGGATGATGGCACCCACTCTCTAGGGTTATTTGGCTCAAATTACATGATGCCTGTTAAACTCCTTGCACATAGTAGACACTCAACAATTAATTTTCTTCCTCTCCTTTAAAATCTGGTCTGAATACTAACCAAACTCTTTTCTCAGAGCTCCACAGCCTTGCTACTAGCAGTATGGTGCTGAAACAAATAGCATTGGGATCTCCTGGGAGCCTGCTGGAAATGCAAATTCTCAAGCCTTGCCATCAAGACCTATTGAATCAGAAATTTTGAGGGTAGGAATCTGCAATCTGTGTTTGAATAGGTCCTCCAACTTCTGATGTATGCTAGAATTTGAGGACGACAGCTTTAGTGTTTTTTCATGTCTAAGCTTCTGCCTGACTCTTGAGCATACATCATGTTTTTTGCTCCCGATCCTGCTTGGCTGGTTATTGTCAGCAAAATGGTATATTAACCAAGATGTGTGGCTACAAATTCATTCTTTTTTTTTTTTTTGGTATCAGGGATCAATCTCAGGGGCACTTAATCACTGAGCCACATCTCCAGACCTTTTTAAAAATTTTATTTTGAGACAGGATGTTGCTAGGTTGCTTAGGGCCTCACTAAGTTTCTGAGGCTGGCTTTGAATTTGTGATCTTTCTGCCTCAACTCCCAAGCCGATGGAATTATAGGCATGCACCACGCACCTGGCTATAAATTCATTCTGTTGATACTTTAGCCCTAGCCTCTGAGGCAAGTTCAGATGTACACTGTTATGGTTTGGATGTGAGGTGTCCCCCAAGAGCTCCTGTGTGAGATATTGCAAGAAGGTTTAGAGGAGAAATGATTGGGTTATGACAGCCTTAACCCAATCTGTGAATTAATTGTCTGGTGGGATTAATTAAGTAGTAATTGAAGGCAGGTAGAGTGTGGCTGGTGGATGTGGGGCATTGGGGTGTGGCTTTGGGGTACATATTTGTATTTGGCAAGTGGAGGTCTGGCTTTCTGCTTTCTGATTTTCATGTGAGTTGCTTTCCTCTGCCACACTCTTCTGCCATGATGTTTAGCTTTACCTCGAGCCGAGAGAAATGCAGCCATCTTCTATGGACTGAGATCTCTGAAACTGTGAGTCCCCAAATAAACTTTTCCTTCTCTAATATTGTTCTTGTTGGGTCTTTTGTTCAAAGCAGCAAAAAAGTTGACTAAAACAAGAATAAACAAAACAACAACAACAACAACAAAATACACTCCCAACTCTATCCTTACTAAATAAAACTGTTCTAGAAGACAGTTAAACTCAACATGACCCCAACAACTCACTCTTCCTTGTTCCTCATCTACTTCACAAAACAAAAATAATCAACTCTGACGTCTCTCTTTCTTTCTCTGTCCCTTTTTTAATCCCAAAGTTATTTGCTGAAAGGTCACCATAAATGCCACATTACATTTCATTGACTGCTCCCAATCACCCTGTCAGGCAGGACCAATGTGAACTCCCACTTAATAGATGAGGAAATTGAGGAGTTAAATTAAATGGTCACTCTAGTGTATAGAGGTTGTGCAGTTCAGGGGCACCAGAGGGAGGCCATAAGGCTAGAGGGGGAAAGGATGTTTTTGCTTCCTGTAGAGTATCACCCTTGCAATGCCTCTTCACAGTTTGTTCTAGTAGCAGAGGTCAGTTCCTGTTCCCAATTTCCCATTTTCAAAACTATCACCAGTATCACTGGCTGTGGCCCCCCCTTCTCAAGGGTTTGGGTACCTGTCTCATGGGATCCTATCACATTCAGAAATAGCTGCATGAAGATGGAGGAAGGTCTATGAACCAAGGCATGGGTGAAGGAAGCTTCTAGAAGCTTAATATAGCCAAATTATAGCCAGCAAGAAATGGGAACCTCAGCCCTCCAATCACAAGGAAATGAGTTCTGCAAATAATCTAAATGAGCCTCTTAAGAGGAACACATCCCTGCCAACACTTTGATTTTAAGCTCTTGAGACCCAAGTTTGACTTTTGACCCACATCCCTCTAGGATAATAAATTTGATTGTTTTAATTAGAAAAAAAACACAGAAAGAAAGGGAAAAGAAAGAAAGAAGAAAAAATCAATAGCAACAGTCAGCAGTTGAGAGCATGTTCCTTCTAGATCTAGGTCCCACCTTGTGGGGTTCCTCTTCCAAACATCTGTATTCTCTCTTCCTTTGGTTCCCCAGTTTTTGAAACAGTAGCTGCTCCTGCACTATCTACCTAGAATTTCTAATTGTCCCTTTTTGGCCCTGTGATGCTCCAACTCCAGTTAAGTTGTATTCTCTTTTGTCAGTTAAAATAACTAGCGTGGTTTCCCTTTTCTGACTGGTTCCTGACAGGTACCCCTCACCACTGTGCTACTCTTCTCCCTGGTAGCTAACTCCAAGCCTAGGAATCTTGTAGTCTTGTTCACCTTCTTTCTAACTGCCTCTCACCTCATCATTTGTCAAACCCAATTGATTTTCTCAGTTTCTTTCCTCCTTTTCATCGGTATTGCTGTAGTCCTATTTGTGGTCTCCAGTAAATTTTCCTTTTGCTCATACTCCTATTGTGGTTTTCTTAACTTGTATCTCTGTCTTTATCTTGTTGCATTCTAGATAATTTTTAACATGCTTGCCTGAGTTCTTTCTCCAAATGTAATTATAATGATAACTTTCTTATATTCCACTGAAGCTCCAATTCCTCAGCATGGCATTCAAGGTCCTCTATAATTATCCCAGATCTACTTTTCTCTTCCTTTTAATTGTATCCCTCTATGCACCGGATGAAGATTGTGTTGTGTGGAAAGCAGGGGGTCGGGGAAGGGAGGAGGAGGAGACAGGAGTGGGTGGGGTAAGAGGATAAGCTGCAATGCAGTCACACCAAAGGTCTCAGCCAACTGCACAGTGACCCTGAAGAACAGACAACCTTTCTAAACTATCCTGAGTCCCAGAGGGCAAGGTTCTTACATACTCATAAGGAGCAGCCCCTGGAGGTAGGCTCCACGGGGCGGGG
>NW_026000241.1:28235905-28302550 GCF_001458135.2 Marmota marmota marmota
CCTCCTCCTCCTCCTCCTCCTCCTCCTCCTCTTCTTCCTCCTTCTTCTCTCTCTCTCCCTCTCTCTCTCTTTTGTGCAATCTGTCTTTTATTGAACTAATTCCTCAGCCTCATATGATGCGCTGGCCTGAGATGACCTGTGTTAAAATCCTACCTGCCTTTTCAATATTGTTTTGTAAAAACTGCATTATTATCAAAATGCAATTCATATGCCATAGAATCCGGCTATTTAAATGTACAATTCAGTATATTTTCAGTGTACCCACAGGTTTGTGCAACTATCACCTTGGTCAATTTTAGGAATTTTCATCACCATAGAACAATCCCTACCTTTAGCTCTCTATCCCCTTCTTTCCCCTGGCCCCAAGAAACCATGAATCTATTTTCTCTCTTTAGTTCCTGTTCTAGACATTTCATATAAATGGATCTTATAAGTGGTCTTTTGTGTCTAGCTTCTTTTTTTCTTTTGGTACCAGGGATTGAACCCTGAGGCACTTAACCACTGAGCCACA
This sequence comes from Marmota marmota marmota, assembly GCF_001458135.2. NCBI lineage: Eukaryota > Metazoa > Chordata > Mammalia > Rodentia > Sciuridae > Marmota > Marmota marmota. The sequence continues at coordinate 28,236,417 of NW_026000241.1, forward strand.
CCCTCAGCCCTTTTTAATATTTTATTTAGACACAATATCTTGCTGAGTTGCTTAGGACCTTACTAAGTTGCTGAGACTGGCTTTGAACTCACTTTCCTCCTGCCTCAACCTCCCGAGCCAGCCACTGGTATTACAGGCATGCGCCACTGTGCCTGGTTTATGGCTTCTTTCTCTTAACTGTAACCATTTTCCAAGTCCAGCCATGTTGTAGTATGTATCTGCCCCTTATCCCTTTTTATGCCCAAATAATATTTCACTGTGTGGATAAACCACATTTGTTTATCCAGATTTTTTAGTTCTTGGACATTTGAGTTATTTTGATCTCTGGGGCACCATGAGTAATGCCGTGAATATGCACTGTATGAGATTTTGTGCGGGCATTTGTTTTCTTCTTCTCTTGGGTATATGCTGAGGATTGGAATTGCTGAGTCATAAGATAACTATGTTTAGTTATTTCAGGGAACTGCCCGATCTTTGTCCAAAGTGGCTGCTTTGGAACTATGGCTTTTACTGTGAAGCTGACAACAGCCTGCCTGCCTCCTAAAGCCTCCTCTTGCTGTCCTGTTTCAGTGTCCTGTCTCCACATTCCTGTAGCGCTCTCTGTTTATCTTTGTTCAGCCCTTTTCCACTCAGTCTTGTAATGTTGCAGTGAACATCTCTGTTTCATCTGCATCCCTCTTATGCTTAGCCTACCGACCAGGCTGAGTAACATATTCTATCTCTATTAGCACTGAGGATGTTTAGCAGTGACCATTATCCCAGTCAGAACAAATTGGCATCAGTTCTGAGACTTCTGCTAAAACGATTGGGCAAAGATTGTATGGTCACTAAGCTGGTGTTACATAAGCCTGGAGTGGTTGGTGGTCTTGTTATCTCCAAAGGCGAAAGAAAACTCACCTGAGAGTGAAATCAGTCCAGAGGAAGGCTTCAGAGTGAAGCGAGACAGAGTGCCTGCTGACTTTGCTCCATCCAGTGGTGACTGAAATCTACACGTACAACATTCAGTTTCATGAGCCGATAAATTCCCAGCACATGTGTTCTTATGAAGTAGGCTTCTGTCATTTGTGATGCAAAGAATCCTCATCAATAGAATGGTTAATAGTGCATTCCCTCTTCCACTGAGTTTTAAGCTTCTGAAGATACTGGTCTTCTTCATTTTAGCATGGTGCTTGCACACAGAAATTGCTAATAGGTGGTTGTTGGATAAATGAATGAATGAGGAATGAGGCTATCCTTCCTTGCTCTGCTTAGAACTACATCCTGTAGTTTTATGGCCAGCAATAGTGCTTTCCCTTCGCATAGAAAAAGCCTGAGCTTTTATGTATGTGAGTGTGTGTGTGTGTGTGTGTGTACATATTTTTTCCTCAGGTTCAACATTGAATTAAGCTATCTCATATGAGGATTTGGATACCAATCAAAGAACTTTAGTTCCTCTCTTTAGGGTCCTACCTAACACCTCTTCTCACATGCTCTCGAGGAAAGCCGGGCCACTTTTGTTTTCACAGATCTATCACTGTAGCTTCATAAATAGGTCGACAGCCACTCTATGCTGTAATTTATTTCTATATAGTTGAATTTTGGGATATGAAAATGAAGGCCTGTTTTCCTCGTTATTTGGGAACTTGAGAGTTTACTTTTTGATTCCAACTCTTTAAATATATAAAACCAAATTATTTAAGAAGTAGAAATTTCCATAAAGAGGGTTGTGTTATAGGATAAATTCAGAGATTATATAGGAGAGGATAAATGTAGCCCAGAAGATAAAAAGTCATTTTAAATGGGCAAACCATAAAATAGCAGGCATTGATATATATCTTTAGCCCAACTTCAGGTATATGTTTATGCTTTCACCCCAAAAGCTGAAAAAGTTTTTAAAGTACCATATTGTACCATAAAGTACCAAAAAGTTTTTTTTAAGGTTTATTTATTTCTGCTATCAAAGAACAGAATTATGACAGTGTAATTTAACAATCCTACTTGGCTTCATTTTTAATTTTAAAATCAGGTAACACTTCATTCCATAAAACAGAATCAGTTTTCCTATGAGCCAAGCACTCCTCAAAAATGATTTGATGAGTTAACACCAGATTATTTATTTTGCTTACACAAAATAAGGACAAGGGAACTTCACTATTTCGCCAGTTGAGAATGGCTGTTCTCCCCCCAATCTAGATTTCTCTGGGAGGACCAGATGTGTCAGCTTGGTTTGATTGACTCCATGTTGTTGTTGTTTTTTTTTCCCCCACTGGAATATTGTCTCTGTTGAAAAACTGGCTTCACAAAGAAGGTGGCAGCAGGAAAATTACAGAATCCAAAGCTTAAAAATAAGTCTTGGGCAGTGTGGTGTCTCTGGGAGGGATCATCTGGTGTCTGAGGCCTGGGGACAGAGGTAAAGTCCCCAGCCGCTCATCCAGGAGATGTCACTCTCAGCATCGTCTGGTGTCCTGAACTTTGCTCACCCGGGATGATGGTGGGTAAGGAGCAGAAGGTCACAGGGGCCCCCTGACCCTCTGGGAGACAGAGCTCTCCCTGGGCAGACCCCGGGGCTGAGGGTCAACGGCCAGGGGAGAATCATGTCAACGACTTCCCGCCTGTGGTCCCTGAGGTCCTGGGGCAGGGATGCAGGAGGCAGCTAGTGTCATAAGACGTCCCCATCCCCAGCCAGGCTGGGCGCTTGGCTAAGCGAGGAGAAAGACAGTGTCCCTCCTCAGGGCCTGGCCCCTGCGCCTGGTCTCACTTCCTCCCCGGCACTGCCTGGAACGGGAGGAAGTGACACCCAAGGGAAGGCCAGGAAGTGAGGCCACCGTCACATTCAAGTTCAGGGTGCGACAACTCAGTCTGCCCCCCAACAGGCCCCATACTCGGCTCCCCTTCATGGCCACGTCCCTTCTGAGAGTCACACCCTCCCCTTTATAGGCACAAGGACCCAGAAGTTCCAGGGACACGTCTAGGTTTAGACCCTCAGATCCGGAAGTGCCTCAAGCATCCATGTTTAGGCCCCCAGATCCGGATCCAGAAGTTTCAAAGGTGCACGTCCATGTTTAGGTGCCCGGATCCGGAAGTTCCTCGGGCACACATCCATGTTTAGGCCATAGCATCCAGAAGGGCCTCAGGTGCACATCCATGTTTAGGCTCTAGGATCCGGAAGTTCCTCAGGCGCACGTCCATGGATCCGGAAGTTCATCAGTCCTCCATGTTTAGGCGGAAGCAACTGGAAGTTCCTCAGGCACACATCCATGTTTAGGCCCCCAGATACGGAAGTTCCTCAGACATCCATGTTTAGGCCCCCGGATCCGGATCCAGAAGTTTCAAAGGTGCACGTCCATGTTTAGGTGCCCGGATCCGGAAGTTCCTTGGGCACACATCCATGTTTAGGCTCTAGGATCTGGAAGTTCCTCAGGCACACATCCATATTTAGGCTCACGGATCCAGAGTTTCCTCAGGTGCACGTCCATGTTTAAGCCCCCAGGTCTGGAAGTTCCTCAGCATCCATGTTTAGGCTCTAGGATCCAGAAGTGCCTCAGGCGTCCATGTTTAGGCTGCAGCATCTGTCCAAAAAGTTTTTAAAGTACCATTCTCTGTCCTTGAGACACATTGTCTAAAGGCAAAATAGAGGCTTTGCAAGGCTAATAGCTACAGAAAAGCTGCCATATGAAAATGTGGGCTCAGAGAACTCAAGTTTGAGCCATTCTATTTCCACAAAGTTGGGATCTTTGCCAGTCACAGTTATTTGAATTCTGTGGACTGATGAGACCAAAGCAGCCAGGACATTTGGAAAGGGATAGTTCTCCTTCCTAGTTGTCAGATTATACATTTCCCCCCTTATTGATTCTTTAAAAACTTATTCTTGACTGCACATATGGTGTGTACATCATGTACAACTGGAGAATTTTGAAAAGTTGTGCTCCATTTATGTACCATGAATCAAAATGCATTCTACTGTCATGTATGACTAATTAGAACAAATAAAAAAAATTTTTTTTTTTTAAAAAACTTATTCTTTGGAAACTAAATGTCCCAGGAGACTATGACCTAACCCTAATGATTCATTGGAGAGTTTTTTGTTTTTGTTTTTTAAAGAAGGGAGTGTTCCTTAAAATAGAAGGGGATTTTCACTTTGAAGGCAAAAAGGTTTTCTCTTTACCCTTAGTCACAGGGGTCATGCTGTCCCTGACACGTTTTTCCTTCCCATTCTGCTTCTTTATTCACATTCGAAAGACATCAGGGAATGTTCCTCATTATTTAAAACATTTTCTCTTTGCATATGATTAAAGGGCTGGTGTGTTCTGTTAGTAAAAACAAATAGGACACTAGAAGTCCTGTGTGTCTGCTGCTTATGAAGTATATCTAGGGACAGATCCTTGCAGCCAAAGTGAGGGTTGAAAGCCTATTTGCTGTTGCTTGTGGGGAAGGAGCAACCTGAAGCGCATCAACTTCACAGCTCATCACCGCATCAAGGGAATTTTCTGAGCAGTGCTCCATAAACCATTCTGCCCCGTGGGGTACTGAGCAATATTGTCTAGTTGACCTAAGTTGCCAAGACTTTATTTTCTTACCCTTTCCTATGTATTTATTGAATGTTTTTAGTCTTTCTACTTATTCTCATAGCAGCATCTGCTCTCCAGCGATGCAAGATTTGGAAGATCTTTTCACATTCTTTGACTTCAGTTTCCTTTGAAATGTAACGCACATTATCTTTAAAATCTATCAGCTCTAAAATTCTTTAGTGCTTTATGCCTCTGCGTTCTACTGCATTAGACTCTGGCCTTAATTCTTAAACTAATCTTGGTATTACTTGAGATAAATGTCACAAGCAGAGATGGCAGGAAATGGTATCTTGGTACGGTGAACACAGGAATTAGAGCTCATGAATCACAATGAACCTTAAATTAATTGGTGAAGTTATCTTTATATCATTTTGTCTCAGATGCCTTCTGTTTAAAAGGCAGATAATATTATTTGGGGGTCAAAGAAGAAATAATGGGGATATACTTATGAAGGCTATACAAGTAACAGATACAAGGACAACAGTAATATTTATGATTGACTATTATAAAAGGCACTCCTGGAATTGCTTTTCCTGTTTTTAATGGTGAACCATCCTGGGGTATTTTACTAGGTGTCTGTGTGTGCTCATCCTGGGAATCCTGAAGTCAACTCCACCATAAATTAAAAATGAGGATACACCATTGACTCCAGAGACTCTGCAAATATAGTCAAATATTCCTCAATATAATCATCACTCATTCCTATTTAAATTTTTATGTGTCCTAAAAATATCCGTGTATCACTGAGTAGCATTGCCACTCAATCTAGAAGTCATTGCCTTCAAAGCCAGGAAAAATGTCTACTTTAAAAATAGTATGGATTAGTTGTAAGATTTGAAAGAGAAAAATAATTTTTAGATAAGAGGAAAAAATATCTCTTGAGTTTCTTTTTGCACTGTCATTGCCTTTAAATAACCTCATTGATTTCATAGAATAGTGACAGAATATTAGAGAATTGTTGATATAGTGCAGGCCATTATATAAACAGTAATACAAGTTGAGGCAGTTATTTTGAATGATGTCTATGTCTAATCATAAATTAAAATATGGAAAGGAAATTATAGAAACATTAAGATGAGTTGAGGCAGTTATTTTAAATTATGTCTATACTTAATCATTAAAATATTGAGAGGGAAAAAAAAACACACACAAGTTCTTTAATATAGAACATTATTGGCTGCTGGATGGTCAGGAAACCACAGCTTTATCCACAATGTAAGTTGTAGTGATTGTTAGGCCAGTGGTTCATATTTTAAACAATCCCAGGATGTCATATGTGTTTACTACGCTTGTGTTGAAAAACATTCATAAATATGTATTCCCAGGATATAACGATTAGAGAAAATCTTGTCGACTTTCATGCACTTTTATGACAGTTTGTTTTCCTTTGTCACACAAAGGATACATGGCTGATCCAAAGCTCAGCACACTTCAATCGTGGTTATATGATACCATGACAAGCTCTATCTAAGCTTCTTTAAAAATAGTCCTCTGGGGATGCTTCAAAGAATGGCACACAGTGACAACTGGAAGAACACTGCTTTATTAATAGTCGGCAATTCTTACAAATTCCAGGCGTGCTGCGAAGCCTCTGCTCAGCGCAGCCGTCTACTACGGTTAACAGCCACCTCTGAAGCAAACACTTGAAGCTTGTGCAAGTATTAAAGAATACCTTCACACAAGCCAAGTTGTATCTTAACGTACATACACTAAGTCGACATTAGACACACACAAGCAATATGAGATATAAGAAATTCTTAATCTCTGATTAAGAGTTTAGTACTCCCTTTGACCAAAATGTGAATGAGGCAGTTTCAGCTCAGGATCTTTCCAACAACCCTGCAGGTGAGGGAAGTTTTAATCTCCCACTTCCCTTCATTCTCATTTCCTCTTTCTTGCCATCTATTCTATTTTCTTTCTTGCTGATCTTTCTCCTCCTTCTGTTTCCTCCTTCTCCTCCTCCTCTTCTTATTTTGTTCTTTTTCTCCCTCTTTGCATTCACTTTCCCCCCCCATACTCTCATTTCTTCCTGTTATCTCCCTGCCAGTGTTGGAATCATTACATGCTAATAGACTCAAGTAGATTTGAACTGCAAGGACATGACCTGATGTCTACAGCAGAAAATTTACAAATTGTGCATTCTCCTTTGGTTTATACAGGCAATTCCAAGAAATTAAATGTGAGCTTTAAGGAGTCATGACTTCATCAGGCATTTTTACATAAAAAGACTACATGTGAAATGCAGAGTGGAATTAAAATTTTTGTTAAAAGAACAAATACTATTCCATATACTAATGGCCACTTAAGGTATTTAGACTTAGTTTATTAGGTAAACAAATAACTAGCTTTTGTGCTTATAGCAGATAATTTGTGAATAAGTAAGTTGTATTTTCTTGCTATGAAATGTGAATTAAAGTAGATCTCAGGTCTGTAATAAGTTTGTTTACTTTAAAAGAATATTGAACAAAAACAGAAAACAGAGGCTGAGGTCATAGTACACAACCAATCCTTACAGATGATTTGGTCAAAATGACCTTAACCCATTGAAAAAAGTTACCTCTGACCTGCTAATGTGAGCGGTCTGAATGCTGTGGAGGCAACAGTTTTTATTCTGTTTATATTAGTTTCTAAAAAGCAAACACTGGAATAAAAAAATTATGGTGTCAACCTCTCAATATCCATGTGAATTAAAGGATACTGCATTTTTGTAGGGTACGAAATGTTTGATTCTGTATTTTTCCCATTCAGAATCTCAATATAAGGGCTGGGGATATAGCTCAGTTGGTAGAGTGCTAGCCTCACATGCATAAGCCCCTGGGTTCAATCCCCAGCACCACACACACACAAAATTATCTCACTATGAATATTAGTAATATAAGTATTACTAAAAAGGTTAGCACTTAAAATGTGAAATTAAAATATATTACTGTTGGGTTACATTATTTTGAAATAAGAAAAAGCATGTTATAATTTTAAGAGTAATTCTAATAAATGTATTTAGTGCCTATGGATTAGACATTCCAATATTTTCCTTATCATTAAGCAGGTCTTCCTTGAAAGGGTCTCAGACATCCAGCTAATCAGTGGCACATTGCTAAGTCATTATTATGTATTAAATATAATTTACTCTATTGGTTGTGCTATAGTTTGTATGCTATTTTAAAACTGTTCCAGTGAATGGCATTATAAATGTTGAATAATGAAGCCATTTAGGCAAAATTAGCTTGCAACATTTTCAGACCAGGATTTAAATGAATTTATAACTATTCTAATATTGACCTATGCTATTTTGGGCTAACCTGCATTATTTTTTTCTGTGTTTCCAATTAACTCTTGACACTACACTCACTCCTTCCTTCCAGTTGCTGGGGATTGATCCCAGGGCTTCATGCATGCTAGGAAAGTGCTCTACCATTAAACTACACCCTGAACCCTTCTATTTATTTGTGTATTTTTTGGAATACTTTTTATTTGAAATAATGCAAGTGTACTAGAAAGTTGCAAAGATTGAGAATGGTACAAACAAACAAACAAACAAAAAAAGAAAAACTGTGTGTCCTTTACCCAGGATCATCTGTTAACGTTTTTTAATTTTTTTTTTTTAGTTGTAGATGGGTATAATACCTTTATTTTATTTTTATGTGGTGCTGAAGGTCGAACCCAGTGCCTCACATTGCTAGGCAGGTACTATACCACTGAGCTACAATCCTAGCCCATCTGTTAATCTATTTTACCCCATTTGTTGTGTTATTTGTGCATAATCTCTCAGTGTCTATGTGTTTGTGTGTGTATATGTGTATATAAGTACACAGAAATATATGCTGATGTCTTTATGAATTATTCGCCTGTCAGTTGCATATATCACTGCTCTTTATCCATCAACAGGATCTGTTTCCTAAGAACAGGAATAATGCCTTATACAATCACAGTATAGTTAAAATTTAAATATATTTATATAATGCTTCAATTTAATCTGGGCTAATTTTATTTATAGATCCGGTAATGTTCTGTTTAGCTCCTCCTCTCACCCCGACTTGGCCTCCAGTACAGGATCCAGTCTAGGATTGTGCATTGCATCTAATTGCCATGCCTTTTTAGTTTCCTTTGATTTGGAAAAAAATTTTCATGGCATTTCTTTGCCTATTATGACAAAAGTTCCTCACTTTGGGTTTCCCCAGTGTTTCATAATAATTAGATTCAGGTTATGCCTTCCTGGCTGAAATATTGTACGAGTGACATTATGTTCCTTTCAGCATATACCTGGAGGCCTGTGATGTTCCTCTGTTCCACATCTGTGATGCTAAGTCTGATCATTCAGTCAAGAGTTGTCTTGACAGGGTGATCCCTATGTCTCTACTGTACAGATATTATTTTTTACTTTTGGCACTAATGAGCAATCTGTAGAGAGACACGATAAGGTCATACAAGCATTCTTCCCATCATTAAACTTTCCCCTAGATCTAGCATCCATTAATGAGTCTTGCTTGAACCAAGTTTCTCTACGATGGCTGCAAAATGATGATTTGCTAACTCCCGTATTCCAGGTTTCCCTGTTGGCATGTGGAATTCCTACTGTAAACAGGATCCCTTCTCTCTTCCTCATTTTAATTTATGCATTTATTAGTGGTATGGGCTTACAAAGTCCTTTTTTTTTCTCCCAATGGTTTATAGCTATTGTACTCCTTAGACATTCTGGTGCTCAATTTGTCACAGTGAAGGGTTGGGTGCGGTGGCACACACCTGTAACCCCAGCGACTTGGGAAGCTGAGACAGGAGAACAGCAGTTTCAAAGCCAGCCTCAGCAAAAGCAAGGTGCTAAACAACTCAGTGAGACCCTTTCTCTAAATAAAATACAAAATAGTGCTGGGGATGTGGCTCAGTGTCTGAGTGCCCCTAAGCACAATCCCTGGTACCAAAAAAAAAAAAATTATTACAGTGAAACCGGAGTTTTGAGATGAAACTTGATTCTCCACTTCTGTTAGTGGAAGACTAGAGTTTCTTTGATTTTGCTGGTGGGAGTCTGTGTAAGGTGCAGGCCTCTTTATGGTTGCAGGCCTCTTTAAGTGTTGCTTCTCTTTATGGTGGGCTATGCCCTTCAGTGTTGCAGCAGACCTCAGCAGCTCACCGTTAATTTCTTCTTTCTGGGGGTTTTTGTCTTGTAAATTGAAAGAATGAAACCCACAGACTAGGATGAGTGCAAGACTAGGATTTATTGAAGAATAGAAACAGAAGTCTTACAGTGCAAGAGGGGACCCCATAGCAGGTTGTCTCTAAGTGTGCTAGTATGTGGGTTTAGATAGCACTTGGGTCACTGCTGTTGGTCCAAACTTATACTAGTTAGAGTTTAGAAAGGTACTAATGCAATTAATCAGTCCTGAACCCATTCAGGTTTACTTTACTTTCATTTTTTCCCTGCTTGGGAAGCAGGAGGTTGAAGTCATTAAATTGAGCATGCTCAGGGGGGTGTCTAGAGCTGCAGAATTGCATGGAGTGTGCTTCTGCAAGGGGCATCCCCACTGCAGGCTGGGCTGTGCATGGGGTGGGGAGATGGTATTGCCCTGTGCTGTGCCTTAGGCTCATACGGACATGGCAGGCTCTGCAGGGCAGCCCATTCTTGCTGCCTGTGCTTAAGCCCACCTGGGCTGATACTCTGCCATTTCACTGCTCTGCTGCTGCTTCTTGGCAGGGACCAGTGGACTGGGGAGCCGTGTCAACACATTTGGGCGGCAGAACCCCCCTGAAGCTGGGTCCCGTGTTTTGGTGACTTGGCCCCATTTGTTTGCTGCAGTGCTGGGGATTGAAGCCAGGGCTTCACGAATGCTACAAATGCTCTACCTCTAAGCTGCATCCTCAGCCTCTGCCTCATCATTATTAATTAATGAATTTATTTATTTATTTATTTTTGGTGATCGCTTCCTTATAAGCTTTTCAAGGCTCTTATTGTACCGATTTTTCTGCAGCCCCAGAGCTGGTTATTTTTTGAGGAGCCCTGGTTCATTTTGGTGAGGAATAGTATTAGAAATGATAGTCTAGTTACTACTTACATTCATTGCTATTGAGGTATGTTTACTTCTAGGCCTTTCAGCAGTCAAAGCTAATAGATATATGCATGTGCATAACACAAATACATACATCTATGCATGCAGACACACATGTATGTCAATGTGCATATACATGTAAATATACATATTTTAAGTCATGAGTTCACCAGTACCTACAAATTCAGCTCATCTCCATAGTGTTTCTTCTTGCATTCTCCCATCCCATATTGAATATTCCTTCTTCCATAGTGAGAACTTTGGCTCTCAAAATTATGGACACATTTTTTCCCCCTTGTTGCTCTAATTCATCCAAAATAGTTCCAGTAGTACTTTGCTCATACCAGTTTAATAAACAAACCCAGAAAAAAGAGTGTGGGTTTTGTGTTCTTCACCTACTCCACAACAAGATCACGAGTATATATTTAAATCAAGTATTCTGCTCATGTTATTTAGATTAGTTTTTTTTCTTTATTTCTTCCCCCCCCTCACTATGGATGTCATTCATATGAAACAGGATTGATTTGTTGTTTTAATTTGCTTTCAGTTTTAGGTTTTTAATTTTTCCCTTTACCATCTTTGCTTATTTAGTGTAATTTAAAAAATATGTAGAATGGTAACATGCTTCCAAAGTTCAAAACTATATAAAAATAAGTAGTTAGAAATGTCACTCTCTCCTGTGGTCCTTCCACTTCACTGGTCTCCTCCTACCTTTGATTATTGGTCTTATCCTTTTATTTTTGGTTAAAAATATATGCATGAGCCATGCATGGTGGTGCATATCTGTTATCCCAGTGGCTCAGGAGGCTGAGGCAGGAGGATCATGAGTTCAAAGACAGCCGGAGCAACTTAACGAGGCCCTCAGCAACTTAGCAACAAGCAAATAAAACCCCAAAACCAGATACCTGTATGTTATCTTATTTGCCCCCCTTTTTTCCCTTAAAGGGAGCTTCCTTTTTATTTATGTAACCTATTGCATTTTATACATAAACATTATTTTTGCTTAACAATATCTTCTGGGAATAAATTTATATCCATTTCTAAAGACTGACTTCATTCCTTTTACAGCAACATAGTACTCTATTGTGAATATACCAGTTTATATAACTAACCTTGGGCATTTATATAGTTTTCAATATTTTTCAATTGCAAACAATATGCAGTGAGTAACCTTGTGCCTGTATATTTTCATATTATTGGAGGTATAGCTTCAGGATAAATTCCTGGAAGTGGGAGCGCATGTGTAGTTTTGTTAAACATTGCCATATTTTCCTCCATAGGGAAATTCTCCTTCATTTTGCATTCTACAAGCAGTGCTGGAAGATGTCTGTTTCCCACAGCTTCACCAAGTGTGTTGTCAAGCTTTTTAATGTTTGCTGGTCTGATAGATGAGGAATGGTATCTAGCTATAGTTTTAATTCACATTTCTTTCTTTCTTCCTCCCTCTCTCCCTCCTTCCTTCCTTATTAGTTGTAGANACCTGGTTTTATTTTTATTTTCTACATATTTATTTTTTAGTTGTAGTTGGATACAATACCTTTATTTTATTTATTTTTATGTGGTGCTGAGGATCGAACCCAGGGCCTTGCTAATTTGCTGAGGGTGGCCTTAAATTTACAATCTTCCTGCCTCAGTCTCCAGAGCCACCGGGATTACAGGTATGTGCCACTGTGCCCAGCTTAATTCACATTTCCTTTATTGTGAGTAGTAGATACAGACTAAATATTTGTGTCTCCCCCAAATTTTCATGTTGAAATCCTAACACGTAGTGAGATGGTGTTATGAGGAGGTGGTGCCTTTGAGAGGTGATGAGGTCCTGACAGTAGAACTCACCTGAATGGAGTTAGCACCCTTAGAGAAGATGATGGAGGGAGCTTCCTTGTCCCTTCTACCATGTGAGGACACAGAAAGAAGACAGCTGTTGGGGCTGGGGTTGTAGCTCAGTGGCAGAGTGCTCACCTAACACGCGTGAAGCACTGGGTTCTATCCTCAACACCACATAAAAATGAAATAAAGGTGAGGAAAAAAAAAAGAAGATAGCTGAATATGAACCGGAAAGAAATCTTCACCAGACATGGAATTTGCTGTGCTTTGACCTAGGACCTCCCACCTCCTGAACAGTGAGAAATAAATTTCTCGTTATAAGTTTTCTTTAGGATTTTTGATCTATTCCCCCTCAATTTAAAACATTTTAGATTTATTATCTCCTTATTTGTGATATAGATTACAATTTTTTTCTCAGTTTTTCATCTGCCTTTTGACTTTGTATGTATGTGTGTGTGTGTGTGTGTGTATTTTGACCTTGTACATTCTCTATTTTTATATGGTCAAATTTATCAGATTTCTTTTTTTATTACTTCTAGATATTTGGTCATAGAAACTTTTCATTATACTCAGAGAAATTTGCTTATTTTTTTTTCCAAATAGTCATTTGCTTATCTCCATACTACTTGTGAAATGACTGAATTTCCTCCAAAGATATCCTTTGATCTTATTCTAGGTTTCTTCATTTAGTTGGGCATACTTATTGACTTCATTTTATTCTTCTTATATGCTTGTCTGTACTTATGCTAGCTCTTCACTATTTTAATTATAATTGTACAAAGCTGTAATGATCAGTAGAACAGTTCTTATTTGCAGATTTTCCTTTTCAATGTTTTCTGGCTATTCTTACTTTCAATTTTTTTTTTCTGTGTGGTACTGAGGATTGAACCCAGCGCCTCTTTTATACTATGCAATTACCCCTGAGCTATACCCCCAGTCTATTTTATATTAAACAGGGTCTTACTAAGTTGAACTTTCCATCCTCCTGCCTCAGCCTCCTGAGTGGTTAGGTTTCAGGTATGTGTCAGACACCCAGCTACACACCCAGCTACAAAGTAACACTTCTTGAATAACTTTTAAGTGCTATGTACTGTAAGTGTTATTTAATTCTCAAAACAATCATGAGGTTATTGATTTTGCTTTATACATGTTGTAGATGAGAGTACTCTTTTAAAAAACTCATACAGGGGCTGGGGATGTGGCTCAAGCGGTAGCACGCTCGCCAGGCATGTGTGCGGCCCGGGTTCGATCCTCAGCACCACATACAAAAACAAAGATGTTGTGTCCGCCGAAAACTAAAAAATAATAAATATTAAAATTCTCTCTCTCTCTCTCTTTCTCTCTCTCTCTCTCCCCGTTAAAAAAAAACAAACTCATACAATTTCCTGAAGAGCAGTTAATAAATACCAAGACCACATGCCATCAATGTACATTTTCTTTAAGTTCACTATGTGCTAAAAGCAAACATTATGACATTCCCCAAGTTAGAAAAAAAGAAGAAAGAAGAGAAAAAGGAAGGTACACATCGTCTTATTTGACTATTAGAACTAGCTATGAAATCAATAAAGCATGCATGGACTATTGTACTAATTTTGCAGATAAGGAATTGAAGTTCTAGAAAGACTGTGTTCCAAGATCGTGGTTAATCAGTGTCAGAGTTGAGTCGAGAATGTGTTACCTCTAACCCTGCTCTTTTCAGTATACCATACACACACATTATAACATATAGAATAGTTTCACTTAAAGCCTTAAAAGTCTTAAAATTTCAAAAGAAAACAATGATGTTTCTTTCTATCAGTGTTAGACAAGGATGATTTAAAAGTTAATTTTTTTGAAGTAGAATGGCAATGCATGACAGTGGCAGGTGGGAGCCTTCTGTTCTTTAACTTGGGGATCTCAACAGTTTCTGTCCATTAGAATAATCACCACAATGCTTTAGTAAATGCAGACATGGAGTCACATCCCCAGAGCTTATTACTTAATTGGTCCAAATTATGACCTGGTTGTCAATATCTTAAAATCAACCCATGATGCTAGTGTGCACTTAAAGTTGAAAACCATCAGCCTACATAATATTTACGATACCTTCACATTCTTCAACCATTTTTTTTTTTATGGTACTGGGAATTGAACCCAAGGGTGCTCTACCAGCTACATCGTACTCAGCCTTTTATATTTTTTGTTTTGGAGCAAGTTCTTGCTAAGTTACCCAGGCTGACCTCAAACTTGCAATCCTCCTTCCTCAGTAAGTATCTGGGATTACAAGTATAATCTACTGTGCTTTGTCCTTCAATTTTAAGGTTGTATACTTCTGAGATTTCTTCTGTAGTGGTTGGGAAGACAAACTCTGGAATCAACTGCCAAAAGTTGAATTCTTTCTCTTGATGAGAGTTATATCTTAGGTAAACTACTCAATCTTTTAAGTCCCCCAATTTCTTTATCTTTGAAATAGCATAAAATTCCTTAATTCATAGATAAATATTTTTAAATCAATAAACATTCTAAAAATAAATAAACACAATCTCTCCCACTATCAACATCTTACCCCCTCCACCAATGTTATCATGGGTGAACCTACCCTGACATATTACTCAAAGTCCACAGTTTTCTTTTTTGTTGATATTGTTTTTGAGACAGGGTCTTACTAAATCACTCAAGCTGACCTTGAATTTGTGATCTTCCTGCCTCAGGCTCCTGAATGGTTGGAATACCTGGGAATGTATAGTTTTATAAGAAATTGCAAAAACTGTCTTCCAAAGTTACTGTACCATTTTGCATTCCTGACAGCAATGAATGAATGTTCCTGTTCCTCCCTATCCTTGCCAATAGCAGTTTTTGAAAAGAAAATATGTGACTATATTATTAAAGTCCATACTACATGGCCCTGCACATAGTAAGGGATCAATAAATGGTAGCTAATATTTTCTCTATGATCACCTAACTTCTCTGCCTTATACTGATTTTGAAGGAAACAGAAAATCTAAAATTAGAGGACAAATCTTGGGATTTTATGTGGCCTTTGAAATACCTGGAGCCAGGCTTCACTCTTTACAGTACCTTGAACCTGAAGATGGTAAGCAATAGGAAGTACCTACTGGGAGAAAGAAGTTGGAGAGAGAGACATCTGGCTAGAAGGAGGTTTGCTGCTGCTCTGGGTCATAAGGCTGATGGGAAAGGCCATGCTATGGGAGGGAGTCCAGGAGAACTCACTTTGGGTTTCGATGTGTAGATGTGTGCACCTGGGAGCTAAGAATGCATGTCTGTTTTAAGTGTCTTACTTGATGTGTCAGGAAGAGCTGATCATAAAAGGGAGAATTCCAAGGAACTAAGCAAATGAAGAAAGAAAATTACATGAGAACAGAAGACAAACATATTTTTGTTTTCCACTCTTTCCCTTCCTTTGTCACCCACAGAATCTTGGCTCATTTCTGTGTGCTCCTATGTGCATGTTGTATCCTGGCCACTGTTGGAAAAATGGGGTTGGGGGAGGAATGCACTTTTTAAAGCCTGGGATAATTTAACAATCACAGAGCTTGTGTAACCAAACTAACATCTTCCTTCCTAAATGCTAATTGACAGACAGAATCATTTAATAATAGAATCTTTTAATCAAATACATTAGACTTCAGGTTTATAGAAACTTAAAGGACAGTGCCTGCACCCTTGAGAAACTCATTTCAAATTTTGGAATATGATTACTTCATTGGACTGATATTCTATCTGGCTCATTCCCCCCACTTAAGTCTCACATACTTAATTGTGTCCTCACACTTCAGTGTGTACCAGAATTACTTGGAGGGCTTGTTAAAACAGATTTCTGGGTCCACCTCCAATTTCTGCTTCCTTGGGTCTGGTGCACATTCCAAGCATGTGTATTTCTAGCAAGTTCCCAGGTCATGCTAGTGTTGATGGTCCCAGGACCATGTTTTGAGGGAAGACATCCATTGATCTGTTAGGATGCTAACCAGTTTTCTTTAGGGTCTAGTCAGGAGGCAAAAAGCACATTAGTTATTAGAATAGAAAGAATGTACTAGGAAGAAAGTTAAACTGAATATGAAGTTGTTAACTAGGTAAAAAGTTGAGCTCTAAAATATCATGCAGGAAGCATCTATCCCTCGGACTGGTAAAACAAAGGGGGGAATTATCAGAATTGTAAAAACTCTGGAAACCTGGAGAAGCTAAATTTCAGATCATTGAGGAGAGTGCTGTTCTGGTGTCCCTGAGGGTGGAAGTGCAGGTGTGATGAATTTGGTCTTGCAAGTGTTGGAAAAAAACTGCAGAGTGGATTCATCTGTTGCTACAAGGAGACACTGCTGGGGTGAAGATGTAGTATTGGGGTGATGCTCACAGGTGCAGAGAGCAAATAGGAAGGAGCAAGTCCCTTTCTCCTCCAGCAGGGCAGCTTTCTGTATTGCAGAGATTGATAATGCATTCGGGTGGCAAAGAAATGTAATTTGTAGCACCCCAGCTCGGAGGATGGGTTGGGTTTGTTGCTGAGGAACATAACACAGCACAGGAATATCAGTACTTTGAATGAGTGTGCTTTGTGAGAAGCTGGCTCATTGTAGATGATTCATTAGAAACCAGTTAAAACTGGTTCAAAATAATAACTTTGAAAAAGAAATAAAGCTGAAGGCTTAACACTACCCAATTTTAAGACTTTTTATAGAACTAAAGGACTTAAGACTGTGTAATATTGACAGCAGGCTGAACAACAGATCAATGGAACAGCAGAGACAATCCAGAAATAGACTCACATGTATAACAAGTGATGTTTGAAAAAGGTGCAGAGGCAATTCAAGGGAGAAAGGGAACCATCGTTACATAGAAGAGTTTGATCTGTACACAAGCAGAAAAGAGAAAAAGAATGAAAAATTGATCTACACCTCATATTATATATAAAAAAAATTAACCCAAAATAGACTGTAGACCGAAATGTGAAACTTAAAACAATAAAAATTCTAGATGATGTATAACTCTTCGTGACCTGAAATTCAATAAGGATTTCTGAGGTGTGATATCAAGAACACAATTCATAAAAGAAAAAAAAAATTGGTAAATTGGATTTTATAAAACTTAAAAACTTCTGCTCTTCAAAGAAATTTTTAGGAGAGTGAAAAAATAGGCCATATAGACTGGGAAAAATACATGTGGAACATATGTTTTACTTGTATCCAAAGTAACTTGTATCCAGAATGCATAAATTTTTTTTTTTAAGATTCAATAATAAGAAAGTAATCCAATTAAAAAATGGACAAAAGGTCTGAATAGACCCTTCACCCAGGAAGATATACAGATAGAAAATAAGCACATACAAAATGTTGAATATCCTTAGTCATTAGGGAAATATAAATTAAACTACAATGAGATAGCACTAGACACCAATTAGAATGTCTAAAATTAAACATACTAATCATAACAAGTGTTGCTTAAAATGTGGAATAATTAGAATTTTTTAACAGTGCTGGTGGAAATACAAAATGGTATAAATATAAAGCAGCATAACCATTCTGGGAAACAGACGGGCATTTAAAAAAAATATGTAGACATGTATCTGCCAATGCAATCCAGCCATTTCACTACAGATAAAATTTTCTCAAGAGAAAAGAAACCATGTGCCTGTACAAAGATTTGTGCTTGGATGTTCATATTGGCTTCTTAATAATAGGCCAAAGCTAGAAAGGGCCTCATGTCCCTAAATAGAAGAATGGTTAAACATGGGTACCTCTGTACTACGGAATATCACTCAGCAATAAGAAGGAATGAACTACTGATACTATGGTGAGAATGAGTGTCAGCGCCATTATGCTGAGTGAAAGAGACCAGACAAGTGTTTATATGGCATGATCCAATTTATTTTTAAAAATTCTAGAAAATGTTACTTAACGTTAGGGGCACATTAAGTAACATGGTAATGAGGAAGGCAGGCTACGGCAAAAAGAAGGGAGAACAAAAGGGCACAAGGAAACTCTTGGAGGTGATGGATATGCTTATTATCTTGATTACAGTAATTGTTTTATTGGTGTGAAAACATATTGGATGATATTACTTAAATATATGCAACTTACCACATGGCAACTATGCTACAATAAAACTGTTCCAAAACAATTTTGTGGACTGGGGATGTAACTCAGTGGTAGAGTGCTGGTCTAACAGGGGCAAGGATCTGGGTTCCAACTCAGCACGACATTATAAATAATTTTTTTTTTTAAATTTGATCACAGTGCTAAATTGAACTGGAGAATTCAAATGGGGAATATGAGGTTGTATCTATGTAGGTCCACCTCTGCAGTTTAACAGGCTCAGAAAAAGAATAAAAATGAAGGCTCCTCACTCATATCACCCATTTTTCTTCCCACCCTCTCTTTTCTTTCATTGATTTGCTCAGATACAACCATTTTAGAGAGACCATTGCTCACCATAGCAGAACACTACCACCTTTTCCCTTACCTGGTTTTATTTTTATTTTCTACATATTTATTTTTTAGTTGTAGTTGGATACAATACCTTTATTTTATTTATTTTTATGTGGTGCTGAGGATCGAACCCAGGGCCTTGCACATGCTAGGTGAGTGCTCTACCGCTGAGCCACAATCCCAGCCCTGGTTTTATTTTTCTATAGCACATCTATTGCTGCCTCCTGTTAGGACATAAAGGTCCTTGTTACTCATTTATTACTTTTCTTCTTCATCAGAATTTAATCTCTAAGGGCAGGAACTTGGCCTCTTTTCCTTAATGATATAAAATGTATTAAGCCAAAGAATGAATATTTGCAAAAATAAACAGATGAATGTTTTTGGACTTATGATGTATCACACAATATGACATTGACAGTGGCCTCAGTCACTTCAAGGTCATGTTTGAGTCACTATACCTGAGCAAGTAGGCAGGCTAGGAATTTTTGTGAGTTCGGTGACGACGAACAGGGACTAACCTGAGGTCTTTTATGGAACTCAGGTTTTCTCAACTTCTGTCATATTTTCTGGAATTCATCTTGATTCATTATTATATATTGTAATCGCAACTAATTCTTGTAGTAGAAATAAAGATAAGTACAGGCTAAGTAATCTCTGAAGACAGTCCTGTTTGTCCTATAAATTTTCCTGAGTAAGCATAAACACCATCAAGGCAAGTCTAAAGATGTTGATCCATCAGTAATTCCAGAGGATAAACCTGAGCTGGTGACTAAAGGACACCCTGAGCAAGGTGACTCTGACAAGAGTTATCATGCAATCTCCCCCAACAATTGGAGCATTTCAATTCCATTATAACCAGATTCTTCTCTTGGGTGTGAACAGGGCGATGAAAGCTAGTATATGTTTTCTTTCCACAAATTTTTTAAACTCAACTGGGGCAATGGCTGATTTATTGTCAGATCTTTGTAGTTTAGAACCACGATGTTGTTGCAGCAACATTTGAGATGAAAATTGTGAGCACTTTGAGCCCCTTTAAGTCACTGTCTCCTGTGAACGAGATGTTTCTCCCCTTTTATAATCCTCCAGAATTAGCATTAATATTAATTCTGGAAAACCAGAATAAATGACAGAACAGTGAGCTAGAATTCACACTCTCCCACTACCTGTGGGGTCTTTGTTGTTGTTGTGATGCTGGTAAACAGAATTGAGATGCATTATTTTACAATCTTAAATACCAGATTCAATTCAAGGACTCCAGATGTGCCTCTAAACTCCACTTGGATTTGAATAATTCCTGGATATACTTGTGGGTGGTCTGGTCAAGATTATATGAAAACCATCTTCTGGAACAACTTAATTCACCATGAAAGAAATTCTTTATGGACCACTAACTTACATTGATAGGTTGTGCCTGGATTGAATTCCTTAAACAGATCACTCTTTCATACTCAGTCAAAACACAGAAAAAAAACCTGGTATTCCTTTGCAATTAATTGTGTAATTTGATTAGCCTAAAGAAGTAGGTCAAGGAGGTTTTCTAACATAAAACCACCAGGTTCAAAGCCTACATGTTTCACAACATGATCTGAAAATATTAATGGCAAATAACTCAGGGAATCCCCAATTAATTTTTCCTTTATCTTTAGGAAAACTCTCCTTCCAATAAGCAGAACAGACATAAAGCCATGGTCTTAACCCTGGTGCCACATTAGAATCAGCTGAGAATTTAAAAAATATTTGATGCTAAGGCACACACCTAGAATGTCAACTGATTTTCAAGCATTTGAAGATCATTAGGGTTTTGTTCAGTATCCTAGCAATATGGTATATTTCATTGACTGATTTTTCCATGCAAAAACATGCTTGTGTTCCAGGTAAATTTTATGTAGTCGTGGTGTATAATTGTTTCTATGTGTAGCCTAATTTAGTTTGCTAGTATTTTATTAGAGTTATCTGTCTATATTCATAAGTTATATTGGTTTTGGCTTTCTTTTCATGTGATGTGGTTGGTTTTGGTATCAGGGTAATACTGACCTCATAGAGTAAGTTGATGAGGAAGTGTTCCTGACTCTTCTATTTTTTTGGAAAAGTTGTGAATAATTGGTGTTATTTTTTTTTCTTTAAATATTTGCTAGAATTTGCCAGTGAAGTCATCTGAGATTTCCTTTGTTGGAAGCTTTTGGATTACTAATTCAATCTCTTATTACAGTTTCCCTTGTATTTTCTATTTCTTCTTGAGTTAGTTTTGTGATTTCTGTCTTCCTAGAATTGTCCATCACATGTGAGTTATCTAATTTGAGGGCATACAATTGCTTATAGAATTCCCTTATAAAGTTATTTTTTTTCTTGTTTCTGTAAGATTAATAGTTATGTCTTTATTTCATTCTGGATTTCAGTAATTTGAATTATCTTATTCTTGGTCAGTTTTGCTAAAGACTTATTAGTTTTGTTGATCTTTTCAAGGAACTAGGTTTGGTTTTATTTATTTCCTCTATTGTTTCTCTATTCTCTATCTTATTCATGTCTCTTTGAATCTTATTACTTCCTCTATTCCATTTTTTTTATACATAGTTCATTTTTTTTCTAAAATTAAGGACTACTCTTGATTTTTATTAAATTCTGTCTATAAGCATATATATAGATCATATGGTCTATTCCTAATTGGTATTTTAATATAAATTCATTAGTAGATTTCCTAATATTAACTTTTTCCTGAATTCCTATTAAATAGTTGTGAAATATAGGGAATGGGGATTTTTTAAAATACCTTTTTGTTCTTATCAATTTTTCTACTCAGTGTACATGATTTTTATAATTAGAAAAATAACTCATATTTCATTTTTCAAAAATCACAAAGCTGTAGAAAATAATAATGATAAAAATAATAATTTTAATACCTGATAAACTAAGTGTGAAAACTTTGATAAAACAACATGAAGAAATTGCAAAGAACTTTATTACAGAGAGATATAAAACTGTATTCAAGACATGTCATAAATAAAATTTTTAAATAGAGGGAAAATATGCATACAACAAACATAACAAAAAAAAAGCTACATTTTTTACTCTATAGGAGTTTCTTTAACTGGATAATGTCCCAAATCATGTTATTATACACAAATGAGTTAATTAACAGAAAAAAACAATCTAAACCAAAACGAATGAAAAATAACTAACATATTTGGAAAGTTATCACTGGTATTATGGACATTTAAACTGAGACTCTGTGTGCATCTAAGAAATCAGCTCAAAACTTTTAAAATGGACATTACTCAATGTTGGTCAGAGTGCAGATTGAGAGGGATGCTCACATATTCTTTACTCAATGTCATAAACCCTTAGGAAAGCTGTATTGTTTCAAGAGCCTTAAAAATGTTCATAGATAGAGACTGAATGAAGAAAGAACATCTGGAAAAAAATATAAGATGATTTATAGACATTTGAGTGACAATTGTTTTTGGGATCCTGGGGATTGAACTCAGGCACACTCAACCACTGAGCCACATCCCCAGTCCTATTTTGTATGTTATTTAGAGACAGGGTCTCACTGAGTTTCTTAGCACCTTGCTTTTGCTGAGGCTGGTTTTAACATATGATCCCCCTGCCTCAGCCTCCTGAGCTGCTGGGATTATAGGCGTGTGGCACTGTGCCCAGCTTGAGTGACAATTTGAAAAGCCAAAAAGTGCTAAATATATACAAGTAAAAAACTAGCACATTAATGAAATTCAATGTTTTACAGGTATTAATATGACCATAAAGGATTTTTAATTCCATGAGAAGGTATTAGTGATAGAATGTTAAGTGGGAAAGACAAGATACTATGTTCATTCAGTTACACTGAAAATTTGTCAAAAATGCAAAGAAAGAATATGTAAGGCAAAAAAACCCACAGAAAATCTGAAGGAAAGTCTGACTGGAAAGTAGAATAGATCCAGAGAATTCTTACTTTTCCAGAAGGCATTCCCTAACCATTTACTCCTTTTAAAAAAATGCATTTAGTTCATTCAGGTTTTCCTTTTTTTTTATTTTTTATTTTTTAATTTTTTAATATTTATTTTTTAGTTTTTGGCGGACACAACATCTTTGTTTGTATGTGGTGCTGAGGATCGAACCCGGGCCGCACGCATGCCAAGCGAGCGCGCTACCACTTGAGCCACATCCCCAGCCCCGCCTTTTTTTTTAATTAAAAAAAAAATTTTTTTTTTCAGCACTTGGGATGGACCCAGGGTCTCATGCATTTCAGACACACTCTCCAAGCTACATCCCCAGCTCAGGTTTTCCAATTTTTTAAATCTGTGTATACTTCTAGAATATTACCTATTTTCTTCAATGTTTCAATTTTATTAGTTTTGGATTGAATATGTTTGCTCTGAATTAGACAAAATCTTCATACTTTTATATTCTCTATTTTATTTCTAATTTGTGTGTATGTTTTTAATCTTACAATACTTTGCTTGATTTCTTTTCAGGGTTTTGATTATCTAATTGATTTTTATATTTAAAAATAAAATTCTTGCTGGGTGTGGTGGTGCAGGCCCTGTTATCTCGGTGACTCTAGAGACTGAGGCAGGAAGATTGCAAGTTCAAGGCCAGCAGGGGCAACTCAGCAAGACCTTGTCTCAAAATAAAAACTAAAAAAGGGATTGGGATGTAGAGTGTCCCCGGGTTCCATCTCACTACCAAAATAACAAAACCCAAACTCCTAGATTTGTTTGTAAATTCTACTATTTTTCTGTCTTCTTCCTTAGTTACCTGGGTTTTTATGTTTAGTATTTCCTTTGTTTTGCCTTCCTTAGGGATTTTCGTCCTACCGTTTGTTTTTTTTGTTTTTTTTTTTTAAATTTCTTGATTTGAATGCCCTTTTTTTTTCCTTTTCATCAATAACAGATTTTTTAAATTAACAACAGATATTTGTGGTTATTCTTACCACAGCTGTGATTAAATGAATTTTGAGATATTTTATCTCTGCCTCCAGCATCAGGTCCACAGATTGTTTAGGGGTGTTTTAGGATTGTCTGCTTAGAGAATTCTAGAGATACCTAGACTCGTTTAGCCTTCTTCCCCTTTGTCCTGGGTAGCAGTGAATTGTTTTTCCTCATCTCTTCCTCTACTCTTATCCTTTTTCCTCATAGTTGTCAGAAAATACGGTATAATGCAGGCAGATTTCAGGAGATAGTTTTGCTAAGGCTGGTGGTGAAGGGTGCCTGAACACCGATGGAGGATTCTTGTGTCTTGGAAGCTACTGACTAAGGTGGTGGGGAATGGTGGAGATCTGTCAGAACGTTTCCCCTCTCAGAGCTACCATGTTCTTCTTCTATACCTGCTGCAGTGAGTCACAGCTGTGCTTTTGCAAATAGTCCACCACTGCTGCATTTAATGGAAATATCTATTAGAACACATGATCTTTTAATCTTTTAACAGTTCCACACACACATTTTGGTGGTGCTATTATTATTATTATTATCATTACTATTATTATTTTGCAGTGATGTGGTCTTATGCATGCTGAACAAGCACTCCATCACTGAACTACACCACCAGATGGGCTACATCTTGTTATGATGTAGCCCCCAGCTACCTATACAGAAGGATATGTATGCAAAGAAGTTTGTTCTAATAGTACTTAGAGTAAAACAACAATAACGACGACCAAACATTTGGAATACAACTTCAATGTTCATTGCTAGAGAATACAAGGGATAAACCTCATGAAGATACAAGAGATGGGGTCCAGAAGGGTCTTGAGCACAGGGGCTTCCTTCCCCATAGAGTTGGTGTGTTCCACCTTCCCAGCACATGATGGATTCTTGTTCATCAAACTCAAGGTCCCCTGATCTCAATCCTTTTGATTTTTTTTTTTTTTTAATGGAAGCTTCATTGTGAAGATATGATTGATTAAATCATGGGCAGTTGGTTCAACTCAAGTTTAGCTTCTCTCCCATCCCAGAGGTCAGGGGATGGGGTTGGAATCCCCTCCCTCTAATCACATGGTTGGATTCCTTGATAACCAGTTTCCATCCCTAGGCTATTTAGAGACCACAGCCTCTAGACATCTCAGGAGCCTACAGAAAACACTCTTATCACTCTGGAGTTCTAAGAATTGGTCAAGACCAAATATCACACAAGAAAACAGGGGAAGTAATGTAAGACTGAAATTAACCTAGTTGTGTAGCTCTTGTTTGGTTCAATTATAGTTGTTCTGTTCCAATCTTCCTTGGCCTTTTTATCCTTTGTAAAATTGTCTTTTTTTTTTTTTTGGTATTGGGAATTGAGCCTAAGGGCACTTTACCTCTGAGCTACAACCCCAGCCCTTTTTTATTTTTTACTTTGAGACAGAATCTCACTAAGTTGCTTAGAGCCTCACTATATTGCTGAGGCTGACCTTGAATCTGCAATCCTCCTGTCTGAGCCTCCCAAGACACTTGGATTGTGGGTGTGCACCGCTGTGCTGGCCCAATTGTCTTTTGTTGAATGAAATTGTTGAATAACTAATATGAATGAGTGATGTTAAGTGCTCCTGAAAAAAAAATTCACATGAAGAACATTACATTGCTAATTAAGCATGTGAATGAATCTGTAGTTTAAAACCAATGAACCACAAATTTAGCAAATTGAACAACTTTTGGCAAATATGATTTATATTGTGGGGAAAGGCATAGATGTTTTTGTGTGCCTGGTATTTATTTGCCCTAACTTTTTTTTTTTCCCCTGGAGGGATGTACATTTATGATGTACACACAATGGAGAGAGTGAAAACAGATGTTAGTGTGGTTGGGCTTGTTCTTCTGGCTAAACCAGTTCACAGCCAACTCTGCTTTTTCTATGAAGGCAGAGTGCTACAGGAGAGAGAGAATGGAAGGAAACAAACAATTAAAAAATGAAAAGAAAAGAGAAAGCCCAGCCTTGAGGGGAGGAGAAACAGAGGTTTGAAGGCTCCTCTTCTTAAGAGCGCCTTTATTTTTGGTACCAGATATTGAACTTAGGGGTGCTTAACCACTGACCCACCTCCCCAGCCCTTTTTTGTATTTTATTTAGAGACAGGGTCTCATTGAGTTGCTTAGGGCCTCACTAAGTTGCTGAGGCTGCCTTTGAACTTGAGATCCTCCTGCCTCAGCCTCCTGTGCCACCGTACCCCTCTGAGCATCTCTTTTCCATGCAGAGGTGATCTTGGAGTTTGATGTATTTTAAAAAAGATAGCACTGTGCCTGCCATGTGTTATGTAATAGAACATACGAATGCACGGTCGATTTCCTTCCTAGTTGCAATGTCATATTTATACCTCCCAATAGCATCTTAGTATTTTCTTTGGGATATCCTGATTTTAGGAGCAAAACTGACTCAGCAACGAAAGGATTTATTTAGCCACATCTGGCCCCTTTCCACATCTCACTTACATTTCACCTCTCTCTGCTCAAGAGAATCTTCAACTTCCCATTATGAAGTTGGCTTTCCTCGGCTCCCACCTCTGCTTTTCTGCTGTGGCACTTTAGCAGGCTAGGATCCTTAAGTCTGCCTTTGTGATAAAGGACGCAGCAGCTTCTGCTAAAGTGGCTTTCTCTGTGTGTGTGGAGTCTGCCTGACTGATAACAGATCAGAAACAGTGAGTGGCCTTTGAAATTGAGGCACTGACTGTAGTGGGGAAAATGAAAGGATCTTATGTTTTTGATCAAAGGATGATATCTTCCAGCTTGGAAAGGGGGTTATTCTGTCTGCCAAGGCCTATGATACTCTGTTACTTACTTACCCTAGGGAAGAAGATTCAATTTCATAGCTATTATATTGCTATATAGTTTAAAAATATATTTATAGATAGACAGTCCCTCGGCCATTTTGCTTTCCCTTTCCGACTCCTGCCTTCCAATCTGGCCCCCATGTAAATTGCCCGGTGCTTCCTAACCTGAATGGCAATTCAGTGATTGGCTGCCTCCTTGATCTTGACTGAACATTCATTCTAAAGAGATGACAAGCTTTAAATAAAGAGGGGGAATTAAATAAACTGAAAGATGCCACGTTGAACCGTGGGGTGCTTAGTGGGATAATTTCAGGTGTCGTTCAATGGGATGTGGTTTCGCACTAGGTGTAAAACTGGCCGAGGGACAGGTGTGGCTGTGGAAAGGTCAAGGGCAGTGCCAAGCAAGTTGAGGATCCCTGTGTTAATCCAGGGGTGTCCGAATGAGGAGAGAGATGCTCACGAGAATGAAGGGAAAGGTGAAGGACATACAGGGGCTGGAGGTGTCAGACTGGAGAGATCCATAAAACTGGCAACTGGGAACAGCATGATCAGGGTGGACAGATATAAGACAAGTAGAGATCATTTCACCAAAGACCATATTCTATTACCGGGAGCCCAAGGCACTGTGGGAGGGAGATGGTTAATTTTCATTGATATCACATTACGCCAGTTGCTACCTCACCAAAAATAAATGCTGAATCCAATATGTGTGAGTGTGCATATATACCTACATGCACACACACACACACACACATACACATTTGTATAGGTTTATAGTATCTTATTTTAGTGTAAACCTGGCTTCTACTTGTCAGTCTTAATACTTGTTTCTCTCAAGGACTCCAGACAGATACTCATAGGTATTACAGAAACCCCCTTCCTAAACAACCTTATCACTGTTTACATCCTGAATTCACTTTCACTACCTGACTGATGACTACACAATCCAATATGGTGGTCACAGAGCACTTGAAATATGGGTGGACTAAATTGATATGTGCCATAAGTTTAAAATAGATCATGAATTTCTAAGACTTGTCTGAAAAAAGAAGTGTAGAATATCTCAATTGATCTAATGTCGTTAAACCCATATTGATCATAATATTGAAATTATAATATTTTGGGCGTAAGGGGTTAAATTACAATTAACCTCACTTTTTAAAAATGTTTTAAATGTGGCCACTAGAACATTTAAAATTATTATGGGACTCATAGTTGTGGCTCACATTATATTTCTATTGGACAGCAGTTCTGGGAACCTTCTTGCCTCTTCTTTTAAGGAAAAAAATTGGGATGACCCAGAGTGAGTTCCCATATGGCTTCCCTTAGTCTTCTTGTGAACATGCCATGTATCCACATCTGTTCTTCATGGATAGTTTCATGGAGTGGTTAAAAGCCCAGTGCTAGAACCAGATGACCTGGGTTCTAAGTCTGGATTTGTCAGTATTTATTGCTATATCTCTTTGTGAGATATATTATCTGTAAAATAAGAAACAACAAGCAAATCATTACAGAATAGTGCCTCATAAAGTTAGTATGAGACTGAGGTGAAAGATGGACAGGAGTGGAGGCAGGTATATGCAAGGGAGTGATTAAAATGATAAGCCATACTTAGGCTGAATAAGAAGGAAAGTGATCACATGAGACACATGTGGCTCTGATGGGGTCAAGCCCTGGGGTAAATGTTAAATGGAAAGAGAGGAAGTGGCCATGAAAATGGGATTCTTGGGCCAGGCTTAGTGGCACACACCTGTAATCCTGTGGCTCAGGAGGCTGAGGCAGGAGGATCTCAGGTTTGAAGCCAGCCTCAGCAATTTATGGAGGCTATAAGCAACCTAGAGAGACCCTATCTCAAAATAAAAAATAAAAAGGGTTGGGATGTAGCTCAGTGGTTAAGCATCGTTGAGTTCTATCCCCAGTACCAAAACCAAAACAAAAACATGGGATGCTGCAGATTGAGATCGCAGGGAGTTATTTGTAATTATGGGATGTACAATACAGCTAGGGGAGTGAGCACTAGAGACAAGGAATGATCACTGGAGGGAAGGAGATCCAGGAACTGAGAGGACAGGGTATTGAAAAGATCACATGTATGCATTTGGAAATCCAGAGGAATTATGTTGGCAATATGAACCAGAGCTAAAATCTGCAAGGAGCAACTTGTAGATGAGTAGATGACTGGTATAAGGAGAGGAAACAGAATTTGGAGCGTGGTGAGAGTCAAAGCCAGGAGTTTTGAGGAGAGAGGAAGAATGGGCTAGATGTGGCCATGAGGATGTTGAAGGCAACCTACTCCATCCTCAGGTCCAGTATGAGACTCATCAGCGGAGAGTACTGAAGTTGGAGCCCTTGGTTGCCACAATAACGTGAAGCCAACATTGAGAGAGGAGGAGAGTTTTTAGGATATTTTGCTGAGGATGGATCATGAATTCTGGAGGGCCCAGGAGAAGTGTTACCAGGAGTTGGGGAGTGGGGGGACGCTAATGTCAGAAAGGGGGCACAGATGGGGTCGAGGGTCTTGGGATGAAGGAACAAATGCAGGAGAACATTAGTGTTGATGGTCAAGGTGAAGACTGTGAATTTTGAGAGGCAAAAGGAGGGAGAGTCTTGCCAAAAACACTGTTATGGGCCAGGCTTTATGGGCAATGACCAAACAGACTCCATCTTACCCTGAGACTCCACGTCATGTAAAAACTGCTTCTCCCATGGGAAAGCCCCGCCTCTGCACCCATCAATAGTTGCTTAGCATAGCATGTTTGGCAACACAAAATGGCAATTCTTGTACAATGTAAAATTGTTCTCTCTTTGGTTCCCATTTTTCTTGGACAATGTACCCTATCAGAGATTGATTGTCTAGATGTTAGTAACCATTCTTTAACTTGTACTCACCTAGGGACGTTTTGGCCCACTCCCTTTTCTGCTTATGATTTTATGATGTTTGTTTATGGTTTTGGATCATAGCAATGGCCACTTATGATTAATGTGGTTTTGGACTATAAAAGGTATATTCAAAAGATATATTCACACCCTGGAGGGGGTTGAAGGGTGTAAACTTGCAGCCTACCCCTTGGCCCACCAGCTGGTAGATCCAGACCTCCAGCTGGTGAATAAAGTTTCCGTCTCCTGTTTTAAGATGGACTTGGTGATTTATTGCAATTTTGCCACAGCAATACACAGGTGCAGGGGCTGCCATCTGACCCTGCCAATGGAGGCTTGAGGCCAGGAGAGGGGTGCTTCTACTTGGAGTGGGAGGGTTCCCCCTTTACGACCTTCAGAGGAGGGAACAGCCACTGAGCAGGACCAAGTGAGTGAGCTTAGACACAGAGGTGATTCCATCAGGACAATACCTAGAAGGTCCAGAGAGAGGTGGGTAAGGCAGTAATCTCCTCCCCTTCCTATAGGACAGTGACTTGCAAGCTTTCTGACACATCAAAATCACCTGAAAGCTGGGGGTGGTGGCACATACCCGGAATCCCAATGGCTAGAGAGGCTGAGGCAGAAGGGTTGCAAGTTTGAGGCCAGCCTCAGCAAGCCTCAATGAGGTCCCAAGCAACTAAGAGAGACCCTGTTTCAAATTAAAAAATAAAAAGGGGTGGGGATGTAGCTCAGTGGATAAGCACTCCTGGGTTTAATCCCCAGTACCTTAAAAAAAAATCACTTTGAAGATGTGTTAATACCTACCTTCCTGGACCTGGCCTGCAGAATTTCTGATTTAGTAGGTCTGGGATGGGGCTGAGCACTTTGCATTTGTAACAAGTTCAGAGTTGGTGCTGTTACTACTAATCCTGAGAGAACACTTTGGGAAGCACAGCTCAGCTCTAGAGGATGCTGCCCTAGGGCAGACTAACTGAAACCTCCAGGGGAGGTGGTTGACTGCTCTGCTCCCTAATCCAAGATCATTGGCCCTCAGGTGCAGGTCACCTGAAAGCAATTGCAAATCTGATTGGCTAAAGCAGCAGCTCTAGCCCCTCAGATGCCCAGATCTGTTTCCTGGGAAAGGCCGACAAAACGTAGACAGCTGCTTCGTGCTTGGAGTATCTGGGATGAACACGAGGCTTACCTGTTAGTCTGGTTAAAGGGAGATTGCAGCTTGGTCCTCCTGTGGGTATCCAGTATTCATCCTCGGCATGCTACAGAGCAGATCCATGCCCAGGGAATATAGTACTTTAAAAAAATCACTTTGAAGATGTGTTAATACCCACATTCTGATTAAAGGCTGAAGTTATTAATGCTCTTTCTCTCTTAGGACAGGATCAGTTGATGAACAGGAAACAGAATAGTGACCAAAGATTCCACAGCTGAGAAGGGTCCTGGGCATCTTGACATCACTTCTTCCTCTCTTTTGCTAGCTGTCACCTACCTCTGCTTCCAATAGGGGCACTTCAGAACTCTTGTCCTGGTTCCTCTGCTCTGCCCCATATTTCTCTCTTATTTTCTGAGCTTTCAAATTTTGTTCTTTCTTTCTTCTTCATCCCACTCTTCTACCTGTGCACTTAATTCTCCCTCATCCTAAATAAACAAGTCCCCGCCCCAGAATATCTCAAGCTAATGTTCTCACTTGCATCTTGCTGTTTCCATTCTGAATTCTGTAGTATGGGGAAAGGCTTAATGGTTTTTTTTTTTTTTTTTTTTAAGAGAGCAAAGTCTCAGGCTGTTTCTGTCTGAATCTATTTTGGAAAACAGGCTCAAATCCTGTGGCATTCCGGGTGCTAAATGGTGGCTTAGGGTGGTTTTAGCCTCTATAATTTTCACTGGACTCCCAAAGCCGCCCCACTTAAACATATAATCAAGTACAAAGAGCCAGTTTGCTACTGAGTACACTTACACATTCCTTTGCCCATACTTATAACCAGATAATAATCCTAAACCCCCTAGGAGAAATTCAGGAGCTTCTACAAACCTGTCTATGGCTTGGGGCTGTCCCCTCAGGCTCCTACAGAGGCTGAGTCTCAAGTCCACATCTTGGATGTCTCAGGGACCCGGATTTCTCAGTGCAATGAAGGCAATCTACTCTGATCTCCTACAGCAAGTGTTTTCTAGACTTTCCTGATAAAAATTAATGTGGCCAGATGTGGTGGCACATGCCTTTAATCCCAGTGGCTCGGGAGGCTGAGGTAGGAGCATCATGAGTTCAAAGCCAGCCTCAGCAAAAGTGAGGTACTAGGTAGCGCAGTGAGACTCTGTCTCTAATAAAATACAAAATAGGGCTGGGGATGTGGTTCAGTGGTTGAGTGCCCCTAAGTTCAATCCCTGGTACCCCTCCTTCAAAAAAATTGATCTGGATGTTATTAAAAACAAACAAGGGCTAGGAACAAAGCTCAGTAATAGAGCACTTACTTTCCAAGTGCAAACCCTGGGTTCAATCCCCAACACTGCAAAAATAAATAAATAAATAAATAAATAAATAAATAAATAAATAAATAACAGATATACTAGACACCTCACCTTTAATTTGGGTTCATTAAGTCTGGAGGAGGGCTCAGAAATCTTGTTTTTAACCACTACCTCAAGTGGCATCTTAGGAATATTCTATACCATTTAGGACATTATCTGATAAAACTATCATACTCAAACATTTGGTGAATGAAGTTTAATTTGAGTGTGTCAATTATATTACTTTATAATGACTTCCACTTTGTATTTTCAATAAGCCTCATTTGTGTGTTTTAAAGCATCATACCACTATGCCTGCAAATTGTATCAAGTTCGAGTATTAGATTCAATATTCACCTTTTATGATAGAATAGTTCTATAAATTCCTATGTTGGCTATACATAGCCTTTATCATTATCTGTAAGAAATTTATTGCTTAACCTTGCTGGGGAAACTTTGTCTTATGGAATTTCACTGATGTAAATGGAATGTTTTATCATTTACTGATAATGAGCTGTGTTTGCAATTTACCCTGGAAGCATATGCTTTATTAAAATCATGATATTAGACTAAGCTTTCTAAATCCTTTTATGAAACTAATATAACATTAATACCAAAACCTAACAAAGTGTCAAAACTCTAATGCCATAGGCTGATTTCTCTTACAAACACAGATGCAGAATTCCTAAATATAATACTAGCAAATAAAATCCAGTGTTATATTAAAAGAACAATATATAATTAAGTAATAATTTCCAGAATTTCAGAGATGGCTTGGTGTGAGAAAATATATCAATGTAATTAATCATATTAATAATTGAAAGGAGAAAAATAATCCAATGCTGAAAAAGGTTTTGATAAAAATCAACATTTTTAACTAAACTTAGGGTAGAAAATACTTTCCTTATCAATTGTTATGAGCTGTTTATTTTCTTATTTTAATTTTTTTGTGGAGCTGGGATCTAACAAGTGACCTTGTGCATGCTAGGTATGTGCTTTACCACTGAGGTACATCCCCAGTCCTGGGCTGTTTATTTCAAACATCAGTTAATATATTTAAGCTACCATCTCAGGCGTCCCTGTCAAGGTCAGAGTCAAAGAAAGAGCGGCTCTACCAAGAAACATTCATTTGGAACGTTCAGCTAATGCAGTTAGATTTGGAAAAAAAAAATAATAAAGATGCATAGGGCAGATGACTGGTGATTTGATTACTAATTCTAAACAGTCAAACAAAATAATTTTGAAATTAGTAAGATGATAATAAAACAACAGTTTTCTTATAAATTGATGATTATCAGAAGGAAAATGTATTATGGTAATCTCAATCCCAATAACAAAGCACATATAAATATCTAGTTAGAAACATATTAAGTGCATAAAACTCATGTAAATTTTGCTAAAGGAGAAGCTGAGTTGAAATATGAAAAAGTATATTACCATTTTCTATCAAAAGATTCACTGTTAGGATGCCACCTAGCCCCAAATTTATTTACAAATTGGATGTAATTCTCCTGAATTATTATTTGTAGATTTGGGGGTGAATAAGACTAATAGTCTCATTAAAAAGTTCATGTGAAGCTGGATGCTTTGGCGGATGCCTGTAATCACTACAGCACAGGAGGCCGAGGCAGGAGGATCACAAGTTCAAGGCCAGCCTCAGCGCTAAGCAACTCAGTGAGATCCTGTCTCTAATAAAATACAAAATAGGGCTGGGGAATTGGCTTAGTAGTTGAGTCCCTCTGAGTTCAATCCCTGGTACCCGCTTCCTCCTCCAAATTGATCTGGATGCTTATTAAAAACAAACAAGGGCTGGGGATGTAGCTCAGTGATAGAGCACTGAGTGATAGAGCCTGTCTCAAAATAAAAAATTAAAAAGGGGCTGGGATGTGGCTCAATGGTTAAGCATCTCTGGGTTCAATCCCTAATACCTCTCCCCCCACCAAAAAAAAAAAAAGAGTTTGGATGAAAAAAATAAGTGGACACAAGGATCCAAGAAAAAAAAATTGAAAAAGAATTGAGTGAATGTGGGGGCGTGTGTCTCTTTGTGTGTTCAAGTTAGTGTAGACAAGTTATAATGCATAAAATAAAAGGACAGTGCTGAAAGAATAGATGACCAGAATAGAACAGGAAGATCAAAACCTGACCCAAGTCAGGTAAGAAATGCAATATAATGGTGACATTTCAATCTGTAGGGGGAAAAAAAAATCAGTGATTTGCAAATGGAGCTCTGTGGAATCCTGCAGGCTGATGCAGAAAATCCCCTCCCTGAACCTGTCACCCATCTCTGATGCCACTAACACAGCTCCATTTTTCTTGTATTACGTTCAGTGGCTTTTCATGTAAGATTTTGTTTGGAGAAAGCATTCCACCATTATAGAAATATGTTGAAACAACCACAGAAACAGAAGTTGTATGATCTAGTGTTTAGGTACGTGGAAGGGAATAAAGTTAAAATCTTACAGCGTAATGCCAACAGACTCCAGGAGGATTATGGACTAACTATAAAAATGAAATTTATTAAAGAACTTAAAAAAGAGGATGTAGGCAAGTATTATATGACCCTGGAGGGAGGGTGACAAAAACCTTGTAAGAAAATACTATGTATACAACCAGAGATATGAAAAATTGTGCTCTATATATGTAATAAGAATTGGAATGCATTCCACTGTTATATATAAATAAAATAATAAAATAAAAACAACAAAAAAGAAAATATTGTAAATGATTATAAAAGATAATCCTGATAGGTTTAACTATTTAAGATTAGAAAAAAAATATTCTGTATATTAAAAAAATCAGTAGAAAGATAACTAAAACTCAAGTGAGAAATTGAGTAAAATGTCTGTAATTTATTACTTTAATAATCTAAATAGGGGCTGGGATTGTGGCTCAGTGGTAGAGCGCTTGCCTAGCACATGTGAGGCACTGAGTTCGATCCTTAGCACCACATATAAAAATAAATAAAATAAAGTTAAAAAAATCTAAATAGAATGATTTTATGATAAAGGAAAAACTGAGCAGCCCAGTAGGCATTTTTCCCATTGCCCCGTTTTGGGTAAAGGATTCAAACAGGCAATTTGTAAGACAGAAAATGTACATGGCAACAAGCATGAAGGAATAGCATGACTAGTAGTTGGGACAATGGAAATATAAATGAACGCATTTGCTCTTTATCAATTTGGCAATAATTAGAAGTAATAAAGCCAATGTTATTGGTGATACTAGAAAATAAACACTTATATACATAATAAGGGGAGGACAAATATAAGTTGGTACGTATATTTTGGAAAGTGATTTGGGCAAGAGGTTTAAATATAACCTAAGGAAACTGTCATGGTTATGCACAATGAAATAGTTAATCATTTAAATGAAATATGTAAAAGCAATGTGCATAATAAAGAAAAAATTGGAAATAAACTATATGTCCAACAATAGGGGAGTATAAAATAAATTATAGTTTTGAAATATTTTGTAATCCATAAAAGTAGTGCCTTAGAAGAGTATTCATTGATGGACAAATTTTTATAGTTCTGTGTTTAAGAGAAAAAAGTTCTTTATAAAAAATTAAGTGTACTATGATTTCTCAATATAAAAAAATGCACATATGTGTCTAGTAAAGAGATCAACGCGTATACACTTAAATGTTAGCTTTATCTTACTTTGAATGTTGGGGCTTTGAATATTTCTTTTTGTTTTTTTAAAATGTTTTTCTCTGTTTACCCAAATTTCTACCACAAACATTTGCTATAGTTTTAATCATAAAAAAACAAGCAATTTTGGAAATTACTTAAAATTTTCAAAATTTTGCTTTTAATTAATCCCATGGTGAGTTTGGATGGAAATTTGGTCTCTAGTTATTTCTTTACTTTGCTATATTCTATTTTTACTATCCAAATTTTCTTCAGAAAGGGTAGATGGCATTTTAATTTGCAGAAGTAAATGTGGAGAAAATCATTTAAGTTTGTGTTTACAACTTTGCATTGTTATATGCTTTTGGGAAAATAAAAAAGTTTTTCATTCTTTTTATTAGCTCCATAATTACTTTCTGTAGTATTCTGCCACGATAGCAGAAAACTCAAAAATGTAATTAAGAAATTCTCAAGCACAGCAGGAGATTTTGCTGGAAAAGAGAACCTTAAATATGAAACTTGATGATCAAGAGAACATTGGGCTCGAAGTTGCTTCTATACCTTGAAATTGGGGGCAGGCAGACAAACTAAAGTACAAGGGGTGGGATGGGAAGGGAGAGGGCATAGGGGTAAAAAAGATGGTGGAATTAGATGGACATCCTTACCCTAACTACATGTATGAAGACACGAATGGTGTGAATATACTTTATATACAACCAGAAAAAAAAATACCACATCATTTAAATTTCTGCTGATTATAGTAGAAAGCATGTATCATTTTATTATTATTACTTGATGTGGCTATTGT
Source organism: Marmota marmota marmota (assembly GCF_001458135.2). NCBI lineage: Eukaryota > Metazoa > Chordata > Mammalia > Rodentia > Sciuridae > Marmota > Marmota marmota. Next base: position 28,272,784 of record NW_026000241.1, read on the forward strand.
ATTAGTGTTTTCCATATAACTTTTCCCTTGGATAGTTGAGTTTTTCTCACCTTGTCTTGCAAAGTCTACATGGGTCATCTCAGGGAACCGAAGGGGCACAGTGGAATAATCCTATGCAATTTCAAATTTTAATTTGACTGTAGATTAAACAAGAGTTGGGAGCCTGCCCTTACTGATGGCTACGTCCTATTGAGAGGTTGTGTAGCATATGTAGGCTCAAATCCCCATGCGTCCAAATTTTTCTACTCTTAACCTTGTCTAGTCAGTATAAATGTGCTTCTTTTTAAATGTTTTTTTTAATATTTATTTTTTAGTTGTAGGTGAATACAATATCTTCATTTCATTTTTATATGGTGCTGAGGTTCCAACCTAGTGCCTCATGTGTGCTAGGCGAGTTCTCTACCACTGAGCCACCACCCCAGCCCTAAATGTGCTGCATCTTGAGTTCCTGATAGGGATCTTGCCCTAAATCTCAGCCATTGACAAATCTGCTTTTGCTGAGATTCAACTCTGTTCTCCAAGCTTCCTGTTATTCACTACAATCTTTCCCCAAACCAGATGGACTACATATCTCCATGATGTTGTCATCCCTTGACCTCCTCACTCACCAATAAGTGAACATGCTGCTGTAGATTCCTTGGAGATTCATGTCAACTGCACCAGCTCACTGTCTTCTAAAGGAATCTGGAGTGAGGACCTTTGGTGCTCACCTAGGTTGAGCAGTTCCCTGGCCTGGTTCTGTCTGATTTTGGGAGAACCTCTCTCCCCACCAGTTTAGGTCTAGTGGCTGATTCTGCCTCAATTATGACCCTCTTTCTTTTCAGGATATAAAAATGTGGTTTAAAAAGGAGCAACTGGAGAGAATTTTCTATTGTCTTCTAAAGGATAATTACTCTAAAGAATATTTATTTTAACAAATTATGTAAAATATTTTGATACATAGAATAAAGGTTGGCTAACTTTGCATAGTCCTTACTTTATTTGGAAGTGGAGTTGACCTCAAAATCTCCAGGATAAATTGAAGTCTTACTATTTTAGTTCTTTTGGTGGGCACAGGGGGGAAGTAAGTCATGTGTAGACAATTTTATTTCATAAAATAAAAAGTTTCATAGATAACTGTTTTTAGATAAAGTCTGCACATATCAATGAACAGATAAATAGCTAATGTCAGAGACATATTTATTACACGAATCTATTCTCATATTTTATTTAGTCAAAGGCATTTATAACCCTCAGGAAAAAAATTGCTGGTTTGAAACATTCATAAAATAGCAAACAAATACCCTTGGGCAACGAGTCTACCCACATAAATTGATTTCTAAATAAAGATTCAATTTAGATTTAAAAGTCTTATACGCACCCAGAGGTATCTATTACTTTTGTAATTTCCTTGTGGGGTTTTTGAAGCCTGATTCTGCTGTCATCAACTTCTTATTAGTTGCTTTCAGATGGAAGAAGCAGAGCTTCTAATTAGCACAATTTTCAAATGAGCATGTGTTGGAAATCGTTGCCACCATCTATCACCTCTCTTACATTGAGTTAGTCTTCTTTTTGTCAGCTCTTCTGCTTTTATAGTTTGGGGTCATCTAGTTTGCTTTGGGTTATAGTACTCCCGAAATAAAAGTTCTACATTTAAAAATATTTTTTTTTCTATTTTTTGAAAATATCACCATAAACTCACATATTGGTTATATTAAAAATAAAAAAGAAATACACAGGTATTAGCAAATATTATTTTCAGTTTTTGTAGCTTACCTTTCACACCCTTAGGAGTGGAGGTGATGGATACAGGGAGCATGCTCAGGACAGCATCAGGAGTGAGCACCTCAACTTTCATCCTCTTTTGTGGGGACCCACTGAGGCCACAATCCATGCCAGTTTTGTAGCTGCATTGCATTCATTGCAGCACATTTTCTTCCTTACCCCTCTGGATTCATTAGAGTAAAATGATATTCTCATGGGTATCTGTGCCATTTTTTTTTCTTTGACATCAGTCTTGCAACAATCAGACTAAATGTTTTATAATCATGATTTCCAGTTTATTAACATAACCCTGAAGTGCAGCTGTACCTTTGTCTCCCTGGCTGAGTCTAAGGACTGCACAAATCTCTCACTCACCCTGACTCCTTTCCTGATTTCCACAAGAAATCAAATCATACTGTCCATGTCCTGAGGTTTATACTTCTGTGGAAGATAAATAGGGCTGCAGGCAGAAGTGTTACCAGGCATTTGATTTGGGAAGTTCTCACTAGAGTTTTCTTCTCTTGCCTGCCTCGTTGCCAGATGAGGTTCCCTTTCTGCCCTGTCCCCATTTTAGCCATCATGACTCCTTTTTTTCCATACTTAAGCTATTCATGAATTTATCACTCAGTAGACAGTGACAATGACCCTAATAGACAATGAATTTGAAGGCAGGGATTCTTCCTTTGGAATTTTTACCTGTCCATGCCTGGAAAAGTAGGCAGCATATGACATGGTGAGCTCTCAATAAATGGTTGAGGAATAAGTGACAAAATGTCCCATTAATTGTGAAGATTTAAACTGTTTACTGTGGAAGAGAGTAGAGAGTTTATTCTCCAGCTTTCCTTCCTCGTTTATTTCAATGATTACCAGTGTTCATGGGAGTGAGGTAAAATAGAGAAGTGAAGCAATGAAAAAATTTAAATAACAAATATCACTTTAATTCTGGGGGAGAAAATCCATTCATTCATTTGTTCTTTCAATGCATTAATCAGTCAATATTTTTTGAAAGTCTACTGAGTGCTAACGAAGACTCTCCCCTTTTCTCTTCTGAGACATCACCGTTTTCTCTTTATCATCCATCTTCCATTTATACATGCCAAAATTCCAGTGTTTCAGTCTTTATTGTAATAAGGCATGCATAACATAAAATTTAGCATTTCAACAAATTTAAAGTATACAGTCTAGTCCCACTGAATACATTGACAATGTTTTGCTGCCATACCAATTGCTAGTTTCAGAAGTTTCTCAGCACACTGATGGAGACCCTGAAACCCACAAGCAGCCAGTTCTCATTCTTCTCTCCCTTTAACCTGCTAACTACAAATCTGCTCTCTGACTCCATAGATGTGCCTATTCTGGCTATTTCATGCTAAAGAATCATATTATATACGGATTTTTTAAAAATCAGGCTACTTTCACTGAGCATAATGCTTCCCAAATGTATCCATGCCGTACCATGTGTCAGTACTTCATTCATTTTTAGGGACGAATGATATTTTATTGAATAGATATGCCATATTTTTATTGCAGGTATTCACTTGTGGACATGTAGGTTTTTTCTACCTTTTACCTATTGTGAATTGTGTAGCTGTGAAATTCTTGTTTGAATACCTGTCTTCAATTATTTGGGGAGCACGCATGAGGGTAAAATTGTTGAATCAGATGGGAGTTCTCTGTCAGCTTGTTGAGAAACCGCAAACTATTTTTCTGCAGAAGCTGAAACATTTTATAATCACTGTCGATGTATGAAGGTTCTGTTTTCTCCTCATCCTCCTCTTCACTTGTCCTTTTTCTGCTCTTTAAAAAAAAAATTTGACCATCCCAGTGGGTGTGAAGTAGCATCTCATTGTTTTTTTTTATTGGCATTTCCTCTGATGGATGCCATCGGGTGTCTTTTCATGTAGTGGCAGGCCTTGTGTACATTTTCTTTAGACAAAGGTTGTTCAAGTCATCGATCCATTTTTATTTGAATTTTTTTTTGAGGTGTAATTGTTCTTTTTGTATTCTGGACATTACAACCTTATCAGATAATGATTTACAAATGTTTTATTCTATTCTTCAAGCTATCTTTTTACTTTCTTCATAGTGTTTCCTGATGACATTTTAGAAGATTTTGATGAAGTCTAATTGATCTATGAATATTATGCAAAGAGGAGGAAGAGAGGGCACCTCAGGCAGAGAGAGGCAGGGCTGGTGCAACATCCCTGAGGCCGGACCAGGTGTTGGGGAGTTCTAGGAAACAACTGGAAGGAAGAGGGTGAGGTGCAGAGGCAGAGGGATAAGGCAGAGAAGTGAACAAAAGCCAGGTCATTTGGGGTTTTATGAGCTGTGTGAAGAGTTTGAAGTTTATTTCATGTAAAATTGGTACCTTGGGCTTAAGATTCAGATGTTGTCTGGATTCTTCACATGGTATTGCTGTTGTTGGCAGATCTGAGAAACCGTCAAACATCCTCACACTCTTGTGCCTCCTGGGGTTTATTATTCTGCATAAGATTACTGAAAAGTGAGGAATTATTGTTGCTTAGGGATATTGCTATATTCTTTGTTTCCTTTAATGCTCTGAGATAAAGTTTAAAAAAAAATCCTAGAAAAGAACCAATGTGCAGTTTGTGCTTCATTGCTTTTAATTACTTCTTCCTCCATCAGCTCCTCTCTGGGACCTCTTACCTCCTGGACGGCCCTTCATCATAGAGAAGAAAGATAGGATTGCTTAATTGTTTTCCTTTTTGCTTGGATAGTCCTTTCTGGCATCAGAAAGCACTGAATGTTTGAAGTTATCCTCAGTGTTTCCCAGCCTGGTCACTTACAAAGTTCAGTCTATCAATCCATGTGTTAGTCAGTTTTTTTGCTGCTATGACTAAAAGATCTGACCAGAACAATCATCTAGAGGAGGAAAAGTTTATCTGGGGGCTCACAGTTTCAGAGGTCTTAGTCCATAGATGGCCAGTTCCATTCCTCAAGGTTCGAGGTGAGGCAGAACATCATGGTGGGAGAGTGTGGTGAAGGGAAGTGGCTCACATGATAGTTGGAAAGCAGAGACAGAGATTCTGCTAGCCAGATACAAAATATATACCCCAAAGGTACACCCCCAGGGGCCCACTTCCTCCAATGACACCCCTCCTGTCTTCAGCTATCAGTTAATCCCATCAGGGGATTAATCCACTGATAGAGTTAAGACTCTTACAACCCAATCATTTCTCCTCTAAACCTTCTTGCATTGTCTCACACATGAGTTTTGGTGGACACCTCACATCCAAACCAAACCATTTTGTCACGTTTTTAATTCTTCCTAACTATTATTGTAAATGACTACCTGCTTACTGCTGTGTTCTTTTTTTGCAGTGCAGGGGGTTGAACCCAGAATCTTGCCTATACTAGGCAAGCAGTGTACCATCACTGACTACATCCCCATCCCCTTTATTTTCTCTTGAGACAATAAAGTTGTCTCTAAGTTGCCCAGGTTGGCCTTGGACTTGTGTCTCAGCCTCCCAAGTACCCCAGAACAGATACGTGCCACTGCACCTGGTCTGTGTTCTCTTTGGCAGTATCTTAATACATTAGTTTGTGACACTGTCATCATTTGAAGGTCAACATTACTTGCAAAGAACTTTTCAGAGTCCTTGTGATAGTCACTTTTAAGTAAGGGGCTATATTGTAGTTTATTGTCATGTTACATTTTTTTTGTGAAATTTGATGCTAATAGCCATATTCTGTCTGAGCCACAGCATCGGTGTATGTTCAACTTTATAAGAAATTGCCAAACAGTTTTCCAAACTCAGACCATATTTTAACTTCCATCAGTGATTGTAGGGAGTTCCAGTGACTCTACATTCTTTTTTTTTTTAAAGGACAGATGATAAAGTTGCTTTGGAATCATGCTTTAGGTAATTAAAGAAATTTCTGCAATGAGCCAGTGTGTCAATCTATGAATCTGTATGATCCTAAAGTTTTTTTTTTAAATTTTAATTGTTGATGGACCTTTATTTTATTCACTTTTATTTATATATGGTGCTGAGAATCAAACCCAGTGCCTCACACATGCTAGGCAAGCGCTCTACCACTGAGCCACAACTCCAGCTCCTTGATTGTTTTTTTAAATCATTCTTTATTTTTACTTTTTAAGACAATATTGATGGAGAAACTGAGATTAGGCTTCTGTCTAACCTTGTATGAAGTTCTGGAAGAAGGGTCAAGAATATACTTTCTCTGTGGCTTAGCGGTATCCTGACGCCTCCTTCCAAATTGAAAAGGGAGGATCAAGTTCACATTTGGCTTACTGTGATTTCCCTCCCACTGGCATTCTGTCATGCAGAGGAAAAAGGTTGGAAGAAGGTTAGAGGTAATTATATTGAGAGCTGTGATAGAGGCCAAGTTTAGTCATCATTGTATTTAGGGCTGGAAGGACTCTGAGAGGTAGGTTTAAATTACCTGCTTTTCCTGATGAGGAAAATAAAATCCAGAGAAGACGGGGAACTTGTCAAGGTCATTCGTCTGGTTCATTAATGGCGGCAGAGCTAGACCACAAGTCCTGCCAGCTCACCCTGTTTGGTGCTAGTTTTGATTCTGTTTATGCACATCCATGATCAGTTCTTGAACAAGCCTGGATGTTTTCTTCATAGTTCTTTCTGACAAGGTGTTTTATTCAGAGTTTCAAGTGGTGAAAGATCTAAATTGTTCAAATGGATTGTTTAAAAATGTTGTAAAGTAAAGAGATACTTGTAAATGGAAATACAGCAATTTGGTTCAGTCTGACTTTTAAATTAGTTTCATGAAGTAATAGGGCCTGAAAGGTTCTGATTTTTTTTTTCCCTCTTCAAACTATATGATGTTATTGTGCAGTTGCCACGGGAAGCATGTGTGGTTTGCCAAAAACCTAAAACAAATCTTTGGAGGTTAAGCTGGTAAAATTACATCAGAGTCCAATTCTTGAAGAACAAAATCGAACATCCATTTGAAGCACCACCTGTGTGTTGAAAAACTGCTATTTACATTTTTTTTCCATGTGTCTGAAAGATTTAAACTCCATTACTGGTCTGTTCGGATTAAAAAAGGAGTTTTTCCAGTGTCCACATTTTTTTGGAGTGCTAAAAGTAGTTCTTCAAAGAGGGCTGAAAAAGCAATCCTTCAGGCTAGAACTTTTCAAACAATGTTTACTTTCATATCGAGAAAGCCATTTGTGGCCTCTGAGTAAACAAATGCCATTTGATTTGATCACACTGTTGACTGTGTGGCTCAGATACTATAACCGCAGAATAAGGAAGTAGATCGCAAGGGATGTTTTTTTTTCAAGAGTTCATGGGTTTTATTTCAAAACCCACGAATGACTTAATGCTCCAAATCATTTTCAAATCTTATTTATAATGGTTTTCAAAATTAAAGCATGGGCAATTATCCTTTGTAGAGTGATGTCTTGTATAATCAGACCTTCCATTCCACTCTATTCAAATCTTTGACTTTCAAAAGGAAAGATCTTGCTAGGGAAGAATCTGGGAGAATTTCCTACAATTCCATCAGAATCAGAGTGCCTTTGCTCTGGAGGAGTAATCTAGTAGCTTTCACTAGTAATACGACATTCTTCTACAATGCTACAGCATTGGCATTGTATATATGCTTAATGAATGAATGCAAATGAATGTGTTAATGTATCCAGAAAACTATAAATCTGGATCACAATTTTTCTAGGTCAAACTAGAAAAGGCCAGATAATAAGTATTTATTAGCTTTCTTTTCTTTCCTTGCTAAATTGTCCAGAGTGGCCTTGAACTTTCTATCCTGCTTCATCTTTCCAAGTAGCTGGAATTACAGACATGTGCTTGGTAGATTTCTGTCATGAGTACTCACCTCTCATCATAGCATAAAAGCAGCCAAGGACAATAGGTAGGCAGGTGAACATAGCTGTGTTGTAATGAAGTCTTACAAAAAGATGCATCCACAGGTTGTCCTTTGCTGGCTCTTGGTCTAGATATACAGGATGGTGCTGCATATGAAAGTAGATTGTGGAGGAAGGACATAAATATCAGAAATATTTTTGGCTTTTATTTTGATATTTTTGCACCTTTGTCCGTGGAGTCAAGGTATTTCTACTTCATATTATTCTTTAGAGAGAGCGCTGTGAGAGCCTCTTCCATTTTTGTAAAGGGAAGCACAGAACTTTAGAGGTAATCTGCTTCTGTCTATGCCGTGCTCTTTAGAGCTCCACATACCACCTAGGATTAATAAATGCTAAATAATAATCATTTCTCATTTCCCTGCCATACCCTTTATGGCTTCTCCTTCGGCACCCTCAGAGGTATTAACCTGTAGCTTTTATGATGTTCTATTACACATTGTCAGCAGCACCTTGCTGATTAAATCACACTCAAGAGAGAGTTAACTACAAGGCTGTAACTATTCCTGACAGGTTGTTCTTGTATGGGTTTAGTTTCTCTTGTATAAAGATTAAAAAATCTTGTCACAGCTGGTAAAAAAACGAAGTACATGTAAAACCACGGAGCATCCATAACTCACCCAAAGCACTTCCCTAAAAGTCGGAATTCAGATGAAGAGGGTCCATGGCGTGAAATGAAGTGTGACTGTGAAGTGGAGATTAAGTATTTCGGAGCATTGGGTGGAGGGTGACACAGTTTTCGTGGGTGTCTGTGGGGGGTGTCTTCTAATATGTTTAAAGCTTTCATGATTAATCCAAGAATTTCCTTTTCAAAACTTAGGCAGATCATTGTTCATTTAGGCAGATCCAAGCCAGCAGCCCTATCTTTTTTTTTTTTCCACGTTTGTTCAGAAGATGAGCTTCTTTCACCACGAACCTAATTTTTCTTTCCCACCATCCTAGTGCAATGATTATAAAACTGTCGTTTTGCTCTCCTTCCAGCCTCTTTGCTTAAACTGGACTTGTGCCCAAAGCAGCAGGAGATGCTGTCCCATAAAGCCAGAACATTTTATAAGTACTGGCAGGGAAGGTTTATTACTTCATCCCCAAAACAGCACACAGAGCCTGCTGTGGAGGTCCAGGGGCGGAGAGAGAGACACCGAATGGACATGTGGGAGCAACGCTTGCTGAGTCAGTCCTGGGCTGCATCGCCTTTGTGGCTTCGTGCCTTGGGTGGTGATGAGAAGAGTGGGCAGTGGGGATTTTGGTGCTGCAAGTTCTGATGAAGTGACCAGGTAGAGATACACCTGCCAATCAGGCAAGACTGGGGCCAGTCAGGTACATTGTGGGTTCTGAATTCAGATAGATGCCTTCCACTGTCTGATCAAACAACCAACCACTAGGATGGTTGGTAAAGTCTTTTAATTTTGAGGAATGAAGACATAGAGAAATACCAGAAAAGTCCTCATATGTTTGTGTATTTGCCATCCAGAATGAGCCAACATTCACAGTTTGTTCCTTTTGCTTCTAATCCTTTAGCAAACGAGAGGCACGTTAAAGATCAAGTTGAAGTTTTCTGTTTCCCTTCTCTGGTTTCTCTTCCCTTCACTATAATTGATTTAGCGGGTGTCTCCATCAGGGTCCTGGCAGAAAGCAGATGTCATGCTCCAGATGGATAAATTGTGAGTGTTCCTGACAGAGATCCTTCGCACAGGTGTGGGCAGAAGACAGGGAGATCAGAGTGAAAACCAGAGTGTTAGTGGCTCTAGGCCTAAAGCAGAGGAGGGAGGGAACAGTTCCTGACTTTCAGAGAAGACAACTGTGTGGAGCAGGCAGCCTCTGTAGAATGTGCCTTTGATGGAAGGACACAACCCATTTGAAGCAGCCATGCAGAGAGGGAGCAGGCAAAGAGACGCCCTGCCTTTCTCCTCCCACTCTTTCCTCTGCTGACAGTGCCTTTACTTGCCACACCCAACCAGACAGCAGAAGACACTGGCGTGGTCCCTACAGTTCAAACTCTCCCCTCACAGGGAGGAACCTGGGAAGTGGAGCCAGAGGGGACCCATGGAAGACATCCAGCACGGTGTGCATCCCTGAGACCCTGTTATTTACACTTGTCCCCGCACCAAAGTCAGGCATAGCAAGGGTCAACCGGCTTCTTCTAAAGGCCAGATGGTAAATATTTTAGGTTTGTGAAATGTGTTCATCCTCTGTCATATATTCTTCTTTTTCAATTTTTATAAATCCTTAATAGAATAAAAACCATTCTTAGCTTGTGAGCCAGAAAAAAATCAAAACAAGGCTCTGTGTAGACTGTGCACTGTAGTTTTCTGACCCCTAGCATATCATATATTATCAATTTTGTGTGTTAATTTTTTTTTCTTACATTTTCTTTCTTTCTTTGTTTTAATTGGTACTGGGGACACTTAACCATTGAGCCACATCCCCAGCCCTTTTTACTTTTTATTTTGAGACAGGGCCTCACTGAGTTGCTTAGGGCCTTGCCAAATTGCTAAGGCTGGTTTTGACCCTGTGATCCTCCTGCCTCAGTCTCCTGAGCTGCTGGGATTACAGAAGTGCACCATTGTGCCCAGCTACATTTTTGTTTCTAATGCAGTATGACAAATCATCTAAGTCTAGTGGCTTATCAGAACATGAATATCACGTAGTTCCACAGGTCCAAATTCCAGGTGGACACACCAATGATGAACAAAATCAGAACCTTGTTAGAAAAAAATGGAAAAAACAAGGGGTGGAAAGATGGGGTGGCAGAATAGAGAAGGGAAGACAATAACAGTTCCTACCACATCCTGATGGTTCACATCCTTTCTGAAGCCCTCGTTGTTCACATTTCTGCCCAACCATGTAAGAGATGAGGTGCAGTCATCTAGGTTATTAACTATCCTTTGAAGCCTTTTTTATTAACCATGTTTCCACTTCAGTTTTGCAGGTTTCTGTTCATATTTTGGAGTCAGCACCTCTTTCATCAGATCTTAAATATTTAAAAGGCCCTTGCAAAGCTGGAGACTCAGAATCCTGGGTCTGTAGGAGCCTATATTTTAGCTGGAGTAGGACAACAAAGTCAGTGACTCTTGTCAGTTGTAGGTAAAATCAGGACTTTTCTCTCCAACAAAGTCAGTTGTAGGTAAAATGTATTGTTATCTACCCATGATATGATTTCACAGAGAAAGGCCATTTTCTTGCCCACAGAACTAAGCTTCAGTGTCACATAATTCATGATAAAGTTCAAATTGCTAAGTTCTTGAGGTAACACTTCAAATTTCCCTAAAACCATACTGGCAGCTTTTTAAAGCGAGAAGATGAGAGTAAGAACAATAGATACCCCAGAATTAGGCTGGACACCCAAACCCAAATTCTCCTAGGCTGCTACTCTCTAGTGACAGATCTTGCATCAAATACACTGTATCCATTAATATTTATTGCATGCTCTTATGTAGCAACATACCTGAAGGACATGATGAGGGATTTAGAAGACACATAACATGCAACTAAATGTTCTTTTGTCTAAAGAGGCTGCCATCTTGGAAGAGAAGTATGGGAATGGGTGTGTGTATGAATTTACAGTCATGTTTTAAAATATCAGAGTATGGCTTCTGGACTATTTAATATCCAAGTTAAATTCAACCTCTGTGATATAGGTGTCTCTCTCTCTCTGTTTCACAAATATTTCTTGTTTTCCTCTCTTAATACCTTCTACTTTGTAGAATAGTTACTTTTAGATTTACCTATCTTGTTCTTACTGATAAGCTCTGAGGACAAGGACTATGACTTTCATATCTTTTGTCTTCATGATGTCTAGAAATAGTACCCTGCACAGAAACGTCATTAAATTTCTGCATATAAACTAATATGATACTTGGCTCCAGAGACAAACCCAAACAATACAACCAAATAGGAAACCTAACACTTTTGATTACTCCCTCTGTACAGATTTCTTAGGAAAGTGGACTGACATCAAAGAGCACTTGGCTTTATTTTTAACTCTCTAGATGTTATAGTTTGAACAAGTTGGTTTTTCTCTCCTGAGCAGAGCTTTTGAGACCCACAAGGTGAAATCTGTTGCTGAGTATAAAGGACAACTTCATGTAACAAAATGAGTTTAAGTGGAAGAATATCTTCACCCCAAGCTGTGTCTGCTCCAGGTTGTTCCTCTCTGTTTTTTCTCCCCCTCTGGGCTTTCTATGTAAAAATTGTTCCAGCTGTTTGCTCTATGCTGAGCTAGACTCAATTTAAAGCAGATTTTACATATTTACTTTAAAATGCCCTGTAATGTATTTGAGAGTCAGTATCGATTTCCCTTGCCTTTGTGATTACATCTTTGACTGGTGTTTTTGTTATGTTGCAATTGCACCATAAAGTAATAGGTTCTGAGATTCTATCAGTACCTACTCTTTTTTTATGTTGCAATTGCTTGATAATAATTTGATTGTATCTCTGCCTGATGTTTTAATACTCCTGTCTTCCACATGGCTCTTGCTGGGGATGTGTTTACCCCAATAAGCTGTTACACCCTAATAAAAATAAACAAAGCAGGAAACATGTGGCTGCTGCACACACTTCTTTGTGGTTGTCTGGGCTGACATTGTGGTCCAGGCTGACTTACAGATACCAACATTCCAGTTGTCTGCTGCTGCATAATCACCCCAAAATGTGGTGACAGAAAGCAACAGATGTTTTATTATGCTCATAAATATTGCGGATCAGAGATTTACATAGGGAAGAAAGAGGACTGTTCGTCTCTATTCTAGGACAACTGGGGGTGACATTAATAGCTGAGTGTTGGATTCATCTAGAATCTTCTTCAAGTATGTGTCTGGCTTGTGAGCTAGGATGACCTGAAAACTAGCTTTTGCTGGGACTGTCTCTGGGTTGCCTCCCATATGGCCTCCTTGTGCGACTTGGGCCTCCTTACAGCATGGCGGGCTGAGGATAGCTGCAGTTCTTACCTTCAGGGCTCCAAGAATGAGTGTGCCAGTGAACCAGGTGGAAGCTGCATGCCTTTTTCTGACCTAGCCTCAGAAGTTTTGCAACTGCTTGGCTGTGTGCATGACTTGCCTCTGGTGCATTCTTTTGGTTACATGTGAGTCACTACGGTTGGTCCAGATTCAATGGGAGGGAAATTAGACCCAATCTTGGTAGGAGGAATATCAAAGAAATTTGTTCCCATCTTTAAAATCTTTACAATCAGTGTTTTACTCTTTTGTCAAGACTGATTTCCATCATTTTCAAATTAAGAAAAGGATTTATTCATTGAGGAGCAAGTTTATTAAGCACTCATTAAATCATAAACTTATTAAATCAGGAATAAAGTAAAAGGAAAAAAAAGCCCTCTTTTTTTTTTTAATGAACCTTTGGAAAGGTTGTATGCAAATATATTTTAAAAACTTAGTAACATTTACAAAGAACCAAGAAGTGCAAATCAATAGGTTCTAAACTTTGCTATAATAGTTGTAGATTTTTTTATAACATGCAAACAATTTTAATCTCATCCAAAGGAATATATCTAATACAGTGGCAAATATTGCCCAGGCAATCCTTGCAAAACTCAACTCTGAAAGGAGGAAACATAACAATGGGTTAGAAATTGAGCTGAGTTTGGTGGCACACACATTGTGATCCTGACCACTCAGGAGGCTGAGGCCGGAGAATTGCAAGTTTGTGGCCAATCTGGGCAACTTGGTGAGACTGAAAATTAAAAAATAAATGAGGGCTGTGGTTATAGCTCAGTGGTAGAGTGCCCCTGGTTCAATACCCAGTGCCCAGTGAAGAAGAAGAAGAAGAAGAAGAAGAAGAAGAAGAAGAAGAAGAAGAAGAAGAAGAAGAAGAAGAAGAAGAAGAAGAAGAAGAAGGAGAAGAAGAAGAAGAAGAAGAAGAAGAAGAAGAAGAAGAAGAAGAAGAAGAAGAAGGAGAAGAAGAAGAAGATTTGAGAGATGGAAGGAAATTTAGAGATGAGTTTTTCAAAATTTTTAAAAATTTTGATAAGGAAATGAAAATATAGAATGTAAAATCACAGGCAGTGCAGGAAGGGGAAGGAACACTGGCATTTCCCTCTGTGTAACCTTAAGCATGCAAAACCATTACTTCTGTGAGTCTCAGTTGAAGCTTAAATTCTCTCAGTCTAATTGTATCAGTCAGTTTAGTCTGTTATGCGTTAGTAACAAACTATCCCCAAATCTCAGTGATTTAAAACCAGAATTTATTTCTTGCTTATGCCTATGCTTATGGTCAGTGTGGCTTTCCTTGGTAATATCTTTATTCTGAGAACAGGCTGACAGAGCAGTCCCTATTTGGGACATTGCTGGCTGATCCAGGGTTAAAGAGATCATGGCAAAGCAAATACTGGCTCTTAGGGCTTCAGTTCGAAATCACCAGCTGTCTAATATCAAAGGAGTGGAAAATATGATCTCTCTTAGGGGAAGAGGTTTCCTGCTGGGAGGAACAGCAGGTATTTTTAACAAGAAGGAAATCTATCACAGTAATGCATCCAAGAGCACTTAGTGAACAGTGGAATCCATGTGAATAAGTTGCTCTTGGTCTGCCCAGAGTCTTGGTAGTTCAATTGATGGTGGATCTGAGGTTGTGATTCAGGTGAACCAAAACCAAGCTCAGTGTTCTCTTCTCTGGAATTATTCACTGACATCTTTCTTTCCACATTTTACTGCTCAGTAAAACATTCATTTATGGAAGAATTATCAATCAACATATTCCCTTTGCCAGATATAAGGCAAAGCTATTAGGATATAGGAACTATTTTTATAAAGACAAACTTCTGTCTGTTTCTATCTCTAGCATCTCTTTATCTCTTTATCTATCTATCTATCTATCTATCTAGTGTCAGCTCTCCATATCCTTGGGTTTGGTGCCTATGAATCCAACCAACTGGAACACCAGTCAAAATATTTGGAAAAAAATTATATCTGTACTGAACATGTATGCTTTCTTCTTGTCATTATTCTCTGAACAATACAACATAATGAGCATTTATATTATAGTAATATTACAAGTAATCCAGGGATGACTTGAAATATAGACTATCCACAGGTCAAATGCCAATACTATGCCATTTTACATAAGGGGCTTGAGCATTCATGGATTGTGGTATCTTCAGAAGGTCCTGGAATGAGTCCCCTGTGAATACCAAAGGGTGGCTACAGACATGCACACATACATATAAATCTTTTTTTTTTTGTAAAGTTGTTCTAAATAGCTATTGCAACTTTCAATATATTTTTTTGATTGATAATTTTGTACTACATGCTAGAAAATCTTTACCCATGTGCCTTAAATCAGCCATTTCAACTCCATGTGTTTTATTTGTGGAGAGGAGTTTTCCATCATGAACATGTTTTTTTTTTTTTCCTGACAGAATTCATTCTTAAAAATATGTAAATTCCATTACTAGCTATATCACTCTCCCATAATTTCTGTATTCATCTCTGAATTAGGCTTAGAGGAGGCAAGATGAATGATGCAAGCTTTTCAGTGTTTTATGGAAGATTTGGATGCAGACTTTTTGTAAACCTTTACTCTCAAGTTTTTTTTTTTTTCAACTAATACGGGCATGAAAATCCAAGGAAAATCACTCACTCTAGGAGCTGATCTGCAGAATCCATGGGATTGTTTGTCAGAATAAAAGAGCTGTGATGTTTTGATTCCCAGAGTGTTTTTTTTGTGTGTGTGTGTGTGTGTGTATCCTTTCGTGTAGTGTCACTAGTTGCATGGAGATTTAATGTACTTACACTAATGGGGTTTGGAAGCAAGCCTCCATTTTGTTCTTGTTTTAGTTTTTGGAGAATTAACATGCTGTTTCAGTGTGAAGGTAAATTGAGTTCTGTCTCTTAGCTATGGATTGTTGGGACAGATTGCGATATAATTGTTATACTACTAGTCAGGTGATGGCCTACGTGCAGGAATTTTTGTATATTTTACAGAGCAAACATAAATCCAATGAACCTTAGCAATGGGTAAAAGCCAAACTGAAGGAAAAAAAAAACCAAACCTTTGAAGTGTAGATTTAAATACCATCGAAACATTTATTTCCTATAGGTCAATGAATTATGAACGTGAGGAGTATCACCATCAAATGGCCCCAGCTTCTTTGCTCTCCTGGAAGGCGAGTCTTATGTCAAATGCCATTATTTTCACAAGGTAAGAAGGGAGGGATAAAGTAACAGGATATTTTCTGGTTAAAAAAATAATAACAGGCTCCATATTGACCTATTCCATCATTTAGCTTCTACTTTAGTTCAAACTTCAAAATGTTTGCTCAAATGGTTCTGCGTTTGATACATGGGAATGAAATTTGAAGTGATAGCCTAAGCTTTTAGAGTGGGCAAGATCCATTGCAGCTGACGCACAGGAGCATTCATAAAACATGTTAACTGGCTAATTAACAAGGTGCTGTCATAGTCTAGGCCCCCATTTACATAAATCCCAAGGAAGAGTCTGCAGGAGCCTATGAAACCGCCATTACAGCAATTTTACTATATGCCTGCAGGAAAAGGAAGACAAAAATGTGTCACAGTCCTGTGATAGGATCCAGAGTACATATTAATACAAAGTTCTAAGAGACCCAAATATAAATATTTGAATATTACAGCAAACGTTACTCTGATTGCAAATTAGTGGGCATCTTTAAAATATCATTGGCAGGTGTGAGAATTAATTTTGGATATGATCTCAGATTTCTGGAGTTATTTTTTTCAAAAAAGTTTTAATTCTTTTTGTAGTTGTAGATGGACAGAATGCCTTTGTTTTATCTGTTTATTTTTATGTGGTGCTGAGGATCGAATCCAGTGCTTCACACATGCTAGGCAAGTGCTCTACCACTGAGCCACAGCCCCAGATTTCTGGAGTTATTTAATTTCTATTTTATATTGTATAGGAGGAAAGGAACAAAGTGTTAACAGCTCCAGTGCTGGCTTTTGTGCTTATAAATGAGTGTTCTCTTGGAGACCGTTGCCTCCCTTATCACTCCCACCCTCCCCTCCTCCCCCTCTGAACACAAGCAACTGAGTTTATTCTCTGATGATGGGAAAGTAGGGGACTATCTTTAAATTCGGTACTTCTGGATTCATTTTTAAAAATTATTATTATTATTATTATTATTATTACTTTTGGTTTGAGTTTCTCCAGAGAACGATGTAATTTTTTTTTCTGAATGGATTCATTTTACATATCACCCAGCAAGAGAGTACTTTACCTCTACCTGAATGTATAATCACATACATGTATATAAGATGTATATCCATATATAAATAAACTTTTTCAACTGCATATTTATAGGGCCGAAAGCATGGAAGTCCAATCTTAGGAACTTCTCCAAGTTCTGAAAGCGTGGAATGAACTACAAGCCATACCTGTGCTGTTTTCCTAATGTGCTACTTCTCTAGAATGTACAGTAGGGCTTAGGAGCAGGGTTTCTTGGCAATGAAATGAGACAAAATGCTGAGAAATGGAATTTAAAATAAAGAGAAAACAAAAGATGTGGGGTAGTGTGAACAGTTAGATTTTGCTGTGTAACGAGTAACCACATTTTTTTTTTGAACCACAGATTAAATTTAGAGGTGCTTAACCACTGAGCCACATCTTCAGCTATTTTCTATTTTGAGACAGGGTCTCACTGAGTTAGTTGCTTAGGGCCTCGCTAAGTTGCTGAGGCTGGCTTTGAACTTGTGATCCTCCTGCCTCAGCCTCCTAGGTTGCTGGGATTATAGGTGTGTGCCACTGTGGCCAGCATTTTAGACAACTTTTATGACACATTCCAATGTCCCTCACCTTCTATTATTCACTCTTTTAATCCTTTCCCCTTGAGCATGGGCTACACTTATTGCCTGGCAGCAACCACAATTTTTTTTTAATGACATAGCACTATGTCTACCCTGGTCCCAGGCACCACTTAGATTACTTCAATAATGTCCTAAAATTTCTTACTTTTTAGGTTGGTTATAGTATCAAAGTTATCCTCTTAAAATGTAGATCAAATCATGTCATTCTTCTGTGCAAAACTATGCAGTAGTTTTTCTTTTTCCATTCAAAGTATGAATTAAAGCCCTTTTGATGGCTTCCATTACATATCTGATCGAATGACATAGCCTTTCCCTAAAATCATTCCTCTGCCGCAGCCACATTGATTTTTTTTAATTGTACCTTGAAAGTGCTAGTTGCCTTTTGCCTTAGTGTCTTTTTATTTATTTATTTTTTATTATTATGTTCCTTAGTGTCTTTGCATTGATTGTTTCCTCAGTACAAATGCTCTTTCCCCAGAAGTTTGCAAGCCTCATTCCCTCCTCTCCAGGTGATTGTTCAAATGTCACCTTCTCTGTGAAGACCTGGTCAGTCTATTCAAAACTGCATTTCTTACCTCCCATACCATTTACCCATAATTTTCCTTTCTCATAGGATTTATCACTTTCATAATGTACATATTATAAATACACACACACACACACTCACACACACACACACACATATATATATCTATATCTATATCTATATATATAGATATAGATATATATATATAT
The DNA here is from genome assembly GCF_001458135.2 of Marmota marmota marmota. Classification (NCBI taxonomy): domain Eukaryota; kingdom Metazoa; phylum Chordata; class Mammalia; order Rodentia; family Sciuridae; genus Marmota; species Marmota marmota. The sequence continues at coordinate 28,290,937 of NW_026000241.1, forward strand.
ATATATTTTTTTTTTGGTACCGGGGATTGAACTCAGAGGCACTCAACCACTGACCCACATCCCCAGCCCTATTTTGTATTTTGTTTAGATACAGGGTCTCACTGAGTTGCTTAGTGCCTCACGGTTGCTGAGGCTGGCTCTGAACTCTCCATCCTCCTGCCTCCAGCCTCCTGAACCGCTGGGATTGCAGGCGTGCACCACCATGCCCGGCTCTTAATATATTTTTCTTCAACTGCTTAAAGTAAGTTCCATAAGTGCATGACTCTTTGTCTATCTTGATCAGTGATCTTTTGCAAGGATCTCAAACAGTGTCTTCTCTATTATAGGTATTTTTGTTGAATAACAGAATGGATCCTTGTTTCTAGATGTGTTTGTACTCTGGTAGGTGTTTCTCCATATTCTGATCATCTGTGGTCAGGGGATAAAGTTCTATATAAGCAAACAGGGCTGTTCCTTCCAGGGATGGAGCAGGGTAGGTTCTCTAAGAAAGAATTTTTCTCCAAGAAAACAGAATTGAGGTCCAAAGAAGTAATGAACATCTCTGTATAGATGGAACCATAAAAGTGTTAAACAACCAATATGCTGTGAGGCTTGGGTAAATCTTAGAATTCAGATGAGCTAGGGGATTTTTTTACTTTCAAACCTAACATTCTATGAAATTTGTTCCAAGAGTATTGATGTGAGAATCAGTGTTCCTCTGGATGGGATTTCTGATGGTGTTCAGTTTTTCTAAGGGTGTTTAACACAATTTTCCTCTTGATTCAGATTCAATTAATAGTTTTACCCTCAAGTTTGGAGACTTAGAACATAATAAAGTTATCAGAAGACATATTCAGAGAGATAGGTAATCTACAAGACAGCAGAGTCAGGGATTCAAGAGCATCTCAACGGACTCCAATAATGGACCAAAACAAATAAGATAAAACTTAACAAGGATCAATTTGAAGTCCAGCATTTGGAGGTACGAAAATCAATCGTACGAGTGCAGAATGAGGGAAATCAGGCTTGACAACAAATTATGTGAAAAAGACTTGAGGGTTTCAGTTGATTATAAGATCAATATGAGCCAACAATACGATGTTCCTTTTAAAAACAAAACCCAAAAAAAAAAAAAATCCCCAATTCAATCTTTGGCCATATTTGCAGCAATATAATACTAAATGAAAAAAGTAAGAATAATGGTCACAAGGTACTTTGTGAAGAGGATGTGTGAGTATTTTTTATTTATTTTTTGGTCTCAAGCATTTTATGCAAATGAAATCATCACCTTTTAAGAGGAATATTGACAAATAAGCAAATGTTGAGAATACCAGAAACCATTTGTTCTTTTCAACTGTATTTATTGATTGATGACAGTGTTCCTGGCTCTGTTCTGGGGGTTGAGGATATATTCACGAATAAGCACACCCAAATCCATGCCATCTGGAGTTATCCAAATAAAGTCGAAGTAAATCACTTTTTTTTTTGCTTTTTACTTATAAAATCTATTAGCGAATACAACAAAAAAACCTTTCATGATGTTTGCATATAATTCGCATTTTGAGAAGTAAAGGAAATCAGAAAGAAGTGTAGAAAACGTTACTCAAGAGTCCTCCCACCCATAGGTGACCGAATTTTTTGCATACTGCTTTTGTCCATGCACTTTCTAGAAACCCAAAGTCCTTGTGGTCCTGCTTCTCTGCAGAGTCACAAAATTTTCTTTAATACAAAGACTGAAAGGTAAAAGAATATGGAAGTAGCCGAGCATGGTGGTGCACGCCTGCAATCCCAGCAGCAGGAGAATTGCAAGTTCAAAGCCAGCCTCAGCCAAAGCGAGGCAGTAAGCAACTCAGTGAGATCCTGTCTCTAAATAAAATACAAAATAGGGCCGGGGATGTGGCTCACTGGCCTAGTGCCCCTGAGTTCAATCCCTGGTAAACCCTCCCCTACCACCACCAAAGGAAAAAAAAAAAAGAGGGTGCAAGTGTACATGAATGGTTTGGGTGGGCCAGATCTGATGCGAGGTTTTTCAAGTTCATCCATAGTTGGTCTGAACTCAGTTTCATGATTCACAGCACTACAAAGAATGCCGGGAAATGAAAACAAGCTTTGCTCCAGAAGAAAACAAGATGGTGTTTCTTTCTTTTTCTTTTTTTGGTATTAGGGATGCAACCCAGGGGTGTTTTACCACTGAGCTACATCCTAAGCCCTTTCTTTATTTTTAATTTTGAGACAATGTCTAGCTAAGTTACTGAGGGTCTCACTAAGTTGCTGAGGGCCTCACTAGGTTGCCGAGGCTGGCCTAGAACTTGAGATCCTCCTGTCTTAGCCTCCAGAGTCACTGGGATCACAGGCATGCGCCACTGCACCTGGCTACAAAATGGTGTTTTATACCATAAGCATAACTTTCTGTTGAGTCCTGGACACTCTAGTTGTCTTTATTTTGGCCATAATTCAGTGTATTTACCCTTAGAAGTAGTATTCTTTATTTAAAATTATTTGATGAGAAATAGTTTAGTTTCCATCTTTTTATAGCTGCCATGTTTTCTTTTTATAGCTTTTACACTGTTGTTGTTTGAGAGTTTTGTTTGAGCTATTTTTTGATGCGGAGGTTAGATGTGTAACTACCTTCATGGATTTCAGTTTTTAAAAACTATGTTTCACTAGTGTAGTATATGGTACTGAGCACTTGAGATTTCTTTGATCTCAGAGGAGGAAGATAGAAGTCTGTGTCCAAATCTCATCCTTTTTAATCTCATTCATTGTCTTTCTCTGGTGCCTGAATCATGTGGTGCCAACGTCTCCTTCCACACACATTCAGACTTGTCACTTGCAAAGACCAACTTTATCCTCTTCTGTATCTTTGATTTCATCATAACTCTTCCAAGTTCTAACCTTTGATGCCTTTTAGTCTCTCCCGACTGGCTTTTAGAAAACTATCTCTCTTTATGCTTCATAAAGGGGAATGCAGGATCTCCCTGCTCGACTAGATTCCATTCCTTTAAAACTTCATGATGCTTTGGGGATTCCCCAAAGCTTGCAAAATATCGTGTAATGGAGGGGATCTGGAGCACCCAAATTCAAAGACAGTTTTCCATGAATTCCTTCCAGGGATAAATGTAAGAGATATTTCTTTAAAAATAGTTTGACAGGTTAAAATCCTAGTAGATTAATTTTTCAAAGTAATGATAAATAAGGACCTGCTTTGTAATTCTTTTAAAAAAAACTTTCCATATGGCCTGTGAGATATGTATCTGCATTCATGTTCATTTTAGTCATTACATCAGATATAGTTGCTAGAAAACACCCTCCAAAGTGATTAGCCAGTTTTTGATCAAGAGGCCACACTCCAGTGATGGCTACTCTAAGTTAGGATATTATCTATGTTGATTTTTGATCAATTATAAAGGTTCTGTATGAGTGCACTATAGATTATTCATTGGTGGAATTAACAACCAAGAAATGGGGACTGTCAGAGGATAGTCTCCCACTCTTATGTGTAGAGGACAGGGCTGGGATATATTGTCTTGGTTATACTCGTTGTTTAGGGTCAGCATCAATTCTAACTAGGTGGTCTGGTACCCTTTTTGATGTTAAATATTTTAAATATTTTCTCTTGGCACAAAGCATAAAAATGAGAGAGCCTAGCAGTCTGCACCCTTAGGAATGGCAACAGGGTTGCTGTTTTTGGTTATAAGATTTTGCAGTGCTCAACCAACACAACTGTCAGGAGCAACCCTGAATGGAGCCTCAGGTGAATGGCGATTCCTAAGAAGTCCTGTTTTCAATCTCCAATTGGGTAGATTCTTGGACTTATGACTCTATTTGAGGATTAGTGGAATCATAATATTTGGATCATGTCCCATTTAGTTTGGGTGCGACTTTCCTGTAAGGTGCTGTCAAATCTTCTTTAAAAAAAAAAAAAAGACAGAGAGCTGGAATTTCACGCAATTTAAAGGACAGGATACCAGGATACCTACTGCTTTGGTCTGCCTGTTAATTAAATGGCAGGATTCTGTTATACATTTGCCTTTATTTTGTTGCCCTAGAACGAGGCTGTAGAGTGCTATAGAGTCATCTGCCACTACAGCTTTTTAGTCCATAGTCTATGGACTTTCTGCATAAGTAGAATTCAAGGAGTTCATGGTCTTGGATATGAAAAAGAATTACATTTTTAATTTTCATTAGCTCTAAATGAAATATAGAATTTTCTTCAATCATGAGTGTAGGCAACATACTCTGGCATTATTAACTTTTCTTTGTCACTAATAGAATCATTTATTTTCATGACACATTACTGATGTTACAGATAATTCAACATGTCATTCAATCTCATTACTTTTGAAATTTTATTAGTAGTAGGTCCCACTAGTAGGTCTATTTTTAATGTGTTTGTAGAGAACCCTATGTATTTGTATGTCACACATTATTTTGATATATTTCATCAGTTGCACTTCAATGCATTTGGCTTTCTTTTTATCTCATGCATTTATTTGTGTTTAAAAATGCTATTCCGAGAAGACATAAATGAATAAGAACAGCTGCTTTTTAGAGGCAACTGATATTTACCAAAAAAGAAAAAAAGAAGAAGCCCACTAGTTGTTCATGGCTACATTGACCTTGGCGCAAGTTCACAGTGGAGGAAGATTCACAAAGTGGAGTGAAAGTAAAACTGATGGAAAATGTGCTCATGATTGGAGCCACTGTACTTCTCCCAGCCTAGGATATCCTGAGCTGGCTTAGAGATGGGGTAAGGCTCTAAATCAGAAGCAGTATCCCAGGAAGTAGGGCATGGTGTGTCTGGAACGCTGGGCAAGACCTGCCGGTTGGTTGAAGGGAAGATCACCACCTTTGTCTGCTTTTCTCTTTGTGCCATGCAATCTGATTTTCACATCTCCCTCTAATATTATTTGTGATAGTTTCCAACAGCCTCATGTAAATGTATTAGAAACTACTGGGACAGTATCACTTTTGGCAAATTTGCTTAGAGTAAGTATATGCCCTGTCTTCCCTTCATCTACTTCACTTTTGTGCTGGACATTCTGGGAAGTACAGTCTACGGAATGATGGAAAATGAATTTCAGAATGTCTTCTGTTTTTACAGAATGTCTCTTCATTTTCTTTAAAAACTAAGTTCTGTGTACATTTTCATAGTGGTTATCATTGTAAACATGAGGTAAGAACGTTAGGGAGCTGGGCACACAGCTGTAATCTCAGTCACCTGAGCCCAAGGCAGGAGGATCACAAGTTTGTAGTCAGCTTCAGCAACTTATCAAGATCTTATCTCAAAGTTATAAGAAAGAAAAGAGAAAGAAAGAAAGAATGTTAGGTATTTAAGCATAATAGCAAAAACAGAAAAATTTTTTTCTTTCTTTATTTTAGAACTGTGGCCTAAAATCAGAAATGTATTTTACCCCCTGACCCAGTGTAGAAGTGTGCGTATATATATATACACACACACACACACACACACTGAAACAAATGCTACAGGAATCTATTTTTAACCTTTACTACATTTCTATTCTCTTCTGTTCCACTCCACCCCATCCTGTTCCTCCCTATTCTGTTCTATTCTGTTCCATTCTGTTTTAGTCTTTAATTGAGGAAAAATGCTGACCTTAACACAGTAAACTGATTTTTCATCTCACAATGGAAATTAAAAAAAAAATTGACCTATATGAGTTTGAATTCGTAAACACAGGTCAGAAGTGACTCATTACATTGTCTTCTACCCTCTCTACAGCACCTCCCGACAGGAAACAAAACTGAAGGGGTGGTTAGCTGGGGGACCTAACATTAAATACCTACTATGTGCTAATAATGTAACCGGCGCTTTGTTATATCTTGTACTCCTTCAAGTGATCTTGAGACACATAAAAATCTAAGCATCATAATAGCTGAAATTTTTATCTTCCCTGCCCCTCTTTCACGCCATTATCCACAGTACCTAAAAGAATGGTCTATATTAGGTACTCAATAAGTACTTATTAAATGAGTCTTATCCCAGTTTTACAAATAAGAAAACAGAAGCTTACAAAGCTTCGTGACTTGTTCAATAGCTCAGAGATTGCAGGTGGTAAACATGGGCTTGGAAGTCATCTATCTATCTGATTCCCAAGTCATTGTGTATGAAAACGAGGCAAACAGATAGCTTAATGTGTGGGGGATGGTTTTGCATACTAGGATATTTGATGTGGTTGTTTAATACTGTATTTTAAAATATTACTTTAAAAAAATAGTTTTACATTTAGTGTTAAACCTTGAATGCAGAATCATCCCCTACACATAAAGTCCTAAGATGTACTCTATTTTCATATTCTTGAGTGTTCATATACAACTAGGTAGTCAAAGCCAATATTAGACAAATATTCTGGTCACAAATCATGTTTTGACTGGAAGCTTTTTCTCATCACCACCAAAACCAAATAGTACCATCCGCTCAGAAAACCGAGCTCTGCTGTCAGAGGGTAGCTGAGCCGGCTGGCACTCAATGCCCTTGGGTAAACATGACCTGAATCATCCAAGAGCCAAGTCTGTCCACTCAAAGCCTGGACACGCCCTCACACTCTTCTACAAGTTCTAACTTGATGGCATGGAGCTGCCAGGATAAAATCATTGTTGATTTTTTTTTTTATTACGGCAGCTACCTTCTCTAAATGACCAAGGCTTAGCAAATAAAATGATTCTGACCAAGGGAAACATGGAGTCAATTTAGTAGTGTCTTCTCTTTCTCCAGTGTCACCCAAACCTTTGGCAATAGGCTTTCACAAATAAAGGTGGCACAGCTGATGTCTGGGCCTGAGCCATAGCCCCTGTAACAATGGGCAGCTCATCACCCCAGCAACAAGGAAGCCAATAAGACCAGGGCGTTCAATGACTCATTGCGGATCTCCAGGAGGGAGACAAAGCTGCTTAGCAACTCTCCAAACAGAACTGCCTCTAACTGCGTGAAAAGAATTTGATTCAATGGATTCAGAGATTTTGGTAGTAATCGCTAACGTCCAAGCACAGAACACACTTGCAGGAATGTGAGGCTGACAGGTTGTTTCAGGCTGAGCCTGGGATTGAGTCTTGGAGGAGGACCCTCAGAGTGTATATGCCTTTGCATGTGGATTCTCAGGAACTTTAATTCAGCTGTGGTCAGATTTGATTTGATGAGTGGGCAATAAACTTGAATGCAATACTGTAATTCACAGTTTTAGATATCTAGGCCATTAAAACCAGAATGTTTAAACGCACTCACTGGTCCGAGCATCTCATGCTTAGTGATAAGTTCTTTGGGAAAGAGTAATAATCAAAGTCTGATGAATATAAAATCTATGTAAACCAGGCACGGTGGCGCATGCCTGTAATCCCAGTATCTCGGGAGGCTGAGGCAGGAGGATTGCAAGTTCAAAGCCAGCCTCAGCAAAAGTGAGGTGATAAGCAACTCAGTGAGACCCTGTCTCTAAATAAAATATAAAATAGCACTGGGGATGTGGCTCAGTGGCCCACCCCCCAAAAAAAAATCCATGCAAAGAAATTGAATCTTCCTGAAGATTTATTTCCATTGAGCCGTGTCAGACTAGTGAGGCATCCTCTTCCATTACAGGGTTATATGAGTGCTAGACATCAGAGACTTCTGGTGGACTTTGAATAGTCTTTTCTGACTACATTGAGGATTCCCCTCAGTTTTTGGTCTGGTTTAGCAAAAAAGATCGTCTCAGGAGATACTTAGCATCACTGGGTGCTTCTGAGCCTTTCCATTTCCTCTGCTTGTTCCAACCTCTGCTTCTGGGGCTCATAGACCTTATGATTATTATTTTGGGGGTACAACTTGGATTAGGTATGGATTGGCTCTCTCCCAGTGCCCCATCTCTGTCTTTCTTTGTTACTCTTTTCTTCCTAAACAATCCCAAAACACCTCATCACAACCTTGCTGCTTGATTTCCCATAATTGAACTTTTCCCAATAGGCCTTATTTGGGGATGGTTTGGGCTTGGAGAAATCTTTACCGGCATTTTCTTCCTTTAATAAAATTGCAGGCATACCAAGGAAGGGGAGCTCACGTTAATATTCAAACGTTTGTCAGATTGTCCTGCGGACTTTTGGGGAATTGGCTAAAACAAATTGCCCCAACTAAATGTTTTCCAACATAAGTTTATTATATATTGGTAATTTTGTGCACCAAGCGATGTGGCCCATTTTTATGTGATCTTAAATATCTTTATTTTTTTTCAGATTTTCAGGGTTTTTGAATTATTTTATAAAGACTGAAGTAATTATAAGAATGTACAATGTTTCCATTTCTCTGACATTTGGAGTGCACTTATTTTTGAACAATTAGATCTTCTTAGCCTGTTTGACCATCTTTCTTGAATTTAAGTTTAGTCTCTAGATCTGTGTTTTCCAAACTCATAAAATGTGGGTGCTTCTAACCTCTAATTCATCTATTGATTAATTTTGTGTGAACTACCGTGATTTTATAATTTAAAAGCCACAACTTTTGAATGCCACTTCCCTATTTTATCTATTTTGCTTTTTAAAATTCAAAGTTCATTTTAATCTAATAAACTTACTTAAAATTTTACTGTTTTGATTTTATCTTTCCTCTATGTATGATAGCTTTTAAAAAATATTTTTCTTAATTATAGATGGACTCAATACCTTTATTTTATTTGTTTATTTGGTACGTGGTGCCAGGGATCAAACCCAGTGCCTCACGTATGCTAGGCAAGCGCTCTACCACTGAGCCACAACCCTGACCCTATGTATAATGGCTTTGATAGTGTTTTATAGGAAAAACAAACTTGAGTGAATAATAAAATTTTGGTGTGACTGAAACAATATTAAATTTCTAATGTTATTTATTTATTTATTTATTTATGTGTGTGTGTGTGTGTATGTTACTGATGGCCCTTTATTTTATTTATATATGGTATTGAGAATCGAAAACCAGTGATTCACATATGCCAGGCAAATGCTCCACCATTGAGCCACAACCCAGCCCCATCTAATGTTATTTAAGTGCTGGAGTGTGAAATAAAGTGTCAAGAAATATTCATCTATATAATGTTGTATAGAATAAATATTTTGATATTTACAGGCACTGTTAAGCTTTTATCCTAAGCACATTGATGTGGACTTTTAAGTAGTATTGCTATTTTTCTTTGAGGAATCTTTTGTATAGGCAAAGTTCCCATCATCAACTATCACTGTAAATTTAAAATAATAAAAAAAACCCTGATTATCTGCCTTTATGCTACCTGTTGTGTATACTTTATCTCACAGCTACCCAGTATGGTAGAAATTATTATGTCCATTTTACAGATAAGAAAACCAAGGCTCAGATAAACTAGCTTTTCAAAGGTCTGTGACTCAGGCCTTACAGCAAGGGAGACTGAGCTCATTTGAATTGAAACACTATCCTTCAGATCCCTTCAAAAGTGTAATATTCTTTTTTATTTCAACAGATTTTCATAATAATTTTCTATGATTCCTTTTAGTTAGATTGAATGTAATTGTTACTTAAATAATTATAGGCTATTTCAGGAGGCCCTAAGTACAGCACATGCTCTTGAAGTCTCACTTCTCTTCCCTTGTCTCTTGCTATATGTCTAAGCGTACTGGCTAACTTCTAATTATTAACTCATGTCTGTTTGTCTTCATAGACTAGAGATGCTGGAAATTAATGTTCTCCTGCAACAAGGATTGACAGGAGTTGGTGTTTAAACACCCCACTTCCCTTACTCCTGCATGGAATAACCCGGAAATGCATTCTCTATCCAGGATCCTAGCATTCTCCAGTGGCATTCAAATTCATTTGTTGCTCACAGTGATAATTTGCACAGTAACACATTGTTTACTGGGTTACTTCTCTTTCTTGCCTTAATTTTCCACTCCTTTAATGGTGTCCTTTCAATGAATGACTTTCACTCACATCTTTATCTCAGTTTGCTTCTGATGTAACCTCAATGAAGACACTACATGACCTATTTTTATAGATCTGAGGAAATGCATTTTTCAGGCTGCAGCATGTACAAGTCCAGTCCAAACCTAAAGTTAAGTAGTTCTGGGAATTGAAGAAAATAGCCTTCAAGTGCATGGCCACCTAGCTGTTCTTTGCCTTTGCCTCTTTATGTCTATTTCACTTGGATTCGTGCTGGAATTCCCTAATCTCTGCTCTGTATTATTATTATTATTTTTAATTGCAGTGCATTTGGAGCTGACTCTTTGTTAGCCACTTTACTCACCTTACCTCTCAATATTTCCTTTGCTCCTGGATATTTTGTGTCATGTATTGTTGCATAACAAATTATCGGCAGAACTTAGAGCTTATTCCAGCAAGCATTGATTATCTCATAGTTTCTGTGGGTCAGGAATTTGGGTGGGTTTGGTTTTGTGCTCTGCTTCAAGGTCTCTCATGAGGAGGCAGTCATCTGTCAGTCAGAACTGTTGTCCCATCTGAAGGTCCAACGGAGGGGGATTCTGCTGGGGCTGCCATTACAAAATACCACAGGCTGGGTAGCTTATACAACAGAAATTAATTTTCTCACAGTTCTGGTGGCTAGATATTCATGGACAAGATGTCAGCAAATTTGATATTTGGTGGTAGCTCTTTTCCTGGTTTATAAACTATCACCATCTTGTGGAGTCCTCACATTGCCTTTTCTCTTTGTGGGCATAGAGAAAATGATCTCTTCTCTCTGTCTCATTTACTTTTTTCCATTGCTGGGATGGAACCCAGGGCTTCCCTAGTGCTAGGCAAGTGCTCAACCACTGAGCCACCAATCCAGTGTCTTCCTTTCATAAGGACACCAGCCCTATCAGATTAGGGCTTCACCTTTCTGACCTTATTTAACCCCAGTGACCTTCCTGAAGGTCTTCAAACACCATCACTTTGATGGCTTTAATATATTAATTTTGGGGAGTGGGGGAGACACAATTTAGTGCATGACACATGGCAAGATACAGAGAGAGCAAGTAAGAGAGCTGCCAAGATGCTAATCATAGCCTTTTTATAACCTAACCTTGGAGGCCATGTTTCACTACTTCCGCCATATTCTTTTTGTTTAGAAGTATGTCAGTAAGTGTAGCCCATACTCAATGGGAAAGGATTTAAAGAGTGTGAATAATAGAAGGTGAGAGACATTTTTTTTTGGGGGGGGTCTGTCTTAAAAGTTGCCTAAAATGCTGGGAATAGTGGCACATGCTTGTAATCCCAGCAGCTCAGGAGGCTGAGGCAGGAGGATCACAAGATCAAAGTCAGCCTAGGCAACTTAGTGAGGCCCTAAGCAATTTATGGAGACTCTGTTTCAACATATAATCTAAAAAAGGGCTGGGGATTTGGCTCAGCGGTTAAGCACCCCTGAATTCAATCCTTGGTACTAAAAAAAAAAAAAAAAGTTGCCTAAAACAAGACTCTGCTCTGTGTTTAAGAGCTGTCCTTGTTTTCTTTTCCTATCCCACGGTCCTTCTTCAGGTGAGCTAGTTAGTGCCTGACTGCCCCTACAAAGGTGAATGATTTCACGGGGGTGGATAGTACTTGAGAACCGAGGGCTTTGGGGTCAGGAAGACTTGGTTTTGAATGTTTGCTTTGCTACTTATTATTAACTGTATGACCTTGAGCAAGTGTTTTTCCCACCCCCCCCCCAAC
>NW_026000241.1:28302561-28334996 GCF_001458135.2 Marmota marmota marmota
CCACCCCCCCCCAACTTCTTTAAGACTGAAGTTTTAATTTATTTTTTATTTTATTTTAAAAAAATTTTTTAGTTGTAAATGGACACAATACCATTATTTTATTTATTTATGTGGTGCTGAGGATCGAACCCAGTGCCCCACACGTGCAAGTGAAGCACGCTACCACTGAGCCACAACCCCAACCCCAGAGACTAAGGTTTTTAAATAGACAAAATAATTTGCAGAAGCCTCTCAGTTTGTGCTCCCCCAGAAGCTAAGACAAGGATGTGGGTGCAAATAATGTGGGAAGTGATGCCAGGGACCACCAGAAAGGAAGTGGGAGAATGAGAGGGGAAGGGGAAGGAAGCTAGGAAAGGCTGTGTTATTACATAATCATCACAATTGGCTGCTGGAGCTCTGTCCTTCCAGGGAATTGTGGGGGTCTCTGCAGAACATGCACCTCAGAGTTATTTCAATGGAGGGGCAAGAGATCTGGGGTTTTATTCCCCAACTCCCCTTTTATCATGGGTTGAGGGCTGCTTCTGGAGGCATTAACTCTTCAACACTTCTGACTTCTTTTGCATGGGTCAATCAAGCATCTGGTGCCAGGAAAAAGCCCTTGGGGCAAGAGTCACAGATGTTCATAATAAGCAGCTTTTAGAGTATAGAAGTGAATATTGAACGTAGAACTATCCAATGGAAATATAACACAAGCCATGAATTCATACCGCAAATATGATTTTAAGTTTTTTAGTAGCCATATTAAAAAAGTAACAAGTAACAGATGAAATTAATTTTTTAATATCATATTTAATTTCTCTGTACATATAAGTACTATAATTGTAATAAATGATCAATATAAAATTAATAATGTTATAGTTTACATTTTTTTCATACCAGGTCTTTGACGTCTGTGTGTATTTTGTGTTTATATCTTTTTTTTTTAAAGAGAGAGAGAGAGAGAATTTTTAATATTTATTTTTTAGTTTTCGGTGGACACAACATCTTTTTAAATTTTTATGTGGTGCTGAGAATCGAACCCATCACCCCGCGCATGCCAGGCTAGCGCGCTACTGCTTGAGCCACATCCCCAGCTCCATGTAGTTTATATCTTGATTTGCACAAACCACATATCAAGTTATTATATGATGAGAGGTTAACATTTAGCGTGGGCTAGTGGATATGAAGGGCACCTGCATTGTCTGTTATGAGTTTCAGCTGGTTTTCATGAAAACTAAGTAAGGTCACCCACATATGGCGGCCTAATTTTTGTGTTTCCTTAAGCCAGTATTAATGCGGATCCTGCTAGTAACAAGTAGGCTTCGATTCTTGGAGGGAGGCATTTGTAGGACAATGGATGACACCTAATTTAGGGAAAACTGGTTCCCTGAAGCATTATACCTGGAGGTCAGAGAGACTATGTTAGGAGTTTGGCTGTCATCCAAAACACACTGGAACCCATTTTTATCAGCTCTGCTTCTCTAACCCCCCCAACAGAAATTTAGCAATCCTTATATAAGTTTAAGAGTAAAACCAACATCAGTAAGTTTTTTTTTTTTTTTTTTTTTTAAAGAGGAGGACAAAAACCCAGTCGTATTTACATGCACATGATAAGGAAGCTGCATTCTAACCCAGGGTATTATAAACTGAGAACTTGGGAGAGAAAGGCACACACAGATCAATTTATAGAATCCTGTCATCAAAGCTACTTTTAAATAGCATTTATAGATCTCTGGCAAAACAAAAGTGAAACACCTGGACCTGTTCCAGCTTCAGGTCTGTAAAACCACCCTTAAGTGGATCCAGGCAACAGAGGCACCGTCCTAACTTGAGCCACAGCTCCTCCCCCCATGCTCGCCTACAAATCTCATGCACTAACACTCACAAAAATGTTTAGATTTGGCTTTTAAAAAATGAAGGCCCTAGCCCACACTCACCACAGCCACAGTCTCTATCTCCTCTCCTTTGGCTGTTTCCCAATGCGTTGACTCTCCTTCCCAGCTTTGCATGTTGGAACAGAGCTTGTCCTCAGCCATGTCACTCATGAAGGTTATTGAATGGGATGGGGCCTGTGTCACACAGCATAAGAGATCTTAATTCACATCTGTCTGGATCCATTCTTTAGCTTTCTGTAGGAGCAGGGTTCTATTCTCTGGGAGTCCCTTAGAATGGAGTCACATGTTCATTCAGTAAATATTTTGAGCTTTTATCCTATGCCAAGCACTATGCTAGGCACCAGGGATGTTGCAGGACCCAAGTCCAAGTCTCTTTCCCTTTAGGGAAGTGTGGTGTGGAGGCAAATCGGTAAACAGGGGTGCAGGGCATCTAAGGATCACATAGGAGGGTGGTGGGATATGATCATGAAAGGCCCCTTGACGAGGGTACCTATACTGAGGTCTGGGGGGTGAACGGGAGTTAGTGAAGTAAAAGCAGAGAGGATAGATGTGAATGGAATGAAGGGAATAGCACATGCAAAGACCTGGAGGTAAAGCTTTGTATTAATTTAATAAGACTATTATGTCGATTGGGTCATGCATCCACAGTCCAATGCTGGCCATCAAGCTTCAGGAGGTGGCAAGCAGTGTTGGTGGAAAGCAGTGTGCTGAGACAGGGCAAGTTCTGTTGGGCCAGTGGATGCATTTGAAATCTGAATTCGAACACCTTTAGACAGCATGGGCTTTGTGCAGTTTGCCCCAAGTCTTGCCGCTTTCTAGTATCAGAAACCAGTGGTTTATATAATTATGCTACCTGATCTGTGATCTGTGTTATTTCCTTGCTTTTTAATAGAGGAACTTGATTGCTAGATAAATAATTCATTCACCCATTCTATTTCATTCAACAAATAGATTTATCTTGGCACTCTAAGGAGTCTGGATATCTATTGGCAATTTTGGCTTTAATAGAGCTTAGAGTATGAGGGAAAGACAGGCAAGTAACTAGGAAAATGGAGGTATCATCTGTAAATTACAAGTGCTTTGAGATGGTAATGAGTGCCTAGTTTAATATGGATAGCCAGGGAGGGCCTCTGAGGATGAGCATATAATCGGAGACTGGAAGAAAGTCTTAGAAGAGTGTGGGAGGAACGTGCTCCAGGCCTCAAAAGGGAAGCCTAAAGTGAAATTGGGCAGGTTGTAACTTGCACCAGGGTGTTTCTGCTCTCATGCTGTGAGCCTGATGCAGGACTGTGTCTGTCTAGAGGGAGAGGTGTACAAATTGTAGGATGGCTAGCAGATACCTCTGGAGAAGGCCCTTGCTAGGAAAGACCAAAGACAGTAGATCCTTGTACCCAGGAGAACAGATGTGCTTTTAAAGAAGATTGGATACTGGAGAGGGAAGTGGAAATGGGGGACAGATCACGCTGTAGGCATTGGTGGAAGTCCCGCAATGCTGGAGGAAGGCATTTGTGGAGACCCAGATGATCCATCTCTACTAGGAATAACCAATAAAGCAAGTGTGGCTTCCAGGTAGATCAATACTTTGGCAAGCAAAGATTAAGTAATCCGAAGCAATGAGGAAAATCAAGGCAGTGGAACAATTCCAGCTCTAGGTGATGGGTCCTGGCACAGCTGCTCTCTAGCAGCCCAAGAAGGAGAGAGAAAACAGAGAAAAAAGAACGAAGTAATAATGGAGGAACCCAGTCACCAGAATTGGACCCTAGAATCAGAGGAGACTCTGAATAAGGCTTTCTGGCTCTTGTTTTATAAGTCTGGTGGACTTTGTTACTTACATAGTACCTACCTTTGAGGAGCACCTCGGGCAAAGCTTGGTATGTAGAAAGGAATTAAACCGCACCAGATTTGAAGATTAAACAGATGATGGATGGATAGAGATCCAGGCATGTTGTAACGTGATATACCTGTCTGGTGGCTTAAAGCACACTATGAAATTAATTTGGCATGACTTCATCTGTGTGCACCTGTGGTAACTCCTAGTCATTTCTGCATTCTTTTCTTGGTTGCATCAGACATATCGTACACACTGCCTCGCATCCTCACTTACATTCCTGTCCCTGGGGGCTTTGGCCATTTGTTTTTTCCAGCTGCTATGGCAACTGGCTTTACATGGGCACATCCCAATAGTGCCCTGACTCCCGTACCTGCTGTGATATTTCCTGCTCGTTTCCTGGGATTGCTTGTAGTGGGTGAGGTGGTGTGAGACCAGGGCTGGCAGCAGGTGCCTATCACCTGAAAGTGCGGGGGAGTTAATGTTCTGCAAAGTGTTCTTGGTCAGTGCGAGATGGAAGCTAACCGATAAATCCTTCTTCTTTCCTCCTGCTGAGATAAAGTACCTCTATTTGTCTCAGAGGATGACTGTATGAGATGAAATGAATGGTTGTGTTCGTTTTTAAGCAGTGGCCAATTCAGTAATATACCTTCCTGATAGCTCTCCTTCCTCCCCTACCGCTCTTCCTTTGCCTCATTTCTACTTCCGGAGGATTGCACTTTTATAAGGTAGTGGCAGGTAAGCTGTTGCCTCAGGCTTTGCCAAAATCAGGTTTAGGATTGTGCTGGGGTCAGTAGCTGCAAAGACCAATATTAACCAAGAGGCAACATGTGACTCCTGAGCATATGGCTGATCCTAATTAAGATGTGGTGTAAACATCATATACATATCAGGTTTTAAAGATGTGGTAGAACAAAAGTTGTATCATAGCTCATTAAAAATTTTAATATTTAGTACATGGAGGAATGATATTTGGATGTATGGAGCTAAATTAAAAATACCACTAAACCTCACTTCACCTGGTTCTTTTAACATTTTAGGTTGTAGCTACAATGTTCCCATTGACTGGCACTTGTTTGGATCTATTTCTTACCCTATTTAAAAATTCAGGGTAACATCTGGCAGTCTCTTGTCTTCTTGGTTCTTTTTGACACTTCTTTTATTTTCCATGATTTCTTAAAGACTATTAATCAATGATGCTATGAATAAGTTATATTTTTAAACCAGGGGAGAGCTTTTCTTGGGGTCAAAAGCAGCAGCAGTGTGTGCACACTGACAACATGAATATGTTAAAATGACCATTCTTATCTGTTAATGCCTAATTTTAATGCAGGAGGTTAGCTGTGTAATTTGAACTACAAGTGAACTAAGGCCTCTATTTGATGCCTTACTAAATGTATTAGGACAAGAGCAATAAGTGTTGAAAGAGCTAACAGTTTTTATAAACGTTAATCTCCTGGTATATTTTATTATATGTATTTTCCATGCTATAATTGAATATCATGAGCCTAGTGCCTAAGGATCAACTTTTATGCTTTTGTTTTTTGTTTTTGTTCACTGCTATTGTCAATTACATGTTGTGATTTGGCGGGCTAAATTAAATTTGTTGCAGGATTTGGCCCTGCTCCTTTCTCTGGAATTTCCTTGTGGCTTTTTTGCCCAGGGTATTTCATCATCAAACCATCTTATTAAGCACTCCTGCACATGACATTGGCTATGCACTCTATCCATACAAGTCAAATAGCTGTGTATTTTATTCTGTTCTATAAAAAGATAAGGTTCTGGCTTGCAGTCACATTCCTTCTCTTGGAATTTTGTTCTGGCTGGGTTGAAATATTGTTAAAGAATAGTTTGGTAAGAAGTTGCTTGTGGGGCAAAAGTTGAGTGAGTTCATACTTCAAAGGAATGTGACTTGAGAGAGAGGGAGTGACAGGGTGGATAAGAAGTCAGCTTTAGCTGAGTGAGGAAGGGAGGGAACAGACTTTTTTTAAAAATTTTTTTACTTTTGATGGACACAATACCTTTTATTTATTTATTTATTTTTATGTGGTGCTGAGGATCAAATCCAGTGCCTCACACATGCTAGGCAAGTGCTCTACCACTGAGCCACAACCTCAGCCCAGGGAGGGAACAGATTTTAAAGAATCCAAGGGAGCAGTGCTTTTAAAACAACAAATCAAAATCACTTGCTGTAGCTCTAAATATGAGTTTATATGTTAACATGGTAGCAGGATATGCTACTTACACTTTGGCAATCAGTTTATTGTTAAAGAAAACATACTCTGCTGAATTTTGAGATCCTGGAGCAAGAGTGTTTTTTTTCTAAGCACAATTCAAAAGTTGACCTACCAATATTCTTGCATCAGATGCAATATTTGAGTTGATACCAACAGTCAAATTCAGAGGTGAGTTTCACAGACCACGAGTTTATTATTTTCCCTTCTTTTCTAGCCCTTCAATTTTGTTTCCTTTGAAATTTTGTTTCTTTTCTTCTCCAAGAAAAGAAATTAAAGGTAGGGAAATAATTCTATCAGACAATTCATTTTGATAAGAGAGAAACTAATTAGAAGTTAATTAAATATTAACTCATATCTGAATTAATATTAACTTTGTTCAAAAGCACAAATTAGCAGAGTGGTCAGACAATCACAATAAATCATCTATTTCAAACTAAGATCTCCACATTGTTCTGTAGCTTCCAGGGAGGATAGAGTTACGCGTAATGTAGTAAATAGGAAGGTAACTCCTTGTCCCGTTAGCACTCTCAAGAATCTATACCACAGACTTGCAATACTGACTTGGACTCCTTCACACTTAGTGGCAACTGTGAATTTAACACTCAATGGCAGTTGTGATAGCCTTCCCAGAGTGGTGTCAACCTCCCACTGGATTAGAGCCCACAATCACAGTCATGTCCAATCTGGTTTTATATTAAACATCTTTTAAAAATCATGGTTAATGGCTTTCAGTACTCATAAAGTTAAGATGATTTTGTTAACATTTTATGATCCAGAGAGGCAGGTTATCATAGACTATATATATATATATATATATATATATATATATATATAATGAACTGTACCTTGGATTTTTCATTTGGCCAATTGACATAGTGTTTAATATTCACAGCAAACAGTATCATAGCAGCCACTTTAGAAAAATTACAAAAAAATTAGAGAGAATTAGATCACGGTAAGCTTGGAAGGCAGGGCTTAACCTGGCGCTGCATGAGCACTGGGAAATCTGTGGTTTAAGAGTGTGGCCAGTGAGAACTGAATGTATCATGGTTAGCCTAGTTACCTCCCCCCCAACCCACAAAGGCTTAGCAGAGCCCTGACACTTGGGAGCCCTCTATAAATACTTGAGGAATGAACACAGGGTGGAATGCTAGGAGATGCCTTGGTGGCATTGTCAGCTCATCAGGCAGAGTGCAAGACGTAGTCCTCGGATGAGAGCCAGGCAAAGAAAGCTGGTGAGGCAACGGGAGGCAACACAGAGAATGTGCCGGGGTTTTCTGGTGCATTCTGCTGCTGACATTTGTTTGACCTTCAGGATTTCATGAGTGCTTTTCTTTCGTTTTTAGATGTCTAAAAAAATTTTTATTCTTTACTCTTTCTCTATGTGGTTTCAGAAGTGAAGCGTATCATTCTAAGATTTAGTAGCACCCAAAGTCTAGTCTTTTCCGTTTCTGTGCTTTTTTTGTGCATCTCACTCCTGATCTTATGGGCTCTGACCTCAACCCTGCACCTCACCTGCTCTCCGTGGTCTCCCTGGGAAAGCGAACCCACTGCCGTGACTACAACTACCATCCCACTTTCTCTCCTGGATCTTTACTAAAGTACATGGCAAACCCCACTGATTATCATCTGAGATGCTATTTCAGAACATATATTCCCAGATCCTACCCAGATTTAATCTACCAAAATATCTCTAGGTCACATGTGCATTTCTGAGAGGCACAGGAGGGAGGCTGTGCAGGGGAAGTTGGTCTGGACCAAGGTCCATCAGAACCAGGCAGGGAGAGGAAAGCCCTGAGCTGCAAAGGAACCTAAGGAGAATCCAGTAAGTACAGGGATACTGAAAACATTGAAAAAATGCCAAAGTCATTTATGACAAAAGTATTTAACACTGATCCTTAAAAACATAGTGAACATTAAAGGAATCATTGCATTTGTGGCATTTGTTACAATGGTTTTCCTTTTATAAAGGGCCATGGTGCTTAGTATAAGACATCAGTGTCAAACACAGTTACGGGCGAGTCAAGGAGCAGGAACTAGGTGAATGTCTTTTGTGCCAAGACATGTGATAAGGCTTTATGTGCATCGTCCCCTCTGACCCTTACAATAATTATTAACACAAGGAGCTCATAATACCTCCTAGGGAGAGTCCAAGAAAACCCTTTGCTTTTTTCTTTAGTACACTTCTATAAGTAATAAGCAAACACATGCTTACTTTAAGTTTCATATGTTAAAGAAGATAGGATATGAAGTTTCCTATGTTGAAGAAGATGGGATAAGGCAGGAAAATTTACCTTCAGTCTTTGATGCGTTTCATTATCTTTTCCCTTTGTATGTGAAATCACTGTTAACAGTTTGATATGTAGCCTTCTGATCCTTTCTATTTATATATATTATGTGTATATTTAGCTTTTAAAATATGAAGGTAATTACTTTTTATTAGTATATATGAACTATACAAACCATGGGTCTCATTGTGGCTTCTTTGTATTTGTGTTTAACATCTTCTGATCATTTCCACCCCCATTAGTCTCCTTTACCCTCCCTTTCCCGCTCTCTAATAATGTCTCTTCCACTTTCATGTCATCTTTAAAGAACATTTTTTTCCCCTAGATTCTACATATAAGAGAAAATGTGTGATACTTGTTTGAGTCTGGCTTATTTTGTTTCACATGATTATCTCCAGTTCCATCCATTTTGCTACAAATGAGATGATCTCATTCTTCTTTAGGACTGAATGGACTCCATTGTGTATACATATCACATTTTCTGTATCCATTCATCAATTGACAGGCACCTGGGCCAGCTCCATAACTTAGTTATTGTGAATTGTTTATTGTTATGATAAATATGGGCATGCAGGTGTTTCTATAATGTGCTGACTTCAATTCATGAAGGTAATTATTGAGGTGCTTTCTGTTTTTTTTCTTTTTGTCTCTGGGGGAAAATATCTGAGAATACCAATTTAAGAGGAGGAAAGATTTATCTGGGCTCATGGTTTCAGTACAAGGTCGACTGCCTCCATTGGTTTTAGGCCTGTAGTGAGGCAGAAACTTGGCAGAGAGCCATAAAAGCGGCCAGGAAGGAAGCAGGGAGAGAGAGAGAGAGAGAGAGAGAGAGAGAGAGAGAGAGAGAGAGAGAGAGAGAGTTACCAAGGACAAGACACAGTCCTTAAGGGCATGCCCCCAGTGATTTACTCCCTCTAACCATGGCCACCTGCCTATAGTTTTTACCAATTCCAGTAATCCATTCAAATGATCAATCCATTAAGTGGATTAATCCACTGTTGAGGTTAGAGCCCACATGATCCAATCACTTCCTAAAGCCCCACCTCTGGACATTACTGCACTGGGGACCAAGTTGTTAGCACATGAGCTTTTGAAGGACATTCCATATTCAAACTGTAATAGCTATACAATTCACTGAAACATGAATATGAAATGATTTAATTTTTTTAAAAATGACTTTCTCCCAAATGTAATATTTTAAACTTTTCTTTTTTGTTGAGTGGTGTGTAGTCTCTATAGTAAAACCTCCGTCCTTTTTCTCTAGCTTTCCTGTCACTTTCTGTTATTAAAGTGGATTCATTTTGGTATTTAACATATTTATTTTAAAATGTCAGTCTTTTTTTTTTTTTTTTGGCACTGGGGATTGAACCCAGGGGCACTTAAGCATGGAGCTATATCCCTGACCTTTTCTTGTATTTTATTTAGAGACAGGGTCTCAGTGAGTTGCGTAGGGTCTCAACAAATTGCTGAGGCTGGCTTTGAACTCGTGATCCTCCTGTCTCAGCTTCCTGAGCTGCTGGGATTACAGGTGTGTGCCACTGTGTTCAGCTTAATACTTCAATCTTAAATGCAATTTCGAGTCGTCTTCTCTGTGACACCTATGTGTGACTTTAGCTGCTTGGATCTTTGTAGGAGTATGTGTGTCGGGGGTGGGGAGGGGAAGTGGGCTTGCTTGCAGCTTTTTCTTGGTTGGTTGTATCTGCTATTCTAGCTTTTGTGAGGTCAGTGGGGATGGTAAAAGGATCAGTATGCTCCTTTCAAGAAAATTTGTTTTCATTTAATGTTGGTGGGCATTGGTAACCCTTTGTCATAGTTCGATACCTTGTTTCCCTGAGGATGGTGGCCATTCTCATTCTTTAATAGAAAATATCTTCCCTTCTGCCTACTCAGCTATGGTAGTTTTAGACTATGGTGGTTTTAAGAATTCTTCCATTCTCAACTGCTTGTTAAAACTCCCTACTTCTAGGACTGGCAAACACATGTGAGATCCCATCTTCCATGACTGTGACAAACCAAGAACTTGAGGGGGTGGAGACCATTCTGACTTTGTTTCCCCAGGCACCTCCCCTATTCCCATTTGCCTGCTCTCTCTGGTTCTTTTCTACATGTGTATCATGGAGTAGGTCATTAGGTCTACTGGCCCAGCAGACATCATATAGGGAATAAAATGCCAATCTTTTTGTGGTCACCCCAATCTTTACAAGAGATTCTCTGGGTGCCTCAGTGGAAATTGTCTTTGTTGTCTTGGGAAGAGAGGCAATCCTCTTTCCCTTCTGAATGGGTTCTAGGAGGAACAGACTTTTCCCATAATTTGCTATTCTAAAGAAGGTGACCAGTTCCTTTCTCAGTTCTCTTTAGAAGAGGGTCATGTGGGGGTGATGGTGGTGGTGGTGTTAGGACTGGTTCTGCATTTTTCTGCCATTTCTTGACTTAAAGTCTGGGAAAGAAGGTGGCTTCAATCTTGGCTGCTTTGTGTACAGAAAATATGGAGTGTGTAGTGACTTCTCTCTTGAGCCCTGACCCTTAGGTGAAATTCTGCAGCATGAGAAAAAAAATCCAAGCTGACATCTTGTTCCGTATCCTTTGATACCAGATTGCTCCCTGTGCTTGTTCTCTGTCCTCTGCCCCAGATCAGTTCCCCACAGTTTCTGCCCTTCAGTATCCCCCAGAAAGCTGACTTCTGTGGACTGTATATCTTGGTTCCCTTGTCCTTTTTTATCTGGTTGGTTTTGACTAATGATAGAGGTAGGAGATTGCCAAGTGGTAGAGAAGGGAGTCATGGTGTTTATTACTCTGGCCTTCTGGCCCAGCTTAGTTCTGTGGCTCCAGCTGCTCAGCCTGCTGGTCCCTCCTCCTCACTTCCAGCTGTAGCTATTCTTCCTCTTATTCCTTCAGTTCAAGGCTGGTAAAGCTTCCTATCACTGCCAGGTCCCAAGTGCATTGCCATCCCTTTTGGATTCCTTCAACTCCTTGAACCCTGTTCACAACTCTGAAAAGAGTCTCTTTATTAAAAGAGTTTCAGTTAAATCCTTTGAGTTGGCCCTTTACCCTCCTCCTACGACTGGGACAAATATGTTCCTGTATTCCATTAGCAAAATATCCTGAGGTCTTCCATGTCATCACATGTATATTTACTTATATGAAAATGGCTACATAAATATAATCATGGGAAAGTATCGGACATATCCAAATTGAGGGGCATTCTACAAAATAACTGGATTGTACTACTCTTCAAAAATATCAAGGCCATAAAAGACAAAGGAAAACTCAGGAACTACTACAGGTTAAAGGTGACTCAAGAGACATGACAATTAAATGCAATGTCTGTCCTGGATCAAGATTAAAAAAAAGTTTATGAATTTTGCTGTTAATGATTAATGTATATGAGTCTTTCTCTCTCTCTCTCTCTCTCTCCCTCTGTGTGTGTGTGTGTGTGTGTGTGTACACAGAGAGGGAGAAAAAGAGAGAAGGAATGCTAACTTTAGGAATCTGTATAAAGGATATGTGAGAATTCTTTGCACTATTATGGCAACTTTTTTGTAAGTTTGAAATTATTTCAAAAAAAGAAGTTAATAAATAATTGCACAGTGTTTATAGTCCAGATGCACATTGCCACTGCCTTGCTGTTGGCTATTTATTTAGGTTTAAGACAATCATTCATTGTCTCGCACTTTGCTCTGTTACTAACAGTCCTGCAGCAAATACCATTGTATGTGTGCATATCTTGCTGTTCCTGAGCCAGTGCTGTTGTTGAATAAAGAAACAGAACTGTTGAATCAAGACTCACACACATTTCACATTTTGGTCGATTTTGTTAAGATGCTTAGCGAACGACTACAATCTGTTTCATACTATTGCAAAAGTATGAGAAAGCTTTTATAAAAATGTTAGATCATTACCTGCAAAAATGTAGCCTTTCCAACTGATTGAATTTAGGTCCTTAGAGTTTAGGAATTTAGCCAACTCTAAGTTATTTGCATGTGTTCACCCTTTACCCCCTTTATCTCTGACAGTTCCAGTGGCCTGCCTACTCGACATCCCTCCTTTGCTCTGAGTTTGTGATTCCATCTCCTTCTCAGGCCTGCCTTTATGAACTCCAATCAGAAATACTAACTACTTTTCCTCCAGAGGGTAAAAAAGTTAAAATAATATTTTTAGAAATTGACTATATGTGATGTTTGTATCAAGCATGACATTGCTTCCTTCCCTGAATGTATATAAGCAAGAATTGACAGGACTTTCTGGAAAATTACCAAGGGATTGAATATCAAGTTAGAATTGAAGATGTTATAAAATTGCTTTTCAGCTTACAGAACACATTTACATGTTTGGCCTTTGGATACAATCACAAAATGTTAAAGCTGGGAAAGAGTGAACCATTTGGTCCACCCTCTTTTTTTCTGCTGTACAAGTGGAAACTGTGATTCACAGAGTATTGACTGAAATCACACAGCCAATAACCTGCAGAATAATGCAGAAGCATCTGTTTTCTGAGTTGCAAAGTGCTAATTCCTGCTTTGAATCTGTACTGTCTTCAAGGCCTATAGGCTATGTCTAGGAGCAGGACCTGCTCAGTTAAACCACATGTTTGGAGGTGGAAGCTCAGGACAGGAAGGTATGCAATGATATATTCATGTCATGTAGGCATGTAAATAATTCCAATAACAAATCCTTAACTAGGAAATGTAATTGCTATATTTGGTACTTCTCTTTTGGTTATTGGGAACTACATGAAAAGGCATATAAAACTATGAAGTCCCCCAAAGTCTGCCCACATGATAATTTTAGCATGTTTCAAATACACAACGACAGTACTGTATTTGGAAACAATAAGATATGTTCCTAGATAATTTGTGGAGCTGAACCTTGGATAATTAAATTCCTAATTTTCTTCATAGTGGTAAAAATTAAATTAAGATTACACCACTTGGCTTCTATTATTGTAATAATTCTTTCAGTGTTTATGGCATAATAAGGGAAGATAACTTATAAAACAAGTGTTGATGCCAACCACATTCACCCCTGCCAAATCATTCATATTTTGCTTTGGAAATGTATTTTTTTAATTCAGTTGGATGTGGGCGTATGCAACATTCTGGAAGCTCAGAAAGTTTCCCAAGGGATCCTCAGGTTTGAATGAAACTGGACCATATCTGCATCTTCTTCATAACTCTGGTGGGATCCCTTACGAGCATATTAGGGTTTGAAAAACCTGCATGGCTATGGGAGAACATTTTGAAGCAGGTGGGGGTCACTTGGCCATGGGTCTGATCTTTAAGAAAAAGAAGATGGCCAGTGTCAGGGAAAAGAGAATTTCTATCTCCTAAAATGTGGGGATTTGATCTTGACTGGGACTAATGTGATAATCTGAGGGGATCCATCTGGTTGGTGGGTGGCAGCAGCTGGAGTTTGAGTTAATGATGGTACCATGATTTGAGTGGCTCTAGCTTTAGCTAATGTGGGCTAGAAAAAGTAGATCATCAGCACAAGGCAGATGGCTAGGTCCTGACAAGTGGTTCTCAATGGTGTCCCACCGATTTCCTCTGTTTCAAACAAATATTTTGTTACACCCACCTACTTAACATTCATTGATAAAATAATCCACCCACAAATATAATTTTAAAAAATCAGTATGCTTTAAAGTAAAAAAGTAATAATTCTTATTTTAATACTTAACGTTTGTGAACAACTACACTGGAATAGGACTTCCCAAACTCTATTGTGCATTCAGGCCTCCCAGGATCTTGTTAAAAAGCATATACTGATTTAGTAGTGCTATGGTTTGGGTCTGGAATGTCTGAAAGGCTCATGTGCTATAGGCTTGGTTTCTAGCTCAGGAGGTTAGTGGGAGGTAATGGACCTTTAAGAGGTGGGGCCACTTTTATTTTATTAGTTCTTATCAGTTATACATGACAGTAGAAAGCATTTCGATTCATTGTACACAAATGGAGCAGAATTTTTCATTTCTCTGGTTGTACATAGAGTCACACCATTTGTGCAATCATACATGTACCTAAGGTAAAGGTGTCCATCTCATTCCACCATCTTTCCTACCCCCCTACCCCTTCCTTCCCTTCCCTTTGCCCCATCCAAAGTTCTGCCACTCATCCCAAGACATCCCCACCCCAATATGATTAGCATCCACTTATCAGAGAAAACATTTGGCTCCTGGTTTTTGAGATTGGCTTATTTTGATTAGTATGATATTCTCCAACTCCATCCATTTACCTGAAAATACCATGATTGTATTCTCTTTTAAAGCAGAGTAATATTCATTGTGTATATGCACCACAGTTTCTTTATCCATTCATCTATTGAAGGGCACCAAGGTTGGTTCCACAGTTTAGCTATTGTGAATTGTGCTGCTATAAACATTGATGTGGCTTTGTCTCTGGAGTATGCTGTTTTTTAAAAGTCTTTTGGGTATAAACCGAGGAGTGGGATAGCTGGGTCAAATGGTGGTTCCATTCCAAGTTTTCTAAGGAATCTCCATACTGTTTTCCAGATTGGTTGCATCAATTTGCAGTGGAGGTGGGGCTTCTTGAAAAAAAGTTAGGGGGTTAGAGATGTTAGGGGGTGTGGCCATGAGGGGATATTGGGACCACAGGTTTTTCTCTCTCTCATTCATTTTCTGGTCTCTGTGAGGTGAATGGATTCCTCTGCTGCAGTCTCCTGCCCAGCCTCTCAGGACAACTTACTGTGGACTGAAACTTCCAAAACTGTGAGCCAAAATAAACTTTTCCTCATATTGATTTATTTCAGGTATTTTATTACAGTAACAGATGAGTAACAAAAGTAGATATGGGGTGGGGCTGGGGCTGAGATTTTGTGTTTCTCACGAGCTTCCAGGTGATGTTGATGCTGATGGCATAGGAAATGGGTTTTGAGAAGCTTGGTCCTAGAAAACATAATAAATCAGAGCACTGCAAAAAAGAAAGCTTACAAATGTAGCATGACACTGTTGTGTTGAATTGACAATGAAATTACTAGTGGTGATTTTTTTTTTCAGTAAATTCATGAAAAATTTGTGGTTAAAATTGTATCAAAAAGAAAATCACTTTCTAATGCCGGGTATGGTGGTATATGCTTGTCATTCTAGTGATTGGGGAGGCTGAGGCAGAAGGATTGCAAGTTCAAAGCCAGCCTCAATAATTTAGTGAGGCCCTAAGCCACTGAGCAAGACCCTGTTTCAAAATAAAGGGGTTCTGAGGATGTGGCTCAATGGTTAAGCACCCTGGGTTCAATTCCTGGTACCAGAAAAAAAAAAAAGTCACTTTCTTATGTAGTACTTACATTCCTGAAAAATACTTTGTGTTCATGTGCAAAATGGAGTTAAAGTCAAGGTACAGATAAATAGACAAATTTTCTGCCTACAGGAACATCCAGGAGAAAACTTCAATTTTTTTTTTTTGTGGAATGTAGGGCCTCTCTTGACGAGCAGGATAATCCTTGATTCCTGCTCACCAAATATCAATAGCATATCTGCCTAAAAAACAGCTCTGTGAATTTCTCAAGTGTTCTTGGGTAGAGTGTGGAATTCACAGAGTATAAATCAAGACAGAGTACTATCCTGCATCTGCTAATGAGCCACGATGGTCGAAATCCATTTTAAGGGTTGGGCAGACACTTCAAAAGTTAAGGTAGAGACTCAGCTGGTTGAAGTAGACAAGTAAACCTGGACTCACTTGACACTGGTTGGTGGCCTTGTTTTAGTGAGAAACATTGCTGCATTAAACACTGTTGGGAGAGGGATGGATTGGAATAGAGCCTGCCGGTCAAGTGAGAATGCATCTAAAGACCACCTGGATATCTTATTAAAATGCAGATTTTCATGAGGCAGATCTGGGTTGGAAGGGATCTGAGATTCTGAGCTTTCTATAAACTCTCAGGCAATGCTTATGCTGCTGCTGCCCCAAGTTTGCTCTATCAACTCTAAGTAAGAGATACTTGGTGAGAATGAGCTGCAGTTGGAAAACATTGGTGAGATAAACTGAGTTCAGCTGGGGGTGTACAATGTCATTCAATGTCATTTTCCTTCTGTAAGAATTCTTTCTTCCCTACTCTTTTTTAACCTCTTGGATGGAGGAAGTTGAATCTGCTGAAGGACAGCTACTTTGTCTGTACAGAGTTGTTGGTTCTTACCTTCTGTAGAAGAGGGACATAATGGGTAATGTTTCGTTAAAGGGCATTTTAGGTTTTAATGGTACCAAATGAATAGCGCAGAAATTCTGTGTATGTCATCCAAGGATTTAATTAGGCATACTTTGACATATTGTTAATGGATATTTGAAAGCCAGATTTACTGAAGATAGCATCCAATTCAAATAATTACTTACTGATGACAGAGTTTCCTCTAAAAAAAAAATCTATTAAGGAGAACATTGTTATTGGTTCTAGAGACAAGGAGACAGGGATAGGACACAGGTGTTAATAGATTCCCACTTTTAAGGAGGCACTGGTTTCCAGGGTTGTGTAAGTGCCTCCTTGGCACCTGAGAGTGAGTGCCTTCTTAAATGTTGTACTCTGGGCACCTCTCCTGCTTCACCTTCCTCTGACTCTGCCAGTGCCCATGATGAGTACTGCCAGGTGACAGTGCTGCTATTAGGTCAATTCCTGTGCTATAAATTGCATGGTAGACATACTGTTCACCTGGATGAAGGTATCCTCCATGAATCTTTGGCTGATTATCTCTTATCTGGAGCGGCGTTTCTTATTAATAAGTTCTGTGGCAACAATAAACCCCATATAAAGCCACGCCAGATCTTATGTTGAAGATACACAGACAAAAAATGTCAACAATTCTCTCAAGAAATTTGTCATTCTCTGTATCTAAAATGTCCTTTTCTTCTTTCAGATGTAATACTTGATCATTCAATGACCTAGCTTGTATATTTCCTATTTTGAAAGCTTTTGCAACAGGGAAACTGTCCAGGTTGAATGTATAAAAAGGCTTAAAACAAACCCAAAACAGAACATAAAAGTCAAAACCACAAACCAGTACCCCTCCCCACACAGGACATGTAGTCATGATTAAGTCATGAAAAAATTTGTTATTTTTGAAGGAGAGTAAGATTCCCAAGGCCAAAGTCAACACTTGAAATTCTTCTGTTGGAAGAGGCAATTGAGAATGCTTCATAGCTATGTTTTAGTTGCTTGGTTTCAGTCCGGATTCACCAAACTCTCCAGAAGTGAGGGGTGGACATTTGGAATGTATGCAGCTGCCCGGTGGATAGTGCTTGGCATGATTGAGGATGAGGGCCCTAGGGTGTGTCTCTTTTCAGAGAATCAGAAAATGCTCACATGGTTAAAACAAAGTTTATTTCGCTACATCTGCTGAATGATGTGTGTGTTAGTCAGCTTCGTGTTATTGACAGGAACAACTCACTGAGAGGCAAAGTTCATTTGGGGTTCACAGTTTCAAAGGTTCAGTCCATGGTGGGCTGACTTCATTGTTCTGGACTTGAGGTGAGGTGGAACATCATGGCAGAAGGGCATGGTGAAGGACAGCTGCTTAGCTCATGGTGGTCAAGAAGTAAAGAGAGAAGACAAGGAACTAGGGATAAAATATTACCCCAAAGACATGTCCCTAGGCACCTACCTCCTCTAACCATGCCCTACCTACCTGCAATTACCACCCAGTAGTCCATTCACATTGTCAATTCATAAATGGATGAATTCATTAATCAGGTTAAGGCTCTTAAAATCCAATCATTTTACCTCTAAATAACCCTACAGGAGCTTTTGGAGGATACCTTACATCCAAACCCTAACAATGTGCTCACAACTGAAAAAAATTTTCATTTAATTTATTTAAAAACCAACCTTATAATAGTGATAACAAAAATAAATAGTTCCATCATCCTGATAGTTGACTCATTTGTTTTCATTTTCTCTTTCCATTTGACCCTTCTGTAGGTTTTATGGGTCTGTGACCTTTGCAGGGGCACAGGGTCCTACACTAAGCAGGTCCCATGTTAATCTAATTACTCTACTGATACTGTCTTTAGATTCCTAATAACTTAAAAAAAATTTTTAGTTGTAAATGGACACAATACCTTTATTTTATTTATGTATTTTTATGTGGTGCTGAGGATCAAACCTAGAGTCTCACACGTGCTAGGAGAGCACTCTGTCACTGAACTACAATCCCAGCCCCCCAGTAACTTTTTAACAAGGGCCCCTCTCATTTTAATTTTGCACTGGATCCACAAATTATGTAACTGATCATGTATCTATATTAGTATATCTGCATATAATCTGATGTGGTTGTGATGCCAATGTGCATATGAATTTGTATTCTTTTTATGCTATTACACCACCTTCATGATGATCAATTTTAATGCGTTACATAATATTCAATAATATCTACAGCTAACATGTCCATACTTTACCTTAATTTTTCTCTTATTATGCTGCTGCTCATTTTTTACTAATGCATATTCTATAGCAATAAAAGTCTTTGTGTATTTAGTTTTATCCTTTGAGAAATTTTACTCAGGACATATTCTCAGGATGGAGACTGCTGTGTTGGGCTGACCACGAGTCTCAATTTACCAACAGAGGCAGTTTGTGGCTGCTGTATTTATTAGTAGAGCCCCCTTTTGCTCTCTGAAGTTTCTTAACTAGTATTATGGACATTGAACATTTTTAAAAAAGGGAGTCTAATAAACCAAATGATCAATAATAAGCTATTATAACTTACATTGAGAATAACCTCTTTTGAATATAATGTAGTAAATTATATTTAAAAATAGCTCTTCTAGAAAAGATGACCAAAATAGGTTTGAATTCACTATATAATCATACAAAGAATGGAACTTTATTCAATAAGTAGAAATATATCTTGCCTTTTTTATTTTTAGCAAGTATCTGGCTACTGTTGTACCATGGTAATGGTGA
Source organism: Marmota marmota marmota (assembly GCF_001458135.2). Lineage (NCBI taxonomy): Eukaryota > Metazoa > Chordata > Mammalia > Rodentia > Sciuridae > Marmota > Marmota marmota. The sequence goes on from NW_026000241.1 coordinate 28,321,688, forward strand.
ATACCACTTACAAAGATGTTACTTTTATTTTAAAAATCTAAGCTAATTTAGTCACCATATGAAAATGTCCTTAGTGTTACCTATTCAAAATTTGTGATAATTTAGAAAGGCCTCTAAGTTTCCTCTTTGCTGTATTGAGGGGGAGAGAGAATATTTATAAATGAGAGAATCATGTGAGTATAAGATATTTGTACACTTTGGAGATAAATAATTTCATGAACTTCAATAATTGAACTTATATAGACAAAATGAAATGACCCTGTAAGCTAGGCCCTGTGGCTACTTAGATTGATGCTCTGATTTGCTAATTCAAGTAATTCTTATCTATTCATTAAATTAGGGTCTTCTTCCAAGTATGATTGCTATGTCCAGTTCTAGTCAGTACATGAATATGACCCTGGCAAAGCCTCATTTCCTTGAAAATAATGCACCATGATTGCATTATTTCGCCCTACTGCAGACAGACTTGCCCTTTGAATTTGTTCCAAATTCCTGGTATTTTGCTTTCCCCCTTGAAACTAAAGGCCATATTTTCAGGATAAATGCAAAACCTCAAGTGTTTCTGAGATCTGTGCTTGGATGTGACCTTCATGAAACAAAAATGTAGTCCAGAATTGATAGGGCCTACAGACCCCAACAGAACCATTTCCTCCCTCTGTGAGGAAAGTGCATTTGGAGGTCAGCAGGGTGGGCCTGGGGCTGTTTCTACTTGCCTGGAGATTGAAGGTGGGGCTGCCAGAACCATCAAGAAGGCTGTTCCCAGAAGATTAAAGGGTTTGAAGTGTTCAATGGCAGTGTACAAACTGTTTCCTCTCAGACAGTTTCATTTCAATCTTATCTTTGACACCTCTGTGACCCAGGACAACGTTATCCATCCTCTCTGAGACTCAGTTTGCTTGTCCCTATGTCACTGAGCAGGTTTCTTCCTGAAGTTAATGGCAGTGAGTTTGGACTGTGTTCCTGAAAGTTCAAGAAAAGACAAGGGACACCTGAGAAAAGAGGGCAGCCGGGGACGAATCAAGGAAATTGGAGTATTCTAGAAAAGATGATCAAAATAGGTTTGTTCCTCCAGTGGAACAAATCTCCACATCTGGGGAAGAGAGACGGGGACTGAGGGTAGGTTTGCCATCTTGACTGATTGGGTCAGAGTAGATCGCCAGCATCTTTTAGGACCAGTATTTTTTAGGGCCACACCTTCAGAAGGTATAATCTGGCCTTGGCCAGAGGGAGATACTCCCTGTGAGGGGAGAAATCAAGGTAGGAGGGGCCGTGGTGCCTTCAAGGAGAGGCTGTAAGTGGCCACTAGAATAATTCAGAGCCTGTATATCCATCTTAAAAGTCTTAGTCTTGGAGCCAGTGGTCTAAAATGTTAAAAGGTAAATATTAAAATTTTAAAGCATTTATTTCAGTAGTTCATTAATGGGGGAGCAGCAAACCAGAAATGGTTCCAGGGATTCTGCTAAGGGAGCATAAAAGGGACACTTTCGTGGGATGAGTGCATAAGTAGCCAAAAAATGATTGATTGGTTAGTTATACAGTTGCCTTATTTGCTTTGTCCTGCTGGGGAATCCCTAGTTATCTACTTACAAGTTAGTTGGTGGCTTCTGATTGATTAGCCTTAAATTTCTTTCTTTTTCTTCTTCTTCTTCTTCTTCTTCTTTCTTTTTTTTTAAATATAGGCATTTAAAATAGCCCATGTTAAGTTTCACATGTTTGCAAATCAAACGAGGTTAAGGTCATTTTAGAGGCCTCATTGGCTCTGTTCAAGGATTCTTCAGACCTGGTCTCCATCTTAATTTAACACTAAAAATCACCTTTTTGTTTATAGAGTTATATTTTTTTTATTTTTATTTTTTTTTAAATTTTTTATTGTTGGTTGTTCAAAACATTACAAATTTCTTAATATATCGTATTTCACACTTTGATTCAAGTGGGTAGAGAGTTATAAATGAACAAATGTATATATGTTCTTTCCTTTATTTATCAAGCCTTGACCAGGTGCCTAGCTCTGGGGATAAGGATGAACAAATGTCACCTCTGTCCTCAGAGCTCTTATAGTTTAGGGTGAAGAAATTCATTACAGTTTAATGACGACAGCAGGATTTATTTATGACTCCTCTTCACGAAATCTTGGATGTGATAATCCTGCTGCTTTTTCTTCTGGAAAGTGAGGTGTAGGCAGACAGTCTTTGGTGCTCCTGTCTGGGGTTGGTGTTGTATCAGTTTTGTAATCTGACTCCTACCTGGTGGAGCTGATCTGCCAAACTGGTCCTCCTCCCACTCTGCTGTCTGGTTTTTCTGCCAGAGGGAGAGGGCTGAAGGTCCCCTTCAATTTCCCAATCCCTCTTGGCCACTGTCCCACAGCCTGGCTGTGGCTTCCTTTGCTTCTACCTCATGTGGTCATTGAAGTCAGTACTGGGATAGGCCTTCCTCCATTAACCTTCCTATCTAACCCCACCCAGAACTCCTGATCCTTCTTCTTGTTTTGTCCACCATGGATCTGATTGCCTGTGGCTGTTGAGAGGCAGGTAAAAGTAATTAAAATGAGGTTGGTCAACAGGTCCCTGGAAACATAAAGAATTCAACCCAGGCAGTCGGACTCTACAGTCCATGTTCATAGCCGCCATACCATTGTTCTCTCCACAATGTGGACATTCCTCCTCCTCTGTGCCTAGTATCCATTATTGCTTGCTCTTGGCAAAATCTGATTCAGTTCACCTTCCTGTTGCTTTGAGTATGATCTGGGTTTCTCCCTCCCTTCTCCTCCCCTCTCTTTTGAAAAGCCTTTGGTTGCCTTCACGTCAGGGCAGCTGGCTTCTCCAGAGTGACAAGTCGGAGAGAACCAAGTGGGAGCTGCAAAGCCTTTGAAGACCTTGTCTCAGAAATCACTTGTTGTCATCTGTGCTATATTCTATAGGCTACCTATGGCCATTCCTCCTTTAATATAGGATGGGACCAAACAAGTGAATACCATGGGGCAAAGAGAATTGGAGCCATCTTAGAAAAGGGCTACCACACTGATTTCCAGTGCATCTTCCTGTTTCTTAGCTTTACGTCTTGCTCCCACTTCCTGATGTCATTCCGTTTCCAATTCTAAGCCCTTCTGGGGTTTGTCAAGAAATCAGGCAAGTTTGTGCCTTTATTTTTGTAAGCTACCTCTGTGTATATGTGTGTTATGCTCTTCCTTCTTCCCTAGTGCTCTTTCCTTTTTCAGAATTTCCTTGAAATATCCTGTTCATCAGTAGAAAACCTCTGGTTCTCTTTGCTGTTATAGGCATATTTATATTTATACATATATATTTATATATGCCTACATATGTAGTATTTCTTCACTCTTGTTAGTAGGTAATACAGTAGTTATTAGATTTGATGAAGAAGAATAAATGTATTTGGTCAACCTATCATTTTTTAATGCTTTTATTAGTGCATTATAGTTATGTATAAGAGTTATGTTCATTTTGACATAGACATGCATGCATGGAATTTAATTTGCTCCATTTTAGCCTTTTCTTCCCTTCTCCCCCCACTCCTTCCCCTTCCCTCTACTCTACTGGTCTTCTTTCTATTTATTTATTTATTTTAAACTGGTACTTTATAGATATACATAAAGGTGGAATTAATTGGGTCAACCTATCATTTTTAACTTGAAGCTAGAATGTATTTTTAAATGCAGCTCCAAGAATCTTATTTCATAGACCAGTTTTTCTGATTATTTCTAGGAATAAATTCCCTTTCCTTAATAACTAAGAACTACTAGTTAATCAAATTACTATTGAGGGATTTTTTTTTAAACTTCAGGTTATCTGTAAAATACAAACAATACTATGTGCAGCACGTTTGGCACTTAAATTTTGTTAGTCTTATTTTGATATTAAAATAAATTAGGACTACCATTTATAATGGCTTCTTGTTGTGAGGTTGACACTTTATTTTAGAAGCTGGAGAAAAAGATGAGTCTGATGACTGGTGATCCTGTCATTTTTGTGGCTGAAGCAACTCTATAATGTACCTTTTTCTATCATTAAAAACATCTCCTTTCCTCACCAAATACAATTCTCTCATAAATATTTATAGTTCTCCATTCCCCAGGCTTTTTATTACAGAGACCCTCATTTACCCTGATACAGAGCTCTATCTAGTTTTTTTTTGGTTAGGAAAGACATACATTTTTCTTCTGAAACAAATAAGGAACTGAACTGAAAAAGAGCCCAGAATATCTGATGTTAGAGTTACTTCTTCTACATTAAACATTTTCCTTTTTTCCCCTAAGTTGAACACCCGCTATAAACAATAATTCATGTTTTTGTTGGAAAACTTGGAAAACATATAATAGAAAAAAGTAACAAAAATCATCTATAATTTCCCCATTTTGTCTTGATATATATCATTTTTGGCTTGTTTTCTGTATGTATATACTCCTGCTTATTAAGTTGTCACCTAATGGTTTATTATGATCATCTTTCCTCAGTAAGAAATATAAGCCTAATAATCAATTTCAGTGTCAGCATATGATTCAGTTTTATAAATATAATAATTAAAAAGTTCCTTATTTTAGGTTAAAATTTTTTCATTGTAATAAACAATGCCTTGAAGAATATTCATATATGTGTATGCATATGTACCCACAGATACACATACAGATGTGTAGACATACTGGTTCTTTGACCATTTCTGAGTGATAGATCCTTGGAAGTAGAATTTCTGCAGGATGTTTATATTTCATGTTGTCAACTTGACCTCCTGAAGGGTGGAAATATTTGCATGACCATAAGCATTTATTTGAATCTCTAATTGTTCACACCCTCCTCGGCAATGATATTAATAATTATTTTAATATTTTCCAATGACAAATTTTCTATTTTCACCCCCAGATTTACTCTCCACCCTTCTCCACCCTGCTCTTTGGAGCGTCAGTGGGCTCCTTGCCCTCTGACTTCTTCATGGGTCAGCCACTGGAGCCATTGGCAGGAGATGGACAGATGGGAGCAGATTGAGGTCAAGGCTTTCTTATTCTTCTGCTCCCTCTCTGCCTGGTGGGTGAGCTCTGTCCTTCTACCAAAGGCCACAGTTCCTATTTGTGGTCTCTACTCATTCTGGCTTCCAGCAGCTGTTCTCTCTCTCATCTTTTCTGACCAAGTGTGGGAAATGGGATCTTCCTGGGCTCTTGCTAGTTTTGGGGTTCAACCACCCTTGGTTGATTTTCCCATCACTTGTTCACACTTGTAGAAATCTCCTTATTAAACTCCCCAATCAAACTGTGTGAGTATGCCATTCATTTTCTGCCAGAACCCTAGTAGGTGTAAAAAAAAAAAATCTCACTTTTTATGGTAGAATTTTGCTTGATATATTACCAATTACCCCCAATCCACTCCTACTTTCACTTAACTTTGTTTTTGGCTTTTTTTTTTTTTTTTTTGTGATGCTGGGGATTAAACCCACAGCCTTGTGCATGTGAGGCAAACACTCTACCAACTGAGCTAAATCCCCAGGTCATTTTTGCAGTTTTATTAGATAGCTTTATGTCTTTTAGTGGCCTTTTTCCATGTTATGTCATGTTTAGAAAGATTTTGCCTATCTTGGTTATGGGGAATTTTCTTCTTGTTTACTTATAATTATATTTTTAATGTTTATATCTTTAGTTCATCTGGATTTTTTTTCTGAATTAAAGTATGAATTAGGGACAACATTTTCTTTTAAAATTTAACCACAGATTTTTGTCCAATTCCTTAAGAAGACTTGCTGAATACCTACTATTTACTCACTGATTCAAAGGGCCTCCCCTTATCATCATTAATCATCTATTTATTCTATTGTTTCATTGATTTATGTGTCTATTCTGACTCCCTTGTCAATCTTATTTCATTTTTTAAATGATTTTTTAGATGTTTATGAACCTTTATTTTATTCATTATTTATATGTCGTGCTAAGGATTGAACCCAGTGCCTCACACATGCTAGGCAAGCACTCTATCACTGAGCCACAACTCCAGCCCACCCTTTTCATTTTTGTCACTTTAAAATTCATTAAAAAAATCTGGTACAGTAGGTTTTAATTCATCATTCTATTTCAGAAAATTCGAAGATGTTCAATTTTCATGTTTATTCTTCCAAAAAAAAAACCCCAAAACCCACCTAGAATTGTTTTTTCAAATCTGCCTTCCTCGCAATTGTCCTAGAATTTTATTTAGTATTGTATTATATTCACATATTATTTTTTAGAGGATCAATATTTTTTTGATTTTGGGTCTTTCAATCCAAAATATGGTTAATGTGGCTGGGAACGGTGGTGCACACCTATAATCCCAGTGGTTTGGGAGGCTAAGGCAGGAGGATCACAAGTTCAAAGCCAGCTTCAGCAATGGTGAGGCACTAAGCAACTCAGTGAGACCCAGTCTCTAAATAAAAAATACAAAATAGGGCTGGGGGTATGGCTCAGTGGTCAAGTAACTCCTGAGTTCAATCCCTGGGACCACCTCCCTCTCAAAAAATAAAGTAACAAAATATGGCTAATGTATATTTAAGTCTTTTAATGGCTCAATAAACTCTTCATACATTTTGTACAATTTTTACTTATTTTTATATTAAAAATAAAATGTCATTGCTGTTGCGGAATTTTTATTCTTATTATGGAAAGATACAGTATGGGAGAGAAAAAATTATTCATGTCTGTGTTTTGAAAAATTAGTAGCAAATTTAAATACAAACTCATTATAAGCTACTTTGTAAAGCATTTCAATTTTTTTATTAATATTTGTACTCGTTGTAATTGAACTAGCAATTCCACATTAATCTATAGTTATATAGTGTAATTGTTAATTCATTAATGTTTAATGAGCTTCCACTTCTAAGACCAGGCAGTACTTTAATATTTATAACTTAAATCTTACCAAACAATTGTGGCATCCCACAATAGTCTGAAGAGGAAAGAAATCCATATGTACAAATTAATTATCCATACAAATAAAAACTCTACATACATTTTCAGCAGAGAAACAATGATAAAAAAAAATAGTGTGCTGTGTTAACAGCTCTGGATTTTTCAGAGCTCTAAGTGGGAACAAGTTTTACTGTAATAAGATGAATACTAAACCTTAGCTCTAGAGAGTTTAAGCACACTTAGTATATAAGTTTTACAAAGTTACTTCTAATTTGCTTTCAAAATTTGTAGAAAATTATTAAGGTTATAAAATCTTTATAGATACCAGAACTAAATTTCTAAGCAGCTTTTTTTTTTAACCATATACCTAAATATGTATTGTATGCATGGTTTTGAATTCCTGAATGTAGTTAATGGAACTTGTCTTTTTTTATTGCTCAATGTTTCAGTGGTCTGCGGGGTGAAATATACATACTATCCATATTTAGCAAGTTGGTAAACTTAGATGTGGGATATTTAAGTGGCTGGTGTTATTATGCCTTTGGTCATTGCCTTAGTTCAGGTTGCTTGGACCATTGGCTTCCACGCTATTAGCTAGAGTCTCCTTGCCAGTCTGTTGTCCCTCCAGATGGTTGATCTTGGCCCTTGTACAGTGACCTCTTTAAGGACAAGTCCGTATGTCCCTCTTGCTCAAAGGTTTCAAACAGAAATGAGGACCTTTAAAGCTTCATAGGATTATGGAGTGAGCCTACAATGTCTGAATTTGTAGTTGCCACGTCTTTCCCTTTTGTAGCTGTAGGCTCTGAAGGAACCTGTCATTTCCCCTTCTGTTTGCGTATTATTTCATTCACCCCTCCATCTTTCTCATTGTGCTACTTTCAAACGTTCAATAACTTTTAGTGCCCGTGTCTAAGAATCCTGGTAGTGTTCAGCTCTGATGCATCACAGATGGTAGAACTCAGGGGTGGTTTCTATGCTTAGATTCACTGTGCAATGTTGACATTAGCCATAACTGGACTATTGTCTTGAAATTAATTGGGTGTAAATAAAGTTGTAGGTTTCCATTAATAATTTTACTTGGGGGAAAAAGGTGTAAATGACTTTCTCCAGCAAATATTTCATGCACATTCATGATTCTTAACCATATACCTGCTCTATGACAAAAATATGAAAAGGATGATTTTCCTGGTTTTTATTTGAGTAACCTAGAATTCATTAAGTAATTGACATCATTTTATAGTTGTCATTTTTAGTATGTCTGAGCATGCTTGTTATTTTATTTTTAAATAGTTTACTCTTTTAATGACAGGCCAGTGTTTATTTTAGGATTAGGTTAGCTATTCTAAATAGAGAAGGGAATTTGACCAGCTTAAATACAGTGAAAACATTCATCATAAATATTTTGTGAATGGTTGTGATAGAAATTGTCCATTGTTTAATTTGAAGAATATTACTTTTGTGTATTTCATAAAGACAAACTCTGTGCAACCATTTTGATGCTGGATTATTGTGGTCAACATTTTAGAGGACTAGAATGGGTTCCAGCTCTTGTTATCACCAGGAGGAATAATTTCACTAGTGCTTTTCCAGTGGGAGGTATAATAATTTGGCCAGTTAATAAAATTTCTTTCTATTGTGAGAAAAAGGCAATCTGACAGGATTGGGTCTGGATTAGCACTTTTCAGAGCAAACTAACTGTAAATGAGGAACTATCTTTGGAAGGACTGTGTACATCAATTCTGTCTACCTCCAGATGGATATCTAGGGGAGTGGGCATGTTACAGAGTTCATAGCTGCTGGGCAATCCCCAATTTATTTTGATAAAATAGAAGATAAAATTATTTTTAAAAATCTATAATGGATCAATAAGAAGGGACAATTTCTTCTGCTTTAGGGGTTAATGAACATAGCTGAAGTTTTTGCTCCTTCTTTTTTTAAATAAAATTTGGTTTAAACTTCTTAGCTCTAAATGATTCAGACAGAAAAATGGCAAAATTTAAAATTCAGATAAACCTGGATCATTATTAATAATACCCTGTGCATTCCAAAGGTAAAAATTGTTCTTTATAAAAATTTTATATTTTCCTTACAGTTTTAGTTTTTTTCCTGCAGGGGTACTTAACTATTGAGCCATATCCCCAGCCCTTTTTCTTATTTTGTGACAAGGCTTGCTAAATTAATGAGGGCCTCCCTAAATTGCTGAGGCTGGCCTCGAACTTGAGATCCTCCTGTCTCAGCCTCTTGAGTCCCTGGGATTATAGATGTGCACCACCGCAGCTTACATTAAATTTTATGTACTTGTTTTGAATTAGTTCAAATTATAAAGTTAATTAAGCCTACTTTTCATATTAATGGGTAAATGAATATCTAGCTCTTATGATGTTAAAACATCACCTTTCCTGACAAGGCAGAATAATGTGGAAAATGTACATATGTTGGAAGTCAGACCTCAGTTTCAAGTTTTCCTCTGCCCTTTACTACCTAGGAGGCCAGGATGAGGCTGGCCTCATATAGTTTTTCTATGGATAATAAAATGCTACGTATCTAAAATGCTTGTGTTCAAAAAAAAATGGTAGCTATTTTAATACCGTGTGTGTGTGTGTGTGTGTGTGTATAAAATTGTAAAATTAAAAATCCATAACAGATGTTTGGCATGAAACTTAGTGAGAGAGAATTGTCTGAAAAAAAGCAAGCAATTAGGTAAATTTGTTGTGTTGGTCAAAATGGAGAAAGTATAGAAAAGAGCGAGTTTCCCTTGAGCAATTCTCTGGAAGCATTTCTTAGTGAATGGAGCATTTTTGAGAAGGGAGCCATCCTTGCTTTCTGTGCTGGATTTACCACCTTGATGCTTCACAGCAGATGATTTTACCCTCAGCTATGGGTATGTGACATCATCCACCTTTTTTTGAGCTTAAACAAATGTTTTTCAACTGGACAAAACACAATGTTTTATTGCATTGAATACATTTTGTGTTTCAAAATTGGCCAGAATTCTGCATGCTTTTGGGGATAATGACATCTCTTAATATTGATAATTCTCATCTAGTTATCTCAATTAGGCATCTACCTATCAGAGAAACTTTATAACAGAATATCTATGCATTTTAGTTTTGCTTTCTATGGTTACCATATTTTCGTGCAAAACACATTCAGAAGAGTTTGAATAATTTCCTGGGGGATTTAATGTGGATGTCATTTTTCTTTTTTTGGTGCTTTGGTTTCTCTTTGGCTTTCATGGAATGTCTGCTTTTGCCCTTTGGGTGTTTAAAGACCATGTTTTGTAACCTCAGTGTTCTTTCTAATTATAGAAGTGACATAAGAAAAACAGTATGTATGAAACGGAGAACTGAATCACAGAGGAGAGTTGGGAGCAGAGAAATGTCAGAAGGTTTAATTGAGTATTTAAAAAAATTAATGAATCACTTATCTGGGACTTAGAAATATTGACTTAAGTGGTAATGGATCAATTGATACAGCACACAATGAAAAATTATTGGCTACATTTGGAAAAATAATGGTATGCCAAAATAACGAGGAAGAAAATTATTATAAATATGACACTCACTTTAGTATGCTTGTGAAAAGCCAGGCGAAGGAGAATACTCTATAAAAATAAAAAATTTCCATGGGAATGTTGAAATGTGAAGAAGAAAGAAAATGTAATGATTAATGCAGAATAAAGAGAGGTATGTAGAATAAATGTCAATATAAACCATTGCTGTTTGGTTGCAGTTTGAGTAGAAAATTCTTGCAGTTTGGGAGAAACAAAATGACTATTTTTTCTTCCCCTGTTGAAATAATAAGAGATGATGCACCATATAGAAGAGCCATGCTAAAATGGAATGGGCAATCATTTTGCCCAAAAGAGCAGAAAACAAATAGTCTTAGATGAAATAATTAAAAAACGGATGAGAAATTTCCTGTAGTTAATGAATGAGTAGTCTAAAAAGCAAAAGACAATACCTATTTCACATTCAGAAAAAAGGTTCTATGTAGCTGAACTGGTTTCAAATCATTTTGAATGTCCAAAAGAGTGAATTACTTCACTTCCCTCTATTGGAAATCAGGCTACACTAAAATGAAAACAAATATCAGCAATTTCTGCCACAGAAAGATGTTCATGAGATATTTTAGATGAACAAAATAAATAACAGAGCAGCACACATACTATGGTCCTATTTTTTTTATATAAAGAAAAAAATGTATGTGCTGCTATAGGAAGAATTTTGGAAATTTACTTAACAGAGTTAAAAGTGACTACTTCTTACAAACAGTATGAATTCATTCATTCCATATTTATTCATTATCTATTACATTCTAGGCCTATGTAGAGCTCTGGGTAGGTACTTTTGAATGAGACATGTTCCCTATTCTAGCAGCATTTAAATTTTATTGGAAAATACTTAACACATTTAGATAAATAACAACTGATTAGACATTGATTGGTGATAAGAAGGATATGAGGACACTGGCACAGAATAAAGTGGAGGCAGGTATGCTTAGGTGCTAGCAGGTTGTGCAAAGCTCCTCTTGGACAGTAATATTTAACCTGTCTTTGAAAGAAGGGAAGGAGCTAGCTCTTGAACGGCCAGGAGGAGAATAATATAGGTGTGGAAATGAAAAGAATATGCACAGACAACACTTAAATTTTTTTGAATGAAGAGGCTCAGGGATATGGATTCAAGGGATAGCTTTGTAAAAATAAATTATGCTAGAGGTATGAGATTTAAAATATTTGCATCATAATTAATACACAATAAAAAGGGGGGTAGGGGAGAATTGAAGTTCATTGGATTAAACAAAGGGGAATGAAAGGAAGGGAGAAGGGATACGAATAGGAATGACAGTAACTTGAATCAGATATCACTTTCCTATGTTCCCATATGAATACATGACTAGTGTAACTCCACATCATGTACAACCACAAGAATGGGAAGTTATACGCCATGTATGTATAATACGTCAAAATACATTCTACTGTCATGTATAACTAAAAAGAAGAAACTTAAAATTAAAAAAAATTTGCATCACAAAATCTTTAGAATAGTCATTCTGCCATTTCTGCACTTTTTGGTAATCAGGAAAAGAAAAACAAACAAAAAACTAATAAAGGCTAGAAAAGAGATATCCAAGTTGCAGAATGGCCAAAGGTCAAGGCCTCTGGAATCGGCAAAGTGAAAGCTGTTAAAGATGTAAGGAAGGGGAATTTCCCAGAGACAATTAGGTGGGAATTTGAGAAGTCAAAGATGGAAATAAACGACCATAAAGTATGCTGTTAGTTGCAAGATTTCGGTGAGTTGAATATAGAGAACTGGAAAGGTGGGAAGGTAAGATATGATCATAAAGCAGGTTTTATGGCAGATTTTCATGAGTGATTCACTGAATTCTTCTTGTCTTTGGAAAGTCAGAAATAGCAGGAAAAAAAAAAGTACCAACAATCCTATATACCCAGTTCATGACCCTCACCTTGCCTAAAGACTTCCTGATCAATCCAGCACAGTTGGTGCATTTGGTGTTTGCTTTCTAAGTTTTGATTGCATTTACAATAAACACTATAGTTTATAATATTGCAATCAATATTACCACTTGATTGGGGTCAACTTGTTTATTTTCTAATTGTTTTATGAGCAAGACTTCTTCCCAATAAAGATTACACATTATTTATATATTTCTGTAGACTCAATAGTCATGACCACATAAAAAGTGCTCCAAAATTGGTAAAAGAACCATTTTTTAAAAAGTTTGTATATGAGTATATATATATAAATACATAAATAATAGCATATATCTCAAACATTTCTATTTAAAATATTAATGGTCACTATTCTTCAAACTGTCATTGTAAGGAAAATTTTTTTCGTAGAGTATTAGTTTGTTGATCGAAGTACCTTGTTGTCTTCCTTGTATTAAATTCATCCATTATGAATCATATGTGAACTTCAATTTCTTGAGCAAGATGTTAGACATTCTGTTGATAACTTTTAGTTGAGAACAAAATCCTCTTATTCTTTTACCTCTTTCTCCAATCCTTTAAAACTTGTTATCTCCAGACCTGATTCACTTCTAATATTTTTAAGACTTGAGTTTACTGTAACTTTCCAAAGGCATCTGGTTGAGATAGCATAGGAAGGCGCCGGCAAGGTAGAGGGAACTGTGACCACCCACAGAGCAGGCCCAGCGGCCTGCTGAGGGGCAGAGCCTCCCCCCAACCCCCGCGCCTGCCAGGTAGGCGGAACTGTGACCACTGTCAGAAAAGGCCCAGTGGCCCGCGGAGGGGCAGAGCTTCCAATCCCTCCTGCAAGGTAGGCGGGCCTGCAACCCACCGGCAGAAGAGGAGCAGCGGCCTGCTGAGAGGCAGAGCCGCCCCCTCCCCCCGCGCCTGCAAGGTAGACGGAACTGTGACCACCATCAGAACAGGCCAGACCTGCAACC
>NW_026000241.1:28336282-28367995 GCF_001458135.2 Marmota marmota marmota
ATACAAGAGGAAGTGAGGGGAAAGGGAAAAATAATACAAGGGGGACAAATGAATGTCAGTAGAGGGGGCCGAGAGAGAAGAGGGGAGGGGAGGGGAGGGGAGGGGGGATAGTAGAGGATAGGAAAGGCAGCAGAACACAACAGACACTAGTATGGCAGTATGTAAATCAATGGATGTGTAACTGATGTAATTCTGCAATCTGTATATGGGGTAAAAATGGGAGCTCATAACCCACTTGAATCAAAGTGTGAAATATGATATATCAAGAACTATGTAATGTTTTGAACAGCCAACAATAGAAAATTAAAAAAAAAAAGAGATAGCATAGGAACAAATTCCTTTTTATCCTCGTACTTTTCAGGTTTTTTTTTTTGGGGGGGTACTGGGGATTTAAACTCAGGGGCATTCTTCTACTGAGCCACATCCCCAGCCCTATTTTGTATTTTATTTAGAGACAAAGTCTCACTGGGTTGCTTAGTGCCTTGCTTTTGGTGAGGCTGACTTTGAACTTGCGATCCTCCTGTCTCAGCCTCCCAAGCCTCTGGGATTTCAGGCGTGTGCCACTGTGCCTGGCCACTTATCAGTTTTTAGAATATTCTATTAAACTACAAAATTATAGTGAGTACACTGGAATTAATAATTTGCAGACAAACCTAACTATTTCTGGTTAAAATATAATCCAACTGGTGTAATCCTGTCATTAAATAGGGTGTGTATATGTACTGATCATGAGGGTCAACATATTGTATGCATAGTCAGTATTTCTTCTGGAGGGACCGGAAAAGCATAATGTGTGAATTGAAGACAGTTATATGGAGTTTTTCTATATTAACTTTCTATACTATTTTTTTTTCAGTCTCTTTGCTTGGATGATTGTTGACCAGGATAGACTGTGAAACTATTATTGCATCAAAGAATGGCCAACGAAGTGTTTCTATCTAACAGTAATGTTTATAGAGGAAGGTCAGAAACCTCCTTAAATTAAACTGGTTAGCATAGTGCATGGCAGACCATAGCTGTCCAACTGTTATTAATTGACTCAATACACAATTTTCTTTGAAGACTAGTGACAAAGTTAGGGAAGCCTCAAGAGCTATCTTTGGGACAGTCTGTGATGGTGATAAAGTCTGTTCCTTTTCTCTCTGATACTCGGGATCTCTGGGTCATTTAGGGACACTACCTTTCTAAGATAGAGGTGTGGGTAGGATCTGTTAAAAAAAAGATGAGGCCAGCCTTTCATATCGCAGTGAAAAGTCCAAGGAGGTCTTCATCCATTGCTGTGGCATAAAACACCAACAGCTGCCATCAGGAAAGTATTCCTTGACCCAAAAAATATTTAGTGTCATCTGTTAGATATCTGATTTAGCTCCTGCACAACTATTAGATGACATCAATTCATTTATGTCTCTTGTGGCTTTATATAGAGCAGTGGTTCTCAGTCTATGGTCTGGGGAGACCTGAAGAAAGAGCACCCAGAGACCCTGTGAAGGGGACTGTGAAGTGAAATCAATTTTAGTAATGTTACTAAGATATAATTTGTCCCCCACCCCCTTTTTTTGTGGTGCTGGGGATTGAACTCTGGGCCTTGCGCATGCCAGGCAAGCTCTCTACTGACTGAGCCATATCCCCAGCCCTCATTTGCCTTTTTAAGTCTCATTTTCTCATGGGCGTACAATGAAGTCTTCTAGAGGCTACATGATGTATGATATTGTAACAAAATGAATGTATGCAAAATGGAGTAGATAGGACAATCAATTGTCACGTATTAAACCAAGGGTTAAAGAGATTTGCAAAAAACCCAAAGCTCTTCTCTTCCTATTATTTTTTTGGAAAAAAAATATAGTCATTTTTCATAAAGTATGCTGTTAATGGTAATAATAAATTTATCATTATTTATAAATAAATAACATTTAAATTTTTTGTTTTAATTTCAACTAGTTAAATATTGATAAATATCTCCCAGGTAAACAAAAAGCTTTCTGGGGTCCTTGAGAATATCCAAAAGCACAAAGAGGCCCAGAGACCAAAAAGTTTGAGAACCTAGTGATGTAGAAGGAGAGTCTAGATTTAACCCTAGACATGGTACAGTCAAGATGTAGAGCTTCTCATGATCAGTTGGTACTTAACAGATTATTATGAACATTTTCTTTCAAACACTAGGAGAATAAATAAATTCTAAAAGCACTTAAAAGTTTGCCTCTAACCTTTTAAGGAAAACCAGATGCAGTGCTGAATAATTAAGGAAAAAGGAAAAAAAAGTTTCTAAAGAATTCTAGTAGGAGAGGGATTGATGTGAGGTGAATAAATTACCGTGCCTGTGTAATGGCAGTCTTTAAAAATACATGGGAAAAGTTTGAGTTTAACTGGTAAACTTTGAAACTTAGAAAAATTTATATTCTTTACTTTCTTTTCTTTCTCCTCTTACTCGGGATTGAACCCAGGGACATTCTACCTGTGAGCTATATCCCTATCCCTTTTTATTCTTTATTTTGAGGCAGGGTCTTGCTGAGTTGCTGAGGCTGGCCTCAAACTTGTGATCCTCCTTCCTTTTCCTCCCTAGTTGCTGGGATTACAGAGGTGGGCCACCTGGCCTGGCCTTATTTTATCTTTTTTATTACAAAGGGGGAAAACTTTCTGGAATCGCTGTCTAGCTAACTGTCTTCTTCAGCTTGGGCTACTGTAAAAAAGGACCATAGACTGAGTGACATATCTACAAAAGAAATTTATTTCTCACAGTTCTAGAGGTCTGAAATTCAAGATCAGGGTCATAGTCAAGTCCTGCTGAGGGCTCCCTTCTGAGTCACAGACTGTCAAGGTCGCATGGTTTCCTCACATGGTAGAAAGGGAACTAGCTAGCTCCCTGGCTTTTTTTAAGGGACTTTTCCCCATTCTCGAGAGCTCTACCCTCAGTGAACTAATTACCTTCCAAAGGCCCCACTTTCTGTTCCCATCACAGTGAGGATTAGGAATTTAAAATATGCATTGTGGAGGTGGAGGGGGGTATACATTTGGTTCTGAGCACTGAATCAACTAATATTTGTTGAATTTCCTTTATTAATGTTTTTGTTTTGTCTGTTGGCAATTATAGTGGATTTTAAAACTGATAATCAGGAAAAAATGGCTGTTCAAATGTCAAGCCAGTGTAGTAATCTTTTTTTTTTTTCTTAAAAAAACTTGGATTCTCAAAGTAATGGCATAATTCTAGGCATATATTGATGGTGTATTGCCGCAGCAATGTTAGTCTATAAAGAAAGTCAAGATGGCGCCTGGCATTTTGCCAGAGGGAGTGGTTTGTGAAGTAATGCCAGCGAGCCATTAAGTGTGGAGATTCCTTATTGGTTGACTGCTGTATCGAGTTTATGTTAATTAAGATAAGCTGTGTGTAATGTATATATACCCCTCCTGTCCTCCAATAAACGGCTCCCACTCCTGCTGTATCAATGTACACAAGTTGCTTGTCACCCCCCGGTTATTTTGCTGCAGCCGGACTGTGACACTGTATTTAGTTACAGCTTTTTAGGAACAGCATTATATTTTTCCATGTTTGGTTTTTGAGAACTGGGGAACAATAGGTGATATATTCCAGTGTTATTAAGATTCAAGAACTGCTACCAAGGCGGGTCCTTGGAATAACTTTTCATTAATTGCTCACATAGTTTTCAATCAGTAGCTAACCACTAATTATTCTCAAAGTTCATCCTTGAGCATGCATTCCTTAACATAACATTTTTCATATTGCAGAAGGAATACGTATTCATGGTAGGAACTCTAGGGAAATGGAGAAGCAAATGAATTAAATAAAAACCACAGGCAAATTGTTCTTCCGATCAGTCTGTTAACATTGTGACCAATACCCTTCAAGTATTTTTTGACATGTAAAAAAAAAAAATTTATATATATATATATATTTTTTTTTCTTATACTATAAATACTCTTTTATAAGTTGTTCTTCCCCCCTCCCCAACAGTATTTCATTAATATCTTTCTTTCAGGCATACATTTTATTAATACTTATGTTATATGAATTTCTCCATTATATATATATTTCCCCCATTATCTTTTTTCATTATTGTGAAAATGTGTTATGGTGACTGGAAGGCTGTATCACTGAGTTCTTGATTGCAGATAATAGAAAATGGTTATGGACAAATTTCACAGGAAAGGAGTTCACTGGAAGTGTTGATAACTCCCAGGATGGGGGAGAAGACAGCCAACTTGGCTCGGAAAATGAGAAAAACAAACGCCCACTGTAATGAAGCACTAGAATATTCTACTTAAATAAGTGGTTTAAAAATTGAATCCTACCTGCTTGTTTCTGCAGAATCTATTCCATTCACTTAGATTAGAGCTAAGAGAAAATAGACGTGGGCTGGAGGCCAAAATGGTAAAAGATTAACATCTCAGACACTGATAAATTGGAAGGACACCTGCAGATCAGAACCAAAGGGGTTATTATATAATGAGATCTATATGCTAAATATCTCCCAGCTCCTGCACTATAAGCCACATGTAGGACAGGCAGGTTTGCATTTTTCACTTACTGCTGTTTGTGGAGGACATTGTTTTTGTTATGTATTTGATGAAAATGAGCATAGTGGGCTGCCCTGAGGATTGTGCAAGTCGGCTAGAAATGGGATGGACAGCTGCAGTGTGAAAGATTGAGTCTGTGTCCACGTGGAAAAGCAGAGATGAACCTAGCTATGAGAGAATCCTCAGGACTTCAGGGCTATGCTGTATCATAGTGGCAAATCAAGGCCGTTCATCCCCCTTCCCCTACACTGGGACGTCTGAGACCATGTGTTAGTCTGGTTGATATAAACAGCTTGAAACTAGGCCATCTGAAATGTGGGATGAATTCTTGGTGATAGGTGAGAAAATATGCCATTTTGAAAAGCTGCTTCTACGGAAATCATTGCATAATGGCATTCGGTGGCATTAAAAATGACATGGAGAAGAAATAGTGCTTTGAGAATAGAATTGCTCTCAGCTCTCTTTAGAGCTCAGAGGAGTTCTTCCAGACAAATGTACTGTTGGTTGATTCAGTAAAGCAAGATCTCCAATAACTGTTTTAATTGGGAGAAACTGTTCTCCATGTAGCACTGGGCTTTTCATGGTGACAGAAAATATTTGTCTCTGTCTGCCTCTGCTCCTTTCCCCATAACTCTTCTTCTCTCCCTCAAAAGAAAAGAGCCTTTATGGATACTTAATTCTTAAAATGGGAGAAAATTAGTGTTTCTATCTATGCAACTTAAAAAATATCATTGTGTTTTCTCAGAAAGAAAAGGGAGGGGGATTGGCCATAACGAAGGGGTCAAGGAATGGGAAGTAAATGAAGAAAGAAAAGGAGGAAACTCACATCTGTTGAGGACCCACTAGTATTAGTTGCTTTGCAACTATCTTCTCAGTTAATTCTCCCAATCATTCTGTGGATATTCATATTCCCATTTAACAGAGGATTTAACTGAGGCTTGGGTTGTGGGGGGAGGTGGTAAGAGATTTGCCCACTACCACAGATGCTGAATAAAAGAAACAAGCTCAAAATTGCAGCTTATTCTATTTCACACTGTTTCATCATGATACTTGAGGGTAAGGAAAGTGAAGGAGGCAAAGGATGGAAAAAGGGGAGAAGAAAAAACAAGTCTTTCATGATACTTGTTAATAATGATATTTGTTATTTTTAGGCAATCACAGTTTAATATCTAATAGAAAATAGATGTGACTTATAAGAACTGATTACATAGTAGTTGACTACAAATTAATATGAAAGCTGTTTCTCACATACCATGCTCTTTGCATTACTAGAAGCATTTTTGATAGTTTATTGCAGTACCTGATATTTTACAAATGGCTCTATCATCTATCTATTGGTCATCCATCTATCCTCATATGCATATCTAATATATATACACACACATGCATAAAGATACACTCAAACCTATGCATTTTAGGTTTCTATATTATTTAAAGTAATATAACATTTTCTGATTGTAAGCATATTTGCTCATTCAGGAAGTTTACAAGTGTGACCAGTAAAAATCACTCAAATCTCATAAACCTGTGGAAATGATTATTAGCATTTCATTGAATTTCTCTATCTTCTAAGCTATTTATATACAGAAAAAAACCTTGTTTTGAGATAATTTTAGCTACACAGGATGTTACAAAAATAGCACATAGCTGTCCTGTGTATCCATTTATGCTCAATGGATGTTTATGTAACTATGGTACAATATCAAAAGCCAGGAAGTTCATACTGGAGCAATGCATTCGGTGGCATTAAAAATGACATGAAGAAGAAATAGTGCTTTGAGAATAGAATTACATATAGTTCTGTCAAACTTTTTTTTTTTTTTTTTTGCAGTACTAAGAATTGAACCCAGGGCTTCATAGATGATAGGCAAGCACTATACCAATTAACTACATCCCAGGCCTGCTTATTTTTTATTTTGCAACAGGGTCTCACTAAGTTACCCAGGCTGGCCTAGATCTGTGATCCTTCTGCTACAGCCTCCAGAGTTACTGGAATTACAGGTGTGTACCACCACGCCTAATTTCTGTATCATTTTTGTCACATGTGTATATCACAATAAAAATTTTATGCATACACTTAAGAATTGAGGTGATTGTCTGTATTCTGTTTTATAACTTTAAAAAATACTTTTCTTTTCTTTTTCTTTCTTTCTCTCTCTTTTTTTCTTTGTGGGCTGAGGATAGAACCCAGTGCCTCACACATGCTGGGCAAGCACTCTACCACTGAACTAAACCCCCAACCCTGTTTTATAACTTTTTTGATTTACCAAAATGCTAAATAGAGAATTTTTTTCTAATACAATTAAGTCACTTCTATAAAGATAGCATTTTTAAATGTCTAATATTCAATGGTATAGACATACAGCTGTGTGTGTGTACGTATTGTATAATTTTCCTAAAATAGAATCAGGTAAGCAATGGCTATAGACGTTTTGAAGATATTTGGTGTGTATCAATATATATTCATATGAACATATGAATATATATTGTCACCATTAACCAGTTGCTTAGCCTGTATTTTATTAGTGTTAAAAGAAATCAATACCTTTTTGATAGATGAAATGTTATTTTCTTATGCTTTGTTTTGCATATATTTAGTTCTTTGTGGGCTAAATACTAATCATGAACATTTATATGCCTTGTAAATTATTTTTTTTCCTATACATTAGGCAAATTTTTCTATGGGGGATTGTTCCTTTAATTGTGTCTTTTATATATGAAGGATATATCCGACTGTCCCATGTGTAGTGACATTTCTTTTGTCTATTTGTTTCAAGTTTTTGATTGGGGTTTAAATTTTATTTATAATGATTTTTTTTTTCTGTACAGAAGTTAAGAATTTTTGTGTTACCAAACCAATCAATCTTTTAGAAGTAGTTTTTGTCTTTGGAGAGTCCTTTTTCACATAGAAATAATTTATATTTTCTTCTTATTCTTTTAGGATTTCTTTTTTATATTAAGCTCTTTAAACCATCTGTCATGCATTTTAGTATGTTGTAAGCATCTAATTTAATTTTTTTTCTAAATTGTTAGTTATCTCAGCAATAGTCATAAAAAATAAAGCCCTTTCATTAATCCAAAAGGTTCTATTTATCATATATGAAAAATCTTACCTATACTGTAAAAAGGGCACAAAACACTAAAAACAAAACAAAACAGACTTTAATAGCAAAGACCAGTAGAGTGGAGGGAAGGGATCAGGAGACGGAGGAGGGGAAGGATAGGGGAGGTACTGGTGACTGAACTGGAGCAAATTATATTACATGCTTGTATAATTATGTCAAAGTGAATCCGATTGCTATGTATAACTAAAAAGAACCAATTTAAAAAAGGGGATTTGAATTTGTTTTCATCCATCCGTTCACTGGCTTGTTCCTTCTTCTTGCGATGGTTTCCCACTGTGCCCTGTCTTCCTCAGTCCATTCTCCCTGCAGTGGTCAGAGCAGAGGTTCTAAAACACAAGCCAGAGCACAGGGCTCAAAACCCTTCCGTGGCTCCCTCTTCATTATCTGTTGCTGTGGAACACATTGCTACAAGCGAGTGGCTTAAAACAACACCCATTTGTTATCTCACAGTTTCAGTGGGTCAGGAATTGGGGATAATTGGGTGCCTTCTCAGTCTATCTGCCACTCCTCCCCCATGTCACTGAGATAAGAAGGCAAAGCCCTTCCATGGCCCTTGGAGGCCCCATGTCATCTGGCCCTGTCCTCCTACTTCTCTGGCCACTGCTCCACCACCCTGCCTCCTTTCCTCCACTGCAGCCCAGAGGCCCCTGGCTGTCCCCAAACAGGCCAGGCATACTTCAGATGGCCCCTCCCCAGGACTTCTGACAACTCCTCCACCTCCTTCAACTCTCCATGTCCCTGACCTCCCCACAGAGTGACTCAAAGTGCTCCTTCCCACGCCCACCCCTCTGCTTCTGCTCTGTTTCCTCTCTCCCACAGCAATGATTGCTTCTGACATGCTGTGTTTGCTGTGGTTATTATTTACCATCTGTTTCACCCCAGCAGAAAGCAAGCTCCACGAGGGCAAGGATCTTTTTGCTTCATGATGTGTGCTCAGTGTTCAACACGGTTCCTGGGAAGGAGGAACTAGCGTTCCATAAATATGCATTGTATGGAGGGGGCTGGGAATTTCTAGTGAGGAGGTTGAGGTGGGGACGTGAGTTCTGAGTGACAGGCCTCTGAAAAGAATTGGGAAAGGGCACTTTCAAAAGAACATAAAAAAAGAGTTTACAGAGCAAGCTTCTGAACACTTTTCAAACATTAATGGATTTAATCCTCTAACAACCCCAAAATGAAGGTAACAGTTATTCTTTTCATGATTACAGATGAAGAAACTGAGGCACAGGGAAATGAAGGCACTTTAAGCATCGCAGCCTGAGCACAGGCAGAGAGCCAGGAAGTAAGGGGCCAGTCTACACATGTCACCACCCTGCTCTGATGGCTTTCCAGGCGTAGCCAGGGTGCAGACTTTGGGGCTGAAACAGATGTGAGGTTTGTGGAAGGTTGGCAGCAAAACCACATGGCTGGTGTTTAAGGATGAAGAGTGTGATATGAGCTGTGTCCAGAGAGCAGGCCAAGGTGAGAACACAGGGGACCTTTCAGACTGGGATCAAGAGTGAGCAATGCATTATTCTCA
The DNA here is from genome assembly GCF_001458135.2 of Marmota marmota marmota. Lineage (NCBI taxonomy): Eukaryota > Metazoa > Chordata > Mammalia > Rodentia > Sciuridae > Marmota > Marmota marmota. The sequence goes on from NW_026000241.1 coordinate 28,345,454, forward strand.
CTGCTGGAGGCTTTCAACAGTACTGATGGGATCTGCTTTAAGTTAAATTTTTTTTTTTTTTTTTGGATCCTGCATGGAGAAGGGACTTTGTGAAGGTGAAGGAGAAGATAAAAAAGTAGATCCTCATGAACAATTCTGTTTCTCACGGGTATAGTTTTTGAAAAGTTAAATTCTTTTTTTAAACACCTCCTGGATTACCTGTTATATTAGCTGATGGAAAGTCTTTGCCTTTTATGTTTTATTAGTTTTTGCATCATGAGCTTCAATTTCTAAATATGCAGACGGTGCAACATTAGACCTTTTTATTATTAATGTTATTTTTAGTTATACATGCACACAATATCTTTATTTTGTTTATTTATGTTTAGGTGGTGCTGAGGATCAAACCCAGTGCCTCAGATGTGCGAGGCAAGCACTCTGCCACTGAGTCACAACCTCAGTCCAACATTGGAACTTTTGAGAAGTAAAACAGCAAGGAATCATATGCAGTGATGTCAAGAACAACCAATCCATAATAGCCCAGCTCCTTTTCAAAATTCAATCTTTTTTTTTAGAAGTTTTTTTGAGGCATAATTTACATACCATAAGCTTCACCCAGTTTTAGTGAATAATTCATTGACTTTTAGCATATTTACAGGCTTATGCAACTCTCACCACTTTCTAATTTTAGGACATTCCCGTCACACCAATAAGAAACTTTGTGCCTATTAGCAGTCACTTCTCATTCCCATCTCAAGCTTGAGGCAGCCACTAATCCACTTTCTGTCTTTATAAATTTGTCTCTTCTAGACATTTCATGGAGATGGACTCCAACAGTGTATGACCATTCATGTCCAGCTTTTTTTCCCCCTTAGAATAATGTTTTTGAGCTCATCCACATTTTGGTATAAATCTGTAATTCATTGCTTTTATTGCTGAATGGTTTTCTGCTATGTGGATACACTACATTGTGCTTATTATTCATTGGTTGATAGACATATGAGTTTTATTGCTCCAGGAATATACCCAAAAGAAGGCCTGTATTTGCTTACTATAATAAAGCAACAGCATCAATCTTATTTCATTTTTATTATAATAAACGTGGCAGTTACTACACCTGTCATGAGTTTCAGATAAATGAGATAAACATAATGGATATATTTATGCTTAAAAACACTGTTGGAGGTGCTGTGAAACAAAGTGCTTTATATGCTACATGATTTAGGAGAAAGAAAGCCCTGAGTAGAACTGAACCTAAATATTAAACCTCAGCCTGCTGAAAATAATATTGTGTATAGTAGTACCATAGCCCAACCTTATTACTGGGCTTTGTTGAAAAGGCTCACAGTCTTTGCACAGCACTTGGACCTAAGATTTTATTTCATTATGAGCTTGAGTATTACAGTGAGTTTTCCATTTAATAATTAGCTTCACTAATGATTGAATTGTCATCTTAAATTACTGCTAACTGAACCTGAAATCCACTTCATTAACTTTAAAAATATAAGGCCACTGTTAAATTGAATTAAGAATGTCAGCAGCTGAAATAACAAAGAAGAAAGATATTCGCTCTGTGATTTTCAAGCCTCCTGTTTCATAGAAGATTATTTTAAAGACAGAGAAACAGCTCCATATGTTAAGTATGCTCAAACAGTAATTTAGAGAACATCATCATTTTCAAGATACTTTTAATCAAACCACAAATTGAGCATCAGGAAAAAAAATGCTATGTGCATATAGAAATTATTATAAAATTACAGTAAGTCATTCCTTATTCTAGTAAGTTAAAATTTCAAATATGTCACAAAAGCTAGATTTATGAATTTATACTTAATTGCAAAATAATCATAATTATTTGGGGATGGCAGTGTATCAAAATAAAGCTATGATATAATTGTTCTGCTTTTAAGACTTTGAGAATTAATGCAAACATCACTTGGCCACACAGCTTAGCAGTTCCACTCCTCCCAGAAGGAATCTCCACCAATAGATATTAATACACACACCCACACAAAGACTCATACAGGAATGCCTAAAGCAGTCTTGGTAAGCAAGTGCATGCATTTCTTCTGGATATATTCCTGGAGCAAATTTGCTGGAACATAAATGATCTTTGATGGAGAAGGTCAAACCATTTCCCAGAATGGCTAAAGCACCTAATAATCCTACTATCAGTGTTTGAGGGTGTCTGTTGCTCTGTCTTCTTTTAATGGGAAGAACTGGCAACAAAAGATATCTATCAGCAGTAAAACAGATGCATAAGTGATGGTGTCTTAGTCAGTTTGGGTTGCCATAACAAAAATACTTGGATGGGTGTCTTCAGTAACATTTACTTCCCATAGTTCTGGAAGCTGGCAAGTGTAAGATCAAGGTGCCCACAGATTTGGTGTCTGATGAAGCCTCTTTATTGGTTCATAGACACCTTCTCATTGCATCCTTACAAGGTGGAAGAGGTGAGGGAGCTTACCTCTTATTGTAAGGGCACTAATTCCATTCATCAGGGCTCCACCCTCATGACCTAATCACCTTCCAAAGGTTACATCTCCAGATACCATCACATTGTGTGTTAGAATTTTCACACACAGATGTTTGAGGGCACCAACATTCAGTCCATAGCAGGGGGTGTATGTACACAGTGGAACAATATTCAGCAGTGCAAATGAACTATAGGATTCATGTAACAATGTACATGAACTAACAAGACACATATTAAATCACGAAAGTCAGAAACAAAGTAAAATATACTATACCATCCCTATTTTGTAAAGTTAAAGACAAAGATAACTTATGGTGTTTGAAGTCAGGTTAGTGGTTAATTTTAGAGAGGGGTACTGGTAATTTGAAAAGTGTCAGGAAGGGAATTTCTGAGTGCTGCTCATAGTCTCCTCCTTGACCTGGAATTCTTCACTTTGTGATTTTTTTTTTTTTGAGCTGTCTACTTGTGATTTATGTGATTTCATGTACACATGTTAAACTTCCTAAAAAGTGAAAGACACTCTAGTGTGGTGGTGTGCACACCTGTAATCCCAGCAGCTCTGGAAACTGAGGCAGGAGGATCGCAAGTTAGAGACCACCCTCGGTGACTTAGCAAGGATCTAAGAAACTTAGCAAGGCCCTGTCTCAAAATAAAACATTAAAAAGTAAAAATAAAAAAGGCTGGGGATGTGGCTCAGTGTTTAAGTGCCCCTGAGGTTTGATCCCCAGTATCTCCCCTCCACCAAAAAAAGCAAGACAAGTATTTAACTTAGAGAAATATTAATTTTATCTTGATTTCAATTGTAACATTGAGTTGAACTTAAATGAAATCATTAAAGTAAGATTTGTTCAAACAAATCTCTCTTGCACCAATAAAATTCATTGATATGTATACTAGAATTTCCTGTCCCTAATAGAGGATGTTTTACCCCACATTTTTGTGATTTTTTTCCCCCTTAGGTTATCCTTGAATTTCTGTTCCTTTATCACACCTTTATATTCTGTTGTCTTATAATACACTTTAATAATTTAAATTTTTTACAAAACTATTACTTTTGTAATTTTGTTTCAAACAGTTAAAATTATTTTCTCTCATTTTTGTAAGTTTCCAAAAGAAAAAGAACTAAGATTTTTATTACTTTAATTTACAAATAAACTTATGGGGCATTGACATCTTTCTCAATTTTTTTTTAACAACAGAAATTTATTTCTCACAATTCTGGAGGCTAGGATATCCAAGATCAAAGTGACATCCATTTTGGTTTCTGCTGGAGATTAGTTTGCTGTTACATAGATGGTCATCTTCTTATTGTGTCATTGCATGAAAGAAGGAGTGAGGGACCTCTCTGGGTTATTAGCCTTTAAAAGATTAGTGCCATTATAAAATTAAGTACAAGAAACACTACCTTCTAATACCATCACATTTGGGGTTAAAAGGTCAACATAGAAATATAAAGGTGGTTGGACACAAGCATTCTACAGCAGGGGTTGACCTCAGATACCAGGGGGCTACCATTATGTCCTTGGCCATGGCTGTCTTCAAAGCTGGCAACTGTCAACTGAATCCTTACACTTTGAGTCTCTTTGACCTTCCATTACTGTCTTCTTCCATCATACATCCTAAACCCAGCAAGAGAAATTCCTCTCAATTGATTAGACTGAGCCCATGTGAATAATCCTAGATAGTTTTCTATCTTAATGTCTATAACCTTAATTACATCTGAAATGTCCATTTTGCAATAGTTCCTATATAACTGCATTGTTGAACAACCAGAATATAGAACCTAGAGAAGGCATCTTTAGAATTATGCCTAGCACAGATGACCATTTTTTTTCTAGCATGATTTGGTAAAAAAATTAACCTTTCACCTTTAAATTACTTTGGCCTCTTTGTCAATATCAATTGAATATATTTGAATATATATATTTATATATACTCACATATATATGGCATGTATAATATATGCCTATTTTTGAACCCTCATGTCTTTTCCATTAATCTAATTTTATTTATTTATTTTTCTTTTATTTTTCCAATACTGTCTTGATTACTATAGCTTTATGAGGGCTTTAGATTAGGCAATACACGTTCTAAAATTAGTTTGTTTTTTTTGAGTTATTTATTTATTTATATATGACAGCAGGATGCATTACAATTCTTATTACATATATAGAGCAAATTTTTCATAACTCTGGTTGCATACAAAGTATATTCACACCAATTCATGTCTTCATATATGTATTTTGGATAATAATTATCATCATGTTCTACCATTATTTATAACCCTATGCCCCCTCCCTTCCCCTCCAACCCCTCTGCCCTATCTAGAGTTTGTCTATTCCTCCAATGCTCCCCCTCCCTATCCCACTATGAATCAGCCTCCTTATATCAACGAAAACATTTGGAATTTGGTGTTTTGGGATTGGCTAACTTTGCTTAGCACTCTCTTCTCCAGTTTTGTGTTGTCTCCTCACCTAAATATTCTCTTATTTTTATTATTGTAATTTTAAAAACTCAGTTATAATCACAAATATGTAAATACATCCTTGTTAAAATTCAAACATTACAAATAAGTCTATCATTCCAAATTTAGAGATACCATTTTTCCCTTCACAGGACTATCCACAGTTATCTATCTGGAGTGTATGTGTCCAAACTTGTCTGAGCATCTACATATGTGTAAATGTGCCCAAAGGATACATATGACAGCTTGATTTTTCATGATTTTCTTATATCCATGAATAGTGCCATATAATCCATATTTTTTGGTGGAATGTCTGTTTTTCTTCCTGCCATCCCCAATAACATGGCTTACAGATCTTTCCATGTTAGGACATTAGAATTGCTTCATTATCTTAATTTTTTATTAGTATACAATAGAATGGATAGATGATGGGTTGTTTGTCCATTCTACTGGTAGACACATAGATTATTTCAAGTTTTACAGTATTATCAGTGTCAAATGTATCCTTATAGACATCTGCTTGTGCACACCTCCAAGTTTTTCTTTAAGTAGAGTTTGAGTTATGGAATCAGTTAAAGGGTATGCACATATTTAATCTTGTTAAATACTGCTTGATATTTCCTACAAATATTTTCCCCAATTGGTATGCTTGCCAAAGATTTATAAAAATATTCATTAACGCTACATGTATTAAAAAATCATGGGAGATGGTAAGAATGAATGATTACTGCTTTCATGAAGCTTACAAATGCATGTAATCGAGAACATGAGCAGTAATATAAAAAAAATAAATATAAATAAAGTCTTAGGATAGCTGAACTTGTAGAAATAGTAGCTTGTAGTGCTTGGCAATGGGAAGAAATGCTACCTGATCTCCAGGATGCCTTGGTAAATTCAGTCTGGTCAAAGAGCAGACTCATAAACCCAATTTGTTGACTCACTCAGTGAATTCATTTTTTAAAGCATAGGCTCACAAAAACCAAACTTGTAAAACCCGAAGGGCAACACCAATTTATTAATGAACAGGCCATAAAAAGTGCTAGAAGTCCCAGAAAGGAGCTCTGTCACCTTTTACCTATGTATATTCAACTCTGAAAACAAAATTATTTAAATGTCAGCTGATCTAGTTTTTAGAAGATGCATCCACATAGCAGATAGTACCTGTGAAGCCTCTTAATTGGGAAAAACAATTTGTGAGAAAGGGGGAAAGAGTGGGGTTAGTTACAGGAAGCCGTACCTCCACAATACAGGCTTTACCTGTCACAGTCAGACAGGGCCTCTGCTAGGCAGAGACACTCCCTTGGACAAGCTAGGATGGGCCCAGTTAATATTTGCCTCTAGTGTCCTTTCTGTCATTTCTGGACTTTGAAAGATGGACAGTCCTCCAGCTGAGGGGTACATTATTTTCCACTACAATCAACTACTATTCTGCAGGAGCAATCCATGTTATTTAAATCCAATAATGAAATCAATAATTGCAGTCAGTAACGTTTATTTTGGGCTTATGACATGCCAGGAGCAGTTCCACGTGCTTTAAATACATTGACTCTTTTAATCCTCTGCAAAGTGTCTTCTTTTATTGGTATTTTTGTCCATCATGTGTTGGTTTGATAGTTTATCTGAGGGAGCAAACTCACTTATTTTATTTATATGCTCTTGAAGCGACCCTCAATATAGACACGACATATGGAAACATGATTAGAATCCAGCAGGAACCCCAAGTAGCAAGAGAGTCTTTCTGATGAGGTCAGTAGGAGAAACTTTGTCCTGAAGAAGAAGGGGTCTTTAGAATTGCTAACGGCAGAGATAGGAGAGATTTCCATGCTTTAAAAAGATAAGCAATAGTTTTCCTCCTAAAAAGGTTATGTTTCATTTATATGGAAAGTTTGCTTACTTGAAATATCTCATTTTAAAAAAATAATGCCTGATAATGGAGATGTAATGAAGAATTTTCTAAAGTGGATGGGTATAAAAGGCCATGGATGTTTTCCTATAAAATTTTTATTGTTTGATTAAACTAAATGGCCATAAAACAAAACTGTCATTAGCTCTGTAAGCCTTTTCTAATTGTGCATCTCGCCCCTCTTGTACAATTTATATCTTAATGAAAATGAGACTTAAGAGATGCTCTTAAAATCCAGGAGGGGAAATGAGAATACATTGCCCTTGACTGCAGCATTTGTTATTTTAGAGGGAAAAAGCATCAGTGATCACTTATAAATCGTGAGTCTGACCTACATTGCAGAGCTAGCAAATTTCCCTGGGAACCTGATCAATAATTCACTGTTAAAAAAAGGACCTTGCTAACAGCCTTTCCTTAGAAAAAGCTGAAGTTGACAGTCAAGAGGACAATTTGTTCAATTCCATGTATTCTGCTGGAATTCCCATCAGGTAAAATTACTCCTTATTTCATAGCCACAAAACATTTCATTTAAAATAACATTGTTGATGTTTATTGCATTGTTAATATTAAAATTACACGGGGACTTCTAAGGTAATATCATAGCAGGCTAAGTGTGTCTGATAATTCTTCTCCCAGCTGCCATTATAGTATCCTGAGAAGATACACAGAAAAGACTCCAAATGGGAAAAGGGAACATTCATACATTATTGGTGGGAATGCAGATGTTGCAACCCTTCTGGAAAACAGTATGGAGATTCCTTATAAAATGAGGAATGAAACCACTATTTGACTCAGTTATCCTACTCCTTGGCATATATCCAAAGGATTTAAAAATCAGCCAATTCCAGTGACACAACCACATCAATGTTTATAGCAGCTCAATTCACAATAGCTAAGCTATGGAATCAACCTAGGTGCCCTTCAAGACATGAATGGATAGCCTTAAAGAAGAATGACATTTGCCAGTAAATGGATGGATCTGGAGAATATCATACTAAGTAAAATAAGCCAATCTTCAAAAAAACCAAAGGTCAAATGATTTCACTGATATGCTGAAGCTAAACCACAATAAAGGCAGGGAGGGGAAGAAGAGAAGTTCAGTAGATTAGACAAAGGGGAACCAAAGGAAGGGAGGGGGGATAGGAGGAGGAAAGACAGTAGAATAAATCTAATATAATTTTCTTATGTACACATATGTACACATACCTAAGTGAATACCACTGTTGTGCTCACCTACAAGAATCAGATCCTAATTAGAATAAGTTATATCCCATGCTTGTATATTTTCATCCAAATGTATTCTACTGTCATGTATAACTAAGAACCAAAACCAAAAACCAACCCCCCCCCCACAAAAACTGGCAACAGAGCAAGAAACTAAAAGAAATATAGCATGCCAAATTTTGGGTGAAATTTCTAGAAACTATCATTGATGAAAATAAATTGATTATCCTATGCTTGGGCTACACCCTCTCTGTCTACTCTTTATATCAAACTATAGAAAAAGGCTCAAAGATGATGGTCTTACATTACCCCCTATCTAAAGGCAGCCATCTTTGAAATTAGGATTTCTTAATCTTGACACTATGGCCATCTGGTACCATCAGCTGTGTACTTCTTTGTTGTGTGCACTGTGGATGGGTAGCAGCACCCTGGTTTCTATCCACTGGATAGTAGCAGTACCATCATCCTCAACCCCAGTTGTGATAACCAAAATTGTCTGCAGACATTGTTACATATTCCTTGAGGGACCAAACAGCCCTTGTTCAGAACCTCTGCCCCAACATACCAGTATCCAGACTCTGGAGAGTCTTCTCTCTCCATTCTCTGTTTTTATCACCCCTGAACCCTCTCTTCTCACTTTTTATGAGCAAAAGCCAAGGGAGAATGGATCACAATGCCCTGAAGCCTGGGGTGCCTTATTAAAAATTAGGAAAGAGGCATTAGATTCAAAATTCATCTATGGTGCTAGAGGTTAAATTGATGGTTACTTTGGAGGGAGGCCATATTAGCAGAGGGGACACTAAGGGGGAGTTCTCTGGTGATGGAAATAGTCTGTGTCATGATGAAGGTGATGATTATAACTTACATATGTTAACTTTTGTTGAAAAGAGATGTTATGTTTTGCACTTCACAGTATTGAAATTATGGCTCAGTTCACAACCAAAATGCTTGGGAGAAAGAGAGCATATCATGGGAAAGATTAAAAGGAAAAAGGCGAAGGACCCGAAGACTGTTAGGGAGACTCTTTCAGCATATTGAAAGATGCAAGCATTTTAGATACTCTTTTGTATCAAAGAGTTTGGTTTGGGAAGACTAATGGATTCTCCTGTAACCCATGCCAGTGGCCCTCCATAATCCCTAATAAGCCAAGGGAAAATGAGCATTCAAAGCTGGGACTGTTATTCAACCTATTGCCAGAATTTTGGACATATTTCATCCAGCTACAGGGATAATGGATCTGGTTGAAAAATGCAATAGATGGCTCATCCTAGCTGTGCCGGTGGAAACAGACTGCTGGTGTCTTCTAGGAAGCTGGGGAGGAGGACTTCCTGGACCCAGCCACTTATTTACTTCCTACAACACAAGGGTTGTACTAGCCAGTGTTCTCTGTGCTCTTCTGCTGTATAGATACTGCTTTTTTTCAATCAGTGCATTTTAATTATACAGAACAATGGGGTTTCACTGGGGAATATTCATACATGCAAAGGACATACTCCCCTTGTCCTTGCCCCTCTCTTCCCCTCTCCCTGACCTCTTCCTTCTTCTCTAATCATTTCCCTGCTACTTTCATATCCTCCTTTCCCCTGCCCCCAGATTCCACATATGAAGAAAAACACGCAATACTTAATACTTTCCCTTCTACGTCTGGTTTGTTTGCTTAACATTTTGATCTCTACTTTGGTCCATTCTCCTCAGGTACCACTTTTGAAGTCGGAGTTCTCTGCTCTCCCCCATATGGACACCAATTTTGCTAATTCTAAATATGGAGGGTAGTTTTCTAAACCCTGGGGCCAGGAGAGGATGCACAGGGCTAGCAGTGGCTTATTGACTGCAGGGAATGAAGGCTACCCAAGAAAAGCATCATATCCAAAATAGGAACAGCGAGCAGGAAGTATGAGCCAGGCTTCATAGGTGCAGGGAGCAAATTTGATTTCTAGAGTGGTCACTGGAATAGGGGCAGATCTGGCACCTAAATCACAAATCATCTGTACAGCAATGGTGTGCACATGTATTTTATGACAGTTTTCCTTGTCCCTACTTCTAACCAGGTTTCTACCTCTATGTAGGGATTTGGAGACTATTGCTGCCAACCAAAGCCATTAGTATGACCAGAATGATTGGTGTGTTGGCAACAGCTCACATGTCCCAGAAGGCCCACATTTTGAATGTGGTCATTCCTTCAAGTGACCAGTGTGTCCAGCTTAGTGTCTTGTGTAATTAATCTGCTGATGTTTAGTGTGTCTACAGGGGTCAGTTTGTCTAGGACAATAGGATTTGCACTGTTGGCATTTCTCTGGCATCTCATCTAAATGAAAACTAGCATTTTTTGGGGGGGAAAAGTGGTCTGAGGATCTACATGGCTGTGTCTGGGTATATGCCTGGGGCTCTTGCAAGCACTCTGGGACTGGGTTTCTGTTGACCTAGTATTGTTCCTCTACTGTTCAATCTCTCCTAAGAAGGGACAACTACCCCCTCGCCCTGCCTACCCTTGCTCTGGTCGTACTCCACCATGGACATCTAATAGGAATGAAAACGACTGGTGGTATCTGACCCAGGGTACCAGGGAGCAGGACTTTTTTTTCCTTTACTCCTCTCTCAGTCCTTCACTCTCACCCACAATACCAAGGAATAAAGGATCCTCCTTCAGTGGCTTCAAAATACCTTTTTCTCACCTCTTGGCTTTCCGTAGCAAAAGCCACTGTTTCTGGGTCCACTCGTTCATGAATTCATTCAGCAAACATTTATTTAGTATGTGCTGTGTTCTAGGCATCATATTATAGATGAGGGTTATATCATATAGTGGCGCACAAGACAGATGATATCCTTATTCTCTTGGAATTTTTTTCCTAGTGAAGAAAACATACTAAGAGAATAAACAATCAAACCAGTGTAAATGAGGAAGCGATAAATGTTATGGTGTGAATAAAACTAGGGCATGAGATATTGACTAGGATGGGGTGGGAGGACTGAGTACGAGTAGTAGTTTTTGGTCTATGCAAATAAAACAGCCAAAGACCTAGGAAAATCCTGAAAGAGCCGCACAATTATTATGTTCACCAGAAGCTTGATGGTCTCTTGGCATCCATTTCCCCCTGTTCCATTCTAAATGAACCACTTGTCAAGTGCCCCAGACAACTCAGTGACCCGGCTTCACTTTTGGCTTTGATGAATGTTTCCCAGGCATGGCAACATCCTCCTCCTCATCAGTGATTGGTCTAAGAATCAGGGCCTAACCCATTGTATTTTCCTATCAGTCGAGATTGGTTCAGAAATGGGCACATGACTCAAATTCAGCTGATGAGATGTACAGGGGAGTTTTCTGGAAATATTTAGGAAATTTTCTGCTCCTGATAGGAGGAGATGGTCTGTCTTACTAGATGTGAACAAAGAAGTAAGCAGTCCCAGTTGTTCTAACAGCTGACCTAGCGCCAGGAGGCAAACACTCCTGAAAGGAAATCTGATAAGACATGCTACTGAGAAAAACTGGGAGTACTGAGATGGTTCCCCTGGAACACACATAATTAATTACCTGATGGATCTTGACACATGCTTCGTGGGCTGCTTTGAAAGTCTGCCTCTGGACCATGTGCTTCAATGGGATTCAGTACTGCAGGGAAGATCCCAAAGTAGCCCTTATGTCCAGGGCTGTCACAAATACTGCTGCTGCTTTAACCACACTCAGCTTCCCAGGAAGCTACAGCTAAATTGCACATGTTAATTGAGCAGCAATTCAAGAAGTTGTCTGAGAGAGGGAAAAATCCATCCCAAGTACTTTTAGCAGTGTGTTATCATGAATCCACAGAAAAAGAACCGTTGGATTTGATAATGGGTTTTACCCTGTGGATAGATGAGAGTAAAGAAGAAAATAGTCTGTTTCTTAAGGGTATCAGTGAGCCCCTAGACTCACTGAACTTGGAAGCCTGCTCTTGGCATGTGTCATTTCTGCATGGGCCACAGATTCTGTTTATGCACGGAGCAGGCCCGAGAGCTTCCAGGAGCTGTCCTTGACCACAAAGCTCCAGAGATAATGGCCTCAGCTCTCTTGTCCTTTGCTTGGGACTACTCTGAGCATGCCATGTGACAGAGAAGCCTTCTCCAAGCAGGGAACATTTACATGCAGCCGTGAGTGAATGACAACAAGAAATTATCCATGAGAAGTGTTCACAGCTGAGGAGATGGGTTGGTGAAGACCCTAACAGAGGATTTGTTTGGCATGTTCCAGAACAGAAAAAAAAGAGAAGGGCAAACATGGCTAGGCTCTCATTAGCAGACAGTTGGGATTCTAGGACAAGGGAGTCCGGTAAATAAAGCCTTCTTCTTGAACAAGCTGACAGTTTGACCTTGAACAAGTTATTTAATCCTTTTGAGTCTTAAGTTTTCTCATCATTAAATAGACATAATGATAGCACTCATGAGAGGGTTGTAATCAGAATCAAAGGAGCTCATGAATGCAAAGTGTGGATCACAGTCCCTGGTCCAGCGTAGTTATTCTCTCATCTAGATTAGGTTTGTTTGCTAATGTTCAATTTGCCATGGATTTTATGTCTTTTCAGGAACACTGTCAGAATGAGCAGGATAGTATTACAACCTGGGAACAATGAAGTGCAAACCACCACTGATAAACCCCGAGAAACCATAACTAAGCTTCTTCTCCTTCTTCTTCTTCTTCTTTTTTTTAATGAAGAGATTATCTGGATCCATATAATGAAAGGGTATATAGCTATAAAGCTATAGCTGCCCTCAGAGTTTATCTCCTTGCCAGAAAATCTGGATGCATGCCTTAAAATCTTGCAAAATGTAAGATAAGTACATCATCTGAGTGAGAACACATCTCTTATGGAGCAGCAACTGCTAGAAACTCTCAAAAGATAATCTGTCAAAATCCATAAAGGCTGTGGCTCACAATAAGCACTTTGGCCAATTTGTCCATCAAATCCAATAAAAAAAAATCTTCTGCAGATGTGTTATGGAGAAAAAATGGAAGTGTTAAGATGGTTCCACTGGAACACACATAATTAATTACCTGATGGACCTTGACACATGCTTTGCGGGTTGCTTTGAAAGCCTGCCTCTGGACTATGTGCTTCAATGGGATTCATTACTGTAGTATAAGATCCTGAAGTAGCCCTTATTTCCAAGGGCTGTCATAGATACTACTGCCTCTTTCGCCCACACTCAGCTTCCCAGGAAGCTACAGCTAAATTGCGTTGTTAATTGCATAGATGACACTGCAGGGATTCCAGAACTTGCCTACAAGAGGGAAGAATACCACCCAGAAAACTTTTGGCAGTGTGTTATTGTAGTCTCCGCAGAGAAAGCCACTGGATTGAATAACGTGTGTTGTTTATAACAAGGAGGACCAAGATAATGTGTCTCACCTCCCCTATCAACAGGGTATTTCCTTTAGAGCTCCCTGTCAGAGGAGCCTAATAAAATAGGAAGTCTGACAGAAATTGCTATTAATTATTTACCTATGACAAATAATATTTTTCTGACTTGAGTTAGTGCTTAATCAAACTGCTATTTAGTAAACTATTTAGTGGCCATTTCTGTATACCATCATATACTAGCTTTTTTTTTAATTAAAAAAGATTTTTTTTTTTAGTTGTAGGTGGACACAATATCTTTGTTTTATTTATTTATTTTATGTGGTGCTGAGGATCAAACCCAGTGCCTCACACATGTGAGGCAAGTGCTCAACCACTAAGCAACAACCCCAGCCCTCCATGTATACTAGCTTTTTATAATTAAGTGCTACTAAAAATGAAATGAAGAGACAGGGAAGGGTCCAATTCTTAGCTCTTCCACTTACTTATTCTTTGACCTTATAATAGTAATAATGAGAGTTAATATTTATGACAGCTTGTATTAGATCCCAAGCATTATTCTTAGTAACTTACACCCATCTCATTTAATATTTGCAAAAGGCATTTGGGAGGGAGATATACTATCATTACATCCTTTTTACAGTTGAATAATAGATACTTAGAAGGCTTAAGTCACTTGTTCAAGGTCACATTCTTGGATGACGTTATATTTCAGACTTGGGCTGCCTGGTCTGGCAGATCACAATTCATGGTACAGTCTGCCTCTTCTCGGGTCTCATCTCCTCATCTATATTTGACTTCCTCTCCTAGGTAACTGGGGAATTCCAGGGCTGTGTCCAGACTGAGTTTCCAGACTTGGAGTGGGAGTGAGAGGGGTTGGCTCACAGCTGAGGACGCAGAGCAAAGTGTGACTGGAGCTGAAGAGGTGCCATGCATTTTCCTGCTCTTCATGAAGCAGACATAATGATGATCTCTGTCCCATGGATCTCCTAGGGAGAAAGTGAAAGACCCTATTTGCAAAGGTTCTTTGCAAACATAAGGGGAGGGCTGGGGTTGTGGCTCAGTGGTAGAGTACTCGCCTAGTGCATGTAAAGCCCTGGGTTCAATCCTCAACACCACATAAAAATAAATAAATAAAGGTATTGTGTCCAATTGCAACTAAAAAAAAATAAATATTATAAAAAAACATAAGGGGAGACTTACATTTCAAAAATTACCATGTGTGTCCATGTTGGATAAGGTGAATCTGTGCATCCGTGTTTCACAGCAGCCTCACCCAGGACACTTCTGTTGGATTCAGGAATCTATGGAAGTTAAAGAGGTTGTTTCAGTGAAGAAAGAGATTAGATACCTTTCCAGCTTCCTCACGTGTCCTGAAGTGAGACCATCCAAGTATACTGAAGGAAGCAACACCACGGCAAGATGAGGGTCTTGTGTTGTGGTTTCCAGGTGACCGACTGGATACAGGATTTAAAATACATATGGCGGGTTTCATTTTGCAGTTGCTGATCCACAGTGGTTAGTGGCAAAGGGACTCTCCAGGGTGTGTATATGCCATTCCCAGTCCCAAAGGGAAGCATCACAGAAAAAGATAAGGGGAGCTGTTTGGGAGCAGTCAGTGCAGAAGACCCTGGGACATCTCCTAACTCCCCCAGCCTAGCCAATACTGGCTGAAGATGTACAGGTGGGTTGTAGAGTCACAGAACACACCTGTTTGGTTTCCGTTCCCTTCCCACAGCCCAGAAAGCCAACATGAACACCCCACGGGCAGCATCTGGCTTCACACAGCAGTGACAGGGAAGGTATCCAGCAGGGCAGTGAAGATGGTGCCTGATTCTGTTGGCAGGAGGACCAAGAAAGGAGTGGGCAGAGGCACAGCTGTCACCTGGCATGGAGGCCTGGCAGAAAATAGGAGGAAGCAGAAAGCTAGAGGCTTTGCAGCTTCAGTGACACTGGGAAGAAACTAGGAACAGACATTTCTCTGCTGGGAATGCCCTTGGCTCCCTTCATGCCATTTACTTCAGGTTGAATAGGAAATAGATGTTTATATCAAGTATAGTCTGGACCATCATCTGAGAGGAGAATTCCAAGGACATTGGGAGAAACAAGTGAACCCAGCCTTTCAGTCTGTGGAGCAAAAACCAAGTCAGCAGGAGCCTTGCATTTATTATTCTAGGATGAATAGGGGAAAAAAAATAAGAACAACCCACCCCAAAAAACACAGGAGCAGATGAAAAGATTCTGAAGTAGAAAAATGGAGAACACACTCTTCAGGATATAGAGGAAAAAGGACCAAGCGTTAAAAATAATGACAAATGGATAGCTTAGGAGCAGAAGGTAGTGATTAAACAGAGATAATTGATGTTTCTAAAAAGGAGACCAGAGCAAAAAGAATAAGAGTGACATTCAAATATATAATAGAAAAAAACCCCTTTGCTTAAACTCTGGGAGATCTGAGTCTGAATACAGAAATGTTCACACAGCATCTATCTATCTATCTATATTAATGGAAACAGTCAGATATGGCCTATGATATTTTAAAATTTCAAAAACTTTCAAAAAAAAATCCAGGGAGAAGGTGGGGGGAGGAGGTCATATGTCCCTCGGATAGCCTTTCAACAATATTAAAATGTAGAAGAGCATAAATTATGGGGATAGATTGGGCAAATATTTGGTATAAGAATCTTATTCCATCAGAACTGTGTGTGTGTGTGTGTGTGTGTGTATGTGTGTGTGTATGTCTGTATTTCCCTGAAACAAAATTCTCCAAGGTAAGCTAGCTAATCCAGATAACACAGTGATGGGGAAGTCGCTATGTAGTGCAAAACTAAATCTACGTGACACATAAATTAAGTTTAAGGAATTGTTACAAATATGGTTTTAAACCAAAGGAACATGCCAGAAACAAATTTTGAAAGAAATACACCTAATCATAAATTTGGCAGGGTAGGCTATATATGTTTGTCCAAAGTTCATGGCACATAGTATACATGTTTTTATTTAGTTGCTGAATGAGAATAGGATTCTCACCATGTGTGTAAAAGTAAGTTAGATAAATGGGGACGGCCAGTGCTTAGAGGAAGCTAAGCCATTTTTCTCCTATCTCTGGGTAAAGCAGAAAATTTAGAAGGAGAGAGTGAAAATTTCTGTTCCCTTTATGTTTTAAAAAAAATTGGTGTATCTCAATTACACAGAATGGTGGGTTTCTTTGTGGCATAGTCATGCATACATAAGACCACAGTTCACTCAATTTCACTTCTCATTACTACCCCCAACCCCCTCCCCCTCCTTCTACCCTAATGGTCCTGTTCTACTTTCATGGTGTTGCTTTTTTTCCTTTTAGTGTCTATAGATGAGACAAAATATACAATATTTTCCTGAGTCTGACTTATTTTGTTCAAAATTGTTCTCCAGTTCCATCTATTTTTCTGCAAACGACATAATTTTGTTCATCGTGAAGATGAAAAAAACTCCATTGTGTAAGTATATCACACTTAGATCCATTCATCTCTTGATAGACACCTACACTGGTTTTATAACCTGGCTATTGTGAATTGTGTCACGATAAATATGGGAATGCATATATCTCTAAAGTATGCAGACTCTAATTCTTTTGGATAAATACCAAGGAGTGGTATTGCTGGATCATATGGTTGTTTCATTTTTAGCTTTTTGAGGAATCTCCATACTGATTTCCATAGTGACTATGCTAATATGCATTCACACCACCAGTGAGTGAGGGTTCCTATCCCTCCTGCATTTATTGTTGTTTATATTCTTAATGATTGCTGCTCTGACTGGAGGGAGATAGAATCTCCAGAGTAGTTTGCATTTGCATTTCCCTGATGGTTAAAGATGTTGAACACTTTTTTTTTGTGTAGTTGTTGGCCATTTGTGTTTTTTCTTTTGAGACTTTTCTGTTCAGTTCTTTGCCCATATATTGATAGGGTTATTTGCTTATCTAATGTTGAGGGTTTTTTTTTTCTTTATATATTTTCTGGATATTAATCCTCTATTGGAAGAGTAGCTGGCAAAGATTTTTCTCCCATTCTGTGGGTTGTCTCTTTACTCTGTTGTTTCCTTTGCTGTGCAGAAGCTTTCTTTTATTTTTTTGATGCTATCCTATTTATTGATTTTTCTCCCCTCTTTATATCCTGAGCTATATGAGTCCTATTCAGGAAGTCTTTGCCTGCACCTGTATGTTAAAGTAAAGAAACACATTTTCTGTTATTGCAAAGTAGAATGAAAGTTCATTATATACATGTAATTATTACTATTATAAGCACAGTGGGGCTAGGTTAGATTCCCAGAGTATGTGTTTAGGCAGTGATGGGCACTCTGAGGGCAGAGAAGTGCCTTTTACCACGTAGCAGTACCCCTGAGTCAACAGGCCCAAAGCGACAACATGTCTTTCCTGCTTCTGTCAGCCATGAAATCTAACCATTAATACCACATTCTCCCCTATCTTCCATACTGGTGTGATTAACTCTCCTGAATTTTTTGCTTTGTTCTTTTGGACTGTCATGATTCATTGAATTAAACTCATCAGGCTTTTTATTCATAGAAAATGGATTGCAAGCTGATTCATAACCCGGCTCTTTTTTTAATTGATTTTATTTTTTTAAGTACATGACAGTGGAATGCATTACCATTCTTATTACACATCTAGAGCACAATTTTTCATATCTCTGTATATAAAGTATGTTCACACCAATTCATGTCTTCATACATGTCCTTTGGATAATGATGTCCATCACATTCCATCATCATTACTAACCCCCTGCCCCTTCTCTTCCCCTCCCACCCCTCTGCCCTATCTAGAGTTCATCTATTCCCCCCATGCTCCCCCTCCCTACCCCACTATGAGTCAGTCACCTTACATCAGAGAAAACATTTGAGGTGATGACTTAATCAGGAGCTGCACTCTTGGCTTCCATGGGTGTCAATGTCTGAAGCTGGCTGCTAAGCAGAGCTGTTCCCCAGGTGGAAACAGGGTGCTCTAAGAGGGCGGGGACTTAGCTGAAGCATAGAGAGTGGTTTTGTATTATAATCAACACCAAACTCGTCTGCTTTGACCCATATTAGAGCGAATGGAAAACCAGCAAAGGCAGTTTTGAATGGTATGTCCCAGAAGCTCTAAATGAATGACATTTGTTCTGGATTAGAGACTAAGATGAAGACAGACCCACGAACATTCTAGATACACTTATTGTGGATTTGACAAATTCCAGAATGAATTTATCACAAACCTTGGTGTTTGCAAGTGTGTGTGTGTGTGTGTGTGTGTGTATTTTTTTTTACCTTGACCTTTTTGTAACTCACACATACGGGACTATCTTTTACATAATAAGAGGTTGTTCTTAGATTTGAGGGTGAAGTCTAGAGAAAGCCTATAACTTTGTTCTGAGAAATATGTTCTAGGGAGTGTTAGGGTGTATGATTTACCTCCCTTCTGAATTTGACCTTGGCTCAGAATCAATGTGGCAGTGGGTTGGGGATTTTCTGGGAATTTCTTTGCCCTGCTCTGAATGTGTCAGAAACACACAGCCCTCCTCTTTGTCCTCCATTGTCTATGTGTCCACAGAACATTTAATTTTTTGTTTGAAGAAGGGTGTTATCTACTTTGTAAACAGGGACAGATTTTTAGACCATCACTGTCCCGTATAAAAAGGTGCTAAGAAATGCCGTCTCCTTTCCATATTAGTTAAAATCAGAACTAAAACTGACTGCGAAAAAGTTAAATATTATATTTTAAAACCAGATAAAATATTTTATATTATCCGTTTCTTTGTTGTCATTGCCTTTATTAAATGAATAATTTTAACTTTATATTATTATTGCTCAATAAATAAACAACAATGGCATGAAACATCATCATCCTTTAAAAAGATTTCAAATGACAAATTTATATTTGCTGGCACTTGGATAATTTTCTTGGTAATCCTGATTTATTATATTTTTAATATTACTACGATCTATCCATTTGCAGAGTATTCTAATCAACATAAACGTACGTTCATAAGATATGCATATATCGTTGGGCTATCTGGTTTGATTCTGTTACATTATCACCTAACGGGACTCAATTTATCGTGTGTTCCTGGTTCTATTGTTAGTAAATAGTTCATAGTTCATACAATCGCAGGGGAGCTAGAAGGAAGAACAGTGGCGTAGGCCATGGGGTCTCACTTCTTTCTTTCATTTGTTTTATTTATTCTTCCTTTGTCCTTTCATTCATCCCAGAGGAGGGAGATGGCCTGCTTTCTCTTATGTAAGAGTCACTCTGGCTGCTGTGTTGAGAACAGATGGCAGGGAGCTAGGATAGGAGTAGGCAGCTCTTTTATAAAGCTATTGCAACAATCTAAGAGATGAAGATAGCTTGGGCCAGGATGGTAGCAGGGGAGGGGGAGAGGGGTGGTGGTGGGGTTCTGATAGTCTTTTGAAAGATGAGTCACCCTGACAGATTGGAATTGGAGTAGGAGAAAAATCGAGGAGCCAACAAATGTACAATTACAAACCATCCTACCTGCTGGTGAAGTAGATTCCTTAGAGGTGCCCCAGGGACCCATGGGAATGGGAGAGGTGCCAATTTTCCCTCTTGAACTGGAGCAGCTTAGTTTTGTCTGTTTTAGGTATTGTACTTTCTACAAATACAGGTGTTCTCAACTTTGGTCACACATCAGAATCATCAGGAAAGCTTTAAAAAGTGCTGATGCCTGAGTCCCACCAAACCGATTCTTATTTAATTGGTTTGAGTTTGTGCCCGAGTGTTAGGATTCATGAAGTCTCCCCAGGTAACACTTCCATTAGCCTTGCTAAAGAATAGCTGCTGTGATATTTTCTTTAAGCAAACTTTCCATGGTTTTTAAATAATAGAAACAAACTGGTTTTAGATATAGAAATATGTGATGTCATTTATATTAATTTTTTTCTTCTTCTCAGGACCCAGGTGATACCTGATATCATGATACTTCCTTAATTCCCTCTGAAATAATTTTTTCCCCCTCTTTTGTCCAAGGCCTTGGTACTAGAGACACTTGTCTTCCTACCACTTAAGGTGATCTTCCTGGATCCCTCTTTCCCTCCCTTATAGAGCCAGATGTTGACTTGAGCCTATGGGAATGTCAGAGAGAGGGGTGACAGCAATGGTGGCATAGTTCTGCCTAGGATTTTCCAGTCATGAAATGATTAGTGTGTCTTGTTTCTTGCTTCCTAGCCCTGAAAGACTCCTTGGTCCTTTTAATCAATTTTCCAGCTTTGTTCTGGCCTCCTGTTGTCTGTCCTTTTCTCCTCGTCCTACATCATGTTGATAAATTCCCTACTGCTTAAGTTTAGCTATAGCTTGTAATCAAGGACCCTCTTATTGATAGGGAATGCCTGGGTGGCATTCTTGGCTCTATTTGTATCATGACATTATTCTAGTCTATTCATTTGGCAACTGTACACTGTGATTTCTTTGTTGGAAAAGAGCAAACAAGAGGAATAACAATCTCTTGAACGACACTCATTCAATAGGGAGCAGATAAGTACCAATCAGGGCTGGATCTTTCAGAAGTTCCAACAATCATTTATAAAACCAGCATAGCTATCAGTAATGACAACAATTTATTAATCATTTGCTTCTTGAAAAGTGTACACATTTAATTTAATATTTCTACAGATGCCAATTTCTTGATTAAAAAAAGATTATACATATATAAAATCAAGATCTATACTGGCAAACTAACAAGATCTCAGTGCTGGGCACATTGTGTCTCTGAAAGGAGAGGAATGCATGTCAGTTTGTGTCCTCCAGGAAGCAGACTTTGAGACAGAATTAGAAGTGCAAGAGATTTATTGTGGTAAATATCTGTGAACGATAAAAGGAGAGGTCACAGAAGCAGACAGAGTGTTCAGACCGTGCTGTGAGTTTGAACAGAGTGAAAGGAAACAGGGCAGTAAGAAGGATTCCTCAAAGCACCTCAGATTGTAGTGCAGCTCCAAGAAAGCCTAGACCAGGTGATGGGGTGCTTCAGAGCAAATGCCAGTTGGGGGAAGCCTACATTGAGCAGGACTTCCCCAGCGCCTGTATCCCTGCCAAGCTGTCATTGGCAAGGAGCAACCTGGACGTAGGTGACCTTAAATGCATACTGGGTGCATCACAAAGATGCAGCTCTTGAAATACTTGAGTGGTTTACCACCACAGAAGGTCACAGGAGACTGGGGAGGAGGAATGTGCTTTTTGAATGTCAAGGTCACCCCGACACCTGCTCTGTTATTCAAGACCATGTAGGGCACGAAAACTAAACATGTGCTCGTGTGTCTGTGCACTGTTATTATGTGTATGTGTGTGTGTGTGTGTGTGTGTGCGTGCACACGGGCACGTGCATACAGGAAGTCTTTCAATGTGTTGTTTGGGAAGGGTGAGTCTTTATGAAAAAAATCACTGTCCCTAAGGAAGGAACAGAGGTGGGCTTCCAGGGAGGATGAGCATTATGTTTCTAAGAATAGGATCCTTGGAGAATCTTAACTACATTTTGAAAGATCTAGGTCTAATCCCTTCTTGCCTGCTTAAATTATGCCCTTTTTGCTTTACCCTCTCTCTCTTAAACACCGTCTACTACTCTGCCCTTTCTTTACCGAATCATTTCTATGTTCTTAAAAATGTCCTCGAGTCCCACATTTCTTGTTAGCCACTCTACACCTATTCAAAAACCAACACACCTAGCTCCTCCTCCTTCATGTCCATTTGTTCTTCAATGCATTGAAAGCTGACTTCACTCTCATGCTCCTTAATAATTACTTTAGTCTCGGGCACCACTGACCTCCACAGAGCAAAGCCAGTTCTCTGCTCTTATGTGACCTCAGTAGCATCAAACATGGCTGGCACTCCTTTCTCTTTGGTAGCAGTTACCTTGGTTTCTATTGATCACATTTTCTTAGTTTCTTCCTCTTGCTCTGGCCACTCTCTTTTGGCATCATTAGCCACATCCTTCACCACCAAATCTAAATTACTCTTGTTTTGGCCCTGGCTTGCCACAGGGAACTGGGCTTTCATATTCCCACTTCCAACACCTTATTGGTTAAAGATCACTGTGCCTGGGCTGGGGACATAGCTCAGTTGATAGAGTGCTTGCCTTGCATGCACAAGGCCCTGGGTTTAATCCCTAGCGCCCCCCCCCCCCCAAAA
>NW_026000241.1:28368020-28393779 GCF_001458135.2 Marmota marmota marmota
TGCATGACGACCCCCCCCCCCCCCCCCCTAAAATCACCCCCATCACTGTTCCTCTCTCTCTCTCTCTCTCTCTCTCTCTCTCTCTTTCTCTCTCTGTGTGTGTGTGTGTGTGTGTGGTGAGGGATTTGGTGTGAGTGGGTGAGATATGAGCTCCCAAGCACTTTCAGTTCTCTGTGCTTGCCGAAAAGTAGTCCAGTAACTCAGAAGGAATCTCCAACTGATGTTACAGGTGTAAATTTTTAGAAACGACACTCAGAAAGCATGGGCTTAACAATCAGAACCTGGGTAGAGCACAGACAGAATCTGTGGTGAGTGTTCCAGTGGGAACATGCAGGGTGGAACAGGTGGTTGGAGGCTGTGTGTGAGGGTGAAGAGAAGTGGGGATGGTTCTGGCTGATCAGGCTCCTATATCCATACATGGGAGAGGTTCCTTGCGGATCTGTTTTCTGGAACGTTCTTGGCAGGGAGAAGGCAACTATAGGGATTACATCGTGAGTTGACATGGAGTCCTGTTTCCAGCCTCTGGGTCCAGGAATGACTTTCTGGGATCAGCTGTACAACTTGGTTGCTTTAAGAGTCCTGTCCTGCAAATGCCTTTCACTGCACGTATTTTGTCTTGGCAACCTGACAGGACTCTCGTGAACGTAGCAAGATCCTTTAGGGGGTGGAGTGTAGGAGTTTTGCCCATAACTGGCATGGACAGAAATGATTATTTGCTGTGTCTTTTGGGTTGAGCTTTTCAAAAATCACGAATTTGATCATTTTAAAGTAGAAAGAAGAAATTCTCCTATTAAATATTAGGGAAATGTTGCATAAGAGAGAATACTTGTTAATTTTAAAAGAGCACAGCATAGAGGCTGCTTGTACATAGACCTCAAGCTGAGAATAGAGGCAAGTGGATGTCCCCTTGTGTGAGACATTGAAAAGCAGGTTTTTTTTTTTTTTTGAAAAGAGTGGAGAATATGAACTTTTAAGTTCTAACACAGAATGGCAACTGATTTTAGCGTTTTTTTTCTATTTAACATCTTAATATTTCCATACATATTTTTTCATATGATACTTTGTCACATACCATTATAATAGAAGCTTATTGTGTTTTTTTTATACCTTTATTTTATTATTTATCTTTACATGGTGCTGAGGATCCAACCCAGGGCCGCACACATGCTAGGCGAGCGCTCTACCACTGAGCCACAATCCCAGCCCAACTTATTGTGGTTTTAAGGTATGTGTCTAAAATGTCTTTGTAATCCTTCCTTCAAAGAGGGGCTCTTACTAGATGGATTCACTGATGACTTCTAATTAATAGGCTATGGCAAAAGTAATGGTGTATGACTTTGGAGACCTGGTTGTAAAAAGCTTGCAATTAATTTCTTGTGTCCCTTCGTGGCACCTGCCCTAGGGAAGCCAGTTGACACATAGGATTTTGAAGCAGTCCTATAGAGAGAGCCAGGTAGTGATGTATGCCAACAGCTTGCTCCATGGTCTCGTGCCAACATCCAGACCAGTGTGTCACTTTGGAAACAGATGCTGTGGCCCCAGACAAATAAGCCTTTGAATGAACTCGGCTCTGGCCAAGGTACTGACTCCAACTTTATAAGAGACCCTGAAACCACCTAGCTAAACTGTTTCTGAATTCCCAACTCACAGAAACTGAGATAAACAGTGTCTATTGTTTTGGAATAATGTTTAATGTAATAATAGGTAACTAATATAAAGCTCTTAATACATTCAAGTTGTCTTTTCAAAAGGTTATACAAATTGATTCACTCATCAAATATAGATAAGAATAGCTGTTTTACTATGCCCTTTTCAATTGAGTTTTATGACTAAAGAAAAATCTTTGCTAATGCAGAAATGAATTATTATAAGCTCTAGATTCTTTCTGCTTTGGTTAAAATTGCAGTTGAAATAATTTCCGTGTTATTTGATGAAAACTTTGAAGAAACCATTAACACAAGGACTTTAAAATTGAAAAGAATTGATTTAGTCGTTGTCCCTTCTTGAGAGAGGCTTAGAAAGGATAGGGAATATTTGTATATCATTTGTCATAATATTTAAGTTAATTTAATTCTTTATCTTGTTATCCTAATGTTAACTTTGTATTCACATGTTAAAATGCTTACTAAGAATGGCGGAAAGTCTTCTAAAATCTTGAGAGTTTCTCTTTAATAGATATAATCATTGTTGATTGGAGTCTTAAAGCTTTGTGTTTCTTATAAGCAACTACGTTTGCTAGAATTTTTTGGTGCAGAGTAATCTTATTTAAAGTGGTTTTTTTCTTAAAAGAAGGTGGCTTTGCTCCTCAACCTTGTCATGACTAATTACTAACTGGCTACACCTGGTTACAATAATCTCAAACATTTTTCAAAAGACCTACAGCAGGGGCAGGGTTGTGGCTCAGTGGTAGAGCGCTTGCCTAGCATGTGTGAGGCACTGGGTTTGATCCCTGGCACCATATAAAAATAAAATAAAGGTATTGTGTCCATCTATAACCAAAAAAAAAAAAGACCTATAGCAGGGGAAATATTTGTAAGCTCTTCCTTTTTAACATAATGTCATACAGGCAAAAAAATTAATAATGTGATATTATTATAGAATGAGCTCTTAAAAATGAAGTCCCAAATTTATAAGTACACTCTTTCAATAAAAATGAGGAGTTCTTGAACAGACACTTCTCAGAAGGTGATATACAATCAATCAACAATTATAATGTTCAACATCTCTAGCACAATTATGATGTTCAACATCTCTAGAGAAATGTAAATCAAAACTACTCTAAGATTTCATCTCACTCTAATCAGAATGGCTGCTATTTAGAATACAAACAACAATAAGTGTTGGCGAGGATGTGGGGAAAAAGGCACACTCATGCATTGTTGGTGAGACTGCAAAATGGTGCAACCAAGATGGAAAGCAGTATGGAGATTCCTTGGAAACTGGGAATGGAACCACCTTTTGACCCAGCTATCCCACTCCTCGATTTATACCCAAAGGACTTAAAAACAGCATACTACAGGGACACAGCCAAATCAATGTTTATAGCAGCACAATTCACAATAGCTAAACTGTGGAACCAAACTAGATGGCCTTCAGTAGATGAATGGATAAAGAAAATGTGGTATATATACACAATGGCATATTACTCAGCAATAAAAGAGAATAAAATCATGGCATTTGCAGGTAATGGATTGAGTTGGAGAAGATCATGCTAAGTGAAGTTAGCCAGTCCCAAAAAACCAAATGCCAAATGTCTTCTCTGATATAAAGAGGCTGATTTATAGTGGGGTTGGGAGGGGGAGTGTGGGAAGATTAGACAAACTCTAGATAGGGCAAAGGTTAGGGGAGGGAGGGGGAAAAGGGTAAAAAAATGATGATGGAACGAGATGGATGTCACTATCCTAAGTACATGTATGAAGAAGACATGAATGGTGTGAATATTCTTTGTATATAAGCAGAGATATGAAAAATTGTGCTCTCTCTATATAATATGAATTGTAATACATCTGCTGTCATATATAACAAATTAGAATAAAAAAATTTAAAAAATGAGGAGTTCTTATATTAAATCATTAAGAAATCTTTGAATCAAATGTAAAATTTCCAATTTTCAAATAGCCTTATCCATGGACATATTATCAGTACAGTCAATTCCCTTGTTATGTCTGCGTTTTCAAAAGCTCATCCATTTTTTTCATCATTATCTTGAATTTCTTTAGAAGAGTGCTTTAAAGTGCTTTGAAGCTACTTCTCTGAGTGAAATCAGAGAGGCCAGCGTTGCTTGTCCAACCCTAGATACCCAAAGCTGACTGTCATACTGTTCTGCTGATATCACATGCTTAACTGGCAGTTGAATGTGTGTGTGGTGGCAGAATCATAAAAATGGCCAGAAAACCAGCTGCAAAGGAGAGACATAAAATTGAAATGAGAAAAAATTTATGATACTTATTAGGACTGATGTTTTTATTTAAAACTCCTAAAAAAACCCAGGAAAATAATTTATATTCCTGAGTTTGACTTTTTGAGAAATGCGTTAATTTGGGAAGTTCTAGATCTTTTGTTTCTATTGATTCATCTAGTTTTGAAGTACACTGATAAAATCCTCTGTTTGACTCCCTAGGCTATATGCTTTTCATTTTAAATGTGCAAGTGGAAATGCAATTATGTTCAATTTGGTGACTGTCCTCCCATTTTTAAAAAATTGTTTCTGGAAATACTTTTATTTTTAAATGTAAATATTTAAACATACTTAAGTGCATTTATGCTCTGCCTTTGCTCCAAGTTGAGCGTCCCTAATATGAAAACCTGAAATTCAAAATGCTTTCATGTCAAACTTTTTGAGTATCAACAGGATGACACAAGAGGAAGATTCCACACCTGATCCCATGTGTTCAGTCACAGCTGCATTAAAATATCAAATGAAATGAGACATAACTGAATTTTGTATTCAGACTTGAGTCCCATCCCAAAGCTATCTCATTATTTAAACCTTCCAAAATCTGAAAAAAAAAATCCCAAATCTGAAATACTTAAGCATTTTGGATAAGAGAGACTCAGCCTGTATACAGCTCAGGAAGAGGTATGCAAACAGTCTTGTGTTTACTCACTTGACAAACCACCTTCAGTTCTTGTTGGAATAAGACATGTGTACACAAGCATATAAGCAAAGAAATAAATGCTAGCTTAAATAATAATTGGCAATATGACCATATCCTGACATCATAACAGAATTGATGTTATCTTCGAGTTCATTTTGATGTGTATTAGTGATTCATAAAAAAATTACAAACTCTCACATTTATGAAAATTAGGAAAAATGAGATTTTTTTCCCCCTTGCCCTCAGGTCCTCTCAAATTTGTATTAATTTGTTTGGTTATGTTTCTTTCTGGCATCATAGAAGAGTTTGGTTTTGTAAAGTAATATGCGACATCTGCCTTTGGAAGGAACAAATTCTTTTTTCACTGGGGGGGACGGGGGCAGAAAATCTTTTCAGTGCAATACCCTCCCTGAATGTATCCTGACTCCAGGCCATAAGAAGTCATTGCCGAGAAGAAGCTTTTTAGTTTGAGTCCATCCTGTTAATTAATTCTTGATTTTATTTCTTGTGCTTTAGGAGTCTTGTTAGGGAAGTCAGGGCCTAATCCAATGTGATGAAGATTAGGGCCTACTTTTTCCTCTATTAGGCACAGGGTCTCTGGTCTAATTCCTAGGTCCTTGATCCACTTTGAGTTGAGTTCTGTGCATGGTGAGAGATAGGGGTTTAGTTTCATTTTGCTGCGTATGGATTTACAGTTCTCCCAGCACCATTTGTTGAAGAGGCTATCTTTTCTCCAATGTATGTTTTTGGCGCCTCTACTATTCATTTGTTGGTGCTTGGAACCATCAGCCCTGCCTCTGACCTGTCAATCTAATTCCTAGACTCTCTCCTCTGGTGTGTGGCTTGGGCTGGATGGCCTTCCCAGTTACACACTGACCTTCCTGAGATGTCCATTGCCTCTGGCCAATCCCTGATGCTGGACCTGACTGGACTGTCTGGTATCTTCCATCCTTCCCCACCTCTTGTACTCTGGGCCCTGGTTAATCTAAAAGTGAGAATTGGATACCTGCAGAGACTGTTCCTCCTATGCATAATTTAGCAAACAGAGTAGAAAGTTGCTAGGCATTGGCAAATGAGGCTTCCTTTCACACAATTACATGTTTTAAGATGATACAAAAACAGACAAATTGTGTGGTTAAAACACTAGCTGTAAGTGAACTACGTTCCTACTTAAAAGATTTCCCTGTCATTTTAGGTGGCTTTGGGAAAAGAAAAAAAGAAATCAGTAAAACTATTTGTTTCCTGTGGCAAGAGTTTACATTCATGTTATTTCCATTTTTTTTTTTGTTAGAGAACAACACAAAGCAAGACAAAACTGAGACAAGTAACAGAACAAACAGTCTTATGCTCATGCATTAGCTCCCAAACAGCCCCTCACTAATAGCATCAGTGAGGCTAAGGAATCTTTTGGACCCTGATTCTAGTATTGCCAACGAACTCCTCCAGTTCCTAATGTTTCTGTCAGAGGGTCATTAAAAAGGCAAGTCTGGTCATAATGCTCTGTTCCTTAAATAAAGCAGATATGCAATGACAAAAATGTCCCTTTTACACTCATGGGAGCTGCCACGACCAACCCTGTCACATTCCTTGTACATTCCAGGCTCCCATACACATCCTCTTCCTACCAGGATCCTTCTCCACGAGGGGGTCTTGTGACCTCCAGTTACCCCCACAACCTACCTCCAATATCTCCCTGGTGAAAACTTCTTCGGTCTCTCTCTCTCTTAATCTGAGTTTATTCTGCTCTTCATTTAATTTCAACTATTTTTTTTTCTTCTTTGAGATGGGGTCTCCCTGCTTCCCAGCCTGACCTTGAAGTCCTGGCCTCAAATGATCCTCAGTCTCTAGGGTAGCTGGAATGACAGGTATATACCACTGTGCCTGACTCTGTTAATTCTGTGATGCCACGGCTTTATTTTATTTTTATTTTATTTTATTTTTTAGTTGTAGGTGGACACAATGCCTCTATTTTTTATTTATTTATTTTTATGTGGTGCTGAGGATCAAACCCAGTGCCTCACCCATGCTAGGGGAGTGCTCTACCACTGAGTCACAGCTTTATATTGCATGTAACACTATTTCTTACACTGACTCATAATCATTTGTCCTTCTGTTCCAGACTTACAGCCCCTTGAGGGTAGAGTCTTTATTTCCTTTGTGACATTGAATCTGGGTGCTACAAAATATGTGTGGGGTGACTCAATGGTGTTGGAATGCAATGAAAAGCCAGGCCCAGCAGTTCACTGGAAGTCGAAGTCTTGAGATGGCCATCAGAGTCTATGACACAAACTGTTTTATCTTTCCTTAAAAATATTAACTTCAGTCTGTGGAAGGTTGGACTGCACCCAGCTTTGGTGTGTGAAAACAAATTTGACAGGGGATCCATAATTTTCCTTCGCTCCAGCTGGCTAAAGGGATGCTAGGTCAATGCTTTTCTCCACGAAACCAATACGTTTTCATTGGGTTTGTCACCTATCAACCTCTGAATAACTTGTTAGAGGTCTAGTGACAGAGTTGAGAGAGCGATTTCTTTGAGACAGCCTGGTTGGCTGCCTGGGCAGGCTCTCTCTAGAGTGATATCAGCCTGAGAAGATCTGCCCTATTCTAGGTCTGGTTGCTTGCTTTCCACGAACTTGATGTTTTATTTGGTGCATACATGGTCCTGTAACCAAACCCATGAGACCGATGTCTATTAATCAAGATCCTGATCTGCGAATTCACAGGGAGAAATATAACTGGCAAGTGGATGTAAAATTCATACTAGCTGGATAATGTGTTCTTATCTTTTTAAGAAAACATATATGGAAAACCAATGTTTAAATCATAAGTTGCTTAGTGAATCTGGATGGAAAGAAAGGGAACAAGTGTCCTTGAGCCATGAGAGTCTCATGTTCCACTTTCTTCTCTGTTTTCTCAAAGCTGCCAAACAGGATGGATATTTGTATTCAGGAGCTGCAGTTGTGTTCCCCCTGGATGGGGGGCCTACAGATAAGTCCTCATCTTTTGACTTACCACTTATAACACTCCAGTGCTATCAGAGCTTGCTATTAACAGGATTTCTTTAGACAAGACAAAATAAAACTTCCAGGTCTCAAATTTTCCTATTAGAATTATAATCTAGTAAGACTATCATCACACTATATATTCTGGGACACCTTGATTGGACTTGAATATTTTCAAATCCCTGTAGCCCCACATATTCTTGAATTAATTTCTACATTTAGCTAATCTTATCCATTGTGTATGAACTCTTTTTAGTTTAGGCCTTTCTAGGTTTGGGGAACTCAGGGCTTTACTTCTAATGTTGGTGACTTGGTTTGGGGTACTTGGCCACTGCCACACTCTCTGAAACTACTGTGGGTAATGATCCCTGAGGCACTTTTCAGATGGCCAGCCCCTTTGCACTAGAGTACCCTAAAGGCAGAGTAGTGGGTTCTCACCAACAGCCTAAAAAAATGAATAGAAAATATTGAAATTCATAGCATATTGGAAAGCAAATATAATTTTATCTGTCTTCTGTGTATTAGGTTGTGATGTCAATTTTTTTTTTTACTGTAGGTCAAAAAAAATTTGCAAACCACTCCCTAAAACTCATACTTGACTCTATGCTTTGGAGAATATGGTATATGATGGTGTTAGAAAGTCTACAAAGTGAAACTTTGGGCACAAAGAGTCCTGTTGTTGAGAATATGGTGTATGCCATGTTAGGGGACTTGGAAACGTCCCGTACTGGGGAGTAGGTGACAGGAGTGATGGGTAGAAAATAGGTGTGAGCAAGTAAAGCCACATGTGGGAGTGTAGTCACCTGGGAGGGGAGACAGCAGGACTTGTGGCCACCAACTGGCACTGCCTTCCAGGTGCTGAGGTCTTCCTTCTGCACTGGAGCTTGGGTTCCTGACTGTCAGAGCAGACACTGAATATAGCAAATGACATGAGGCACAGTCACCCCTGCTTAGAGCCAGGCGGTCAGAACAAATGAAGAGATTTTCATATGAGATTCTCATTTTCTTAGGAAAATGCTTTCATATGTATTAAATATACAGCATGTATTTTGCTACTGAAAGGTGTTTGGCAAACTCTTGGAGGCACAAATACATTTGAATTCCTTTTCTTTGAGATCTGGCTTATTTCCTGTAGTTAATGTGGCCATGCACAGGTGGTGCTGAGTATTTGAGAATGCCAGACTATATCATCTGTCCTTCCTTCCATCTGTCCTTCCTTCTATCTCTGTTGAGCACCCCTGTTCTCTGCAAAGAGTTGGCCCTCACATTGCATATCTGTTAGGAAATCTCAGGTGGGAAGGCAACTTAATAGTTATTTGATGTGATTCTTATCAGATGACTGCCTCTTTTCTATAGATCCCTTATTGGTTGATAATTCAGGACTTTGTACTCAGGGGATTATGCTTCTCTAAGAAAGTTTTTTCCCGTATTAAACTGAAGCCTGTTTTCTTAAAGACTGGACCTGGAACTGTACAGTATAATTTTTCCTTGACTCTCTTGGTCAAAGTGGTCACAGATTCAGCCTAGATTCTGAGGGTTGGCAAGTCCAGTCCCACTGCTTAATAGAGGGAAGTGACCACAAATTTGTAGCCATGGTAAGCTGTGGCAGTGACCACAGATACATCTTGGGCTAACTTGCCTACTTATCCCCTTCTTTCCTCTCCTTCAGTCCTCTGTTCCCTGGGCTAAAAGAACCTTTGTTACTTTTCCACTACTGATATGACATCAATTCAATCCTTATCAATATATAACACCATTTAGTGTGATAACAATAATTATGACTACTCTGGGAATCAAAATAGGTGCTAGTGATGGCAAGATAACTAAGACATGGACTCTGTCCTTACGTTGCTTACAGGTTAAAGACATACTATTTTTCCCTCCTCTCATCTAATTTTACTGTTTCCTTTCATTAAGCAATTTTCCAAGAACTTAAAGCAATATTTTAAAGTGGCTATTATGGAGCCAAAGAAAAATGTCACTTCGTTTGTATTCAAGCTTATATCTTCCTTGCTATAACCCAAGGTCTTACTAACTTCTTTAAGAGTTACATTTTGGGGCTGGGGTTGTAGCTCAGCAGTAGATTGCTTGCCTAGCATGTGCGAGGCACTAGGCTCGATTCTCAGCATCACATATAAATAAATAAAATAAAGGTCCATCAACAACTAAAAAAAAATCTAAAAAAAAGGTTACATTTCATTGTTGGTTGACCATGAGTTTATCATTGGCTGTGATGCTATTCTTTCTAGAGGCTGTTCTCTCTAGAGACATCATGTTAAAGTGTGCTATCTCTATCTCATACTTGGAAAGTTAAATTTGAGACTCAGTTCAGCTGTTTAACAGTTGTCTTCAAGAAGTTTCACCTGGTTAGATCTGCACTACGGTGCTAGGCTGTCGAGATGATTTGGATCTCCATCTCTCATCCAATGCACTAGGGTTCTGTCAACACAGAGTGGATGGCTGAGCCCTGAGGTATTGAAATAATTGATGAAAAGGTTAGACGGGCGCATGCAGAAGCCAGTGATCTGCCACTAGAAATCTAGGACAACACGGGAATCTTCTCTCAACTCCCTAAGTGTCCTTGCAGCCAGGCTGTCATGCTCATTGGATCCAACAGTGTGTCCAGCCACTTTGCATTTGCTGTATGTCCCAGACACTGCCACTGATGGCTCTGCTGAGGAAGGAAAATTTGTCACATGTAGATATTTCCGCATCCCAGTCAGCAGCCCTTCATTTTATAGGTTCTTACTGACTTAAAACAAGGAACAAATTACATCCATTTAAAGAATACAATTGGATGAATTTTGACAGAATTGTGTACATATCCTTGAAACCACTGCCAGAATGGAGACACAGCACATCACCCTCAGCGGCTAGGGCTGCCTCGTGCCCCTCCACGGCCACACTGCACCTGCCCTCCCTGTCTGCTCCCTAGACAATGCTGACCTCCTTCCTGTCGGGACTGGCCAGTTGCATTTTCTAGAATTTCACTAAATGAAATTAGGTTGTATGAGTCTTTTTTTTGTGTTTGGTTTCCTTCGCTCGATATAACGATTTTGAAATCCATCCCTGTTGTTGATCTGTCTTCACGGCTGGCCGGGATTCTGGCTGACATTTGTTTCTAGATTTTGGCCATTATGAATGAGGCTGCTCTGAATATTCATGTATAAATCTGGATGCAGACATGTGTTTTTGTTTCTCTTTGCTACCTGGATGACTTCCCCTTTATTTTTGTTTTTGTTTTTCCCTTTTAACCAGATGCTTTCTGCCTCAAATTAACATCAATCTCACCATCCTGCAGTTTCAAAAACCTAACTGCTGCTCAGTTTTGAAAATAGCAGCAAAAGTCACCTCCACTTCCAACCTTCTGGTATGTTGTGATATTCTCAAAAATTTCCGAACATTTGCAAGCTCTCTCAATTCTTAGAATATAATTTGTCCACTTCAGAGAATTTGCTTTAGATGGCAGGTTTGGGGGTAAATATTAATGAGCACTTAAATGTGTGTCAGACTAAGCACTTGGTGTACAATATCTAAGTTCCCAGTGCCAACAGTCATACCAAATTTTTAAATTTTGTGACATTCGAAGAAATGGAAGAAGCATAGAGAGAAATAGCTAGCCTAAATTCTGACAGCTGGGAATTTAAGTTTTAAAGCTGCATGTTTATTTCTGAAGTTAGAATTCAAACGATTTGACAGGAGGATAGGAGGGGAGATTATGATCAGAGAAGTGAGCTAAAGTGGGCCTTGAAAGCTTTGGATGGATGGAACTTGGCATGAAGTTCACATGGGAGGCAGCATGAGCAAAGGTCCAGTGGCAGGCATAAGGGAGCCAAGACTTGTGCAGAGACATGTGGACTCATGGGAGGCCAGGGGAAAGTGGCCATGAGATTAGGTGCAATACAGAGCTGACTGTGGTCATATGGACACGGGTGTTTGAATACCAGGTATGATTTGAACCGCTGTGGACTGTGATTCTTAAGAGTGCCAGGAAATGCTCAGACTGTGCTTTGAGACTAATCTGGTGGCTTTAAAGTGGGGGAAGTCAAGCCCAGTGTGGTGGCCCATGCTTGTAATCCCAGCAACTTGGGAGGCTGAGGCAGAAGGATTGCAAGTTCAAGGACAGCTCAGGCAAGATAGCAAGACCCTGTTTCAAAATAAAAATTGAAAAAGGATTGGGAATGTAGCTCAGAGGTAGAGCTGGGTTCAATTCCTTGTACCTGTACACTGCCCGCCCAACATACACACACACAAAAGTGGAGGGGGATGCGGAGATGGAGGGGTGATAATAGTACAAGTAGGAAAACCAGTGATGAGTCTGGGGTAATTAAAAGCTGGTGACAAGGTCTGAATCATAAGGGTAGTGGGGACCAGGTTTATATTGAAAGAGTCAACTGAGCTCTGCTGAATATTAGAAATGCAAATGATTTTTGTATCATTTACTGGTTTCCCTCATCTTGCAATCGTTCCTCCTCATTAATATAAATTCACTTTAAGTACTTAATTGCATTAATGCCCATTCATATTTTTCTAATCTTCCCAATTTATAAACACAGAGCTCTCAAATTATGCCATTTGCATGTCGAAGGAATTAAAATGCAAGTCAATTGAAATTATCTGTTTATTTCAGTCATTAAATATGTTGCCTATTATCTTTCCTTGGGTAAAATGGGGTTAGTAACTCATCAGGTAATATCTTTTTTTCTTTTGCTCACATCTAAAAGACTTCATAATGCTTTATAGTAAATATAAAGTACTAAGTATTTAACATATTAAGATTTTAATAAAGGCAGCTGACTTAATATAGCTTAAGTATAAAATTTAAGGGTTTTCAGGACACATGCATGCATTTTATTTTTTGAGGTATAATTTATTTATTTTTTTATCTTTTATTGATTTTATTTTTTTTTAAATACATGACAGCAGTGGAATGCATTACAATTCTTATTACACATACAGAGCACAATTTTTCATATTTCTGTATATAAAGGATATTCACACCAATTGATGCCTTTATACATGTACTTTGTTGTTGTTTTTTTTGCATTATAATTCTTTTTTTAACATTTTTGTTGTTGGTTGTTCAAAACATTACATAGTTCTTGATATATCATATTTCACACTTTGATTCAAGTGGGTTATGAACTCCCATTTTTACCCCGTATACAGATTGCAGAATCACATCAGTTACACATCCATTGATTTACATATTGCCATACTAGTGTCTGTTGTATTCTGCTGCCTTTCCTATCCTCTACTATCCCCCCTCTCCTCCCCTCCCCTCTTCTCTCTCTACCCCTTGAGGTATAATTTAGATGTGGATCTCAATGTACAAATCTTATATATAGCGTTTGATGAATCTGACAAATATGCACATGACATCATTCCAACAAGGTATGGACCATTTATCACCCCAGCAGCACTCTCCTGCTCCTTCTAGACAATCTCTGTCCCACTCTGGCCTGTCACTATAGAGTGGTTCTGGCTGCCCTAGAATATCACATAAACGGGCCACACAATGCATTCTATTTGGGTCTAGCTACTTTCACTGACCATAGGTTTTAGAGATTTGTCCATGATTCTCAATGGACAAATCAAAGGATTTGTGGCTCCTTCCTTTCTTTTGTTAAGTAGGGTCCCCAGGTATAAAACAACCACCATTTGTTTTCCCATTCTCCTGTTGATGTGGGTTATTTCCAGGTTGGGACCATTATCAAAAGAGTAGCTGTAAATATTTTTGTTCAGGACTGATTTGAGGACGTGGGGTTTCACTTCTTAGATACCTGGGAGAACAATGACTGGATCATATGGCAGGAATCTATTTAAAACTTTTTAAGAAACTGCTAAACTTTTTTTCAAAGTGTTCATATTTTAAGGTATATTTTAGGGTTGTGTGGTTCTGGACTTTCTGTTTGCAGAAAGCCTGTCATAAGACTTGATTAAGACTATATAACATTAATGGTAGGCTGGCTGTGATCTTTCCTGTGACAGAACTCTGTGCTTGCAGATGGCGATCTTAGCATCAACACTACTTCCTCCATAATTAGGTTGTAAATTAGGGGTGACCCCTGAGCCTCTTCTAGTAAGAACTTCAGTATCTGCAAGGTGATTGGGAAACCCTCCAAGGTGTTCTTAAGTGTTGCCTAAAGGAAAAACACGCTGTAATGTCACATAAGTTAATAATTTTAAGGAGCCTCTAGGCCTGGCAGTGGAATTAAATGCTTAACAATAATTCAAAAACGGCTTACAGAAACTTAAAAATGTGAATCATTTAGTGAGGCTGAAATTATGCTCCTGACATATATGTGTGACACATGAGAGCACTTACCTGGGAATTTATTACCGGTTTCTGAGCAAACAAAGCCTGACCTACATTTGACTAAAGTCAGCTGTCTTTGGTTAATCCTATGGGCTTCTTTTTATTAATGTCACAATTGCTAATGTGGTATAACATTGTCATTACTGAAGAGCAAGCGGGATGAGCTGCAGCTGTTATTTCTCTTTCTGAACCTACTGAGTCATTAAATCCGAGTTTGGGGGAATACATGTTGTAAAGATTATTCAAATTCTGATTGAGAAATAGGACTACTGGGAAATTGTAGGTACATAAAGTAAAACTTTGAATCAATCAAGTTTCCTTTTTTTTTTTTTTTGGTGAGGCTTGAATGTTTGAAATTGTTCTGTGTTTAATTTGAAATCTCATGTCAAGGAAATAGAAGGTAAATGTAAGAAAATAAAAGAACAATAGTAATTCGATGCTAAGTTTTATTTTTTTTTCTGATGGTAAAGGGATGTATTACTGCTGGGAAAATATTAGGAGCATGATATTCCTTCAAAAGATCATAATATTGATTGGAAGAATCCTAATATTGGTGTAAGCAGCAGATGCCTTTCTCTAACAAGCCAGAGAATAACTGTCTTTAATATCTAAGGGAAATTTTGTTGTTTGTAGCTATTCCTTGGGAAAGTTCTGTGTTCTTTTGGAATTCCTACTTTGCCTTTGATCACCATTGGTACTCTGAAAGGGTTTGATCCTGCAGTTCCCAAATCAAGCCAAGGTACCTTGGAGGTACCTCTGAAAATGTTCCGTTTTTTGAGGGAAGTACAGAGATATTTAATATTTGTTGGACACCACATAAACTATTAGCCTGAGATAGTTCATAGTTTCTTCAGTAGATCGTCCTCATTCCTTATAATGTCATTTATTTTTGAAGCTGGATCCTTACCAGTAGCTGTGACAAACAGCAATTCCCATTCTAAATGCCATCAGATTGGTGATTTCCAATCTCATTCCAAATTTGGAGAAGTTGTGTGATAGTCCCACACTTCAACTTATGGCACTAAGTTGTATGGACCTAACTGCTTAACTAATAGAGCAGTTGGTATTTGTTTTGAACAGGGGTTCTATGAAAAGATTATGGAGGCACTAACGTTTCTGAATAAAAAAAAAAAATTTGGGAAACCAGCCCTTGTTATAATATGGTGACAATTGAAAATAATTTCTGACCTTATGTTTATTTGGTTTCTGTTCTTCTGGAGTTATTGTTATTATTTTTTTAAGTTGGAAAGCAGCAAAGCAGCAAAGCTCGGGGATTAGGTTTCTGAAGCTCTTTTCTTCCAGGTGATTCTTTGCAAGTTAGCCTTCTGCCGTGGTGTTAGATCATCAACTCCAAGCAAGCGTTTTAGGTTGAAAAAGCCTATCTTTTGTGGAACTCCCCACTACTCAGTGTAGTGTGTGGCCCAGTAGTTCAGAAATACAGAACCTCAGGCCCCACCCAGACAGGCAGAATCAGAATTCACTTTGTATCAGGACTCTGGGTGACTCATGCGCACATTAGAATTTGAGAGGCGCTGTTCCACAACTCAAAACACAATCTAGCCTTCCTGTTCCCTTTGTGTGTTGAAAAAAATACTTCCCCTGAGCCCTATTTGTTTTGGATCTTACCATCTACCAGCTCAACTATAGCTTCTTGATGCATGAATGCCTGATACTGATTGGAATGTGTTATCATTTCCCAGGTAACCCAGGAATTTTGGAAGAAGCTTCATGTAAATTATTATGTAACCCAGGGTTTTCAAATGCTGACTGTCACGTACATTATGTGTCTCTTCCCCAAGGCTGTATTATTTGGAGGTAGGATCTTTGGAAGCTAAGTAGGTTTTGATGAGGTCGTGAGGGTGGGGCCCTCATGATGGGTTGTGCCCATGTAAGAAGGGACACTAGAGAGAACCCACCTTTCCTTTCTTCACCAATGAGAAAATCAAGAAGAGGGAAGTAAGCACACAGCAAGATGGCAGCTACCTATAAGCCAAGTGAAGACGACTCAGAATGAAACCTACCATGTTAGCACCTTGATCTTAAATCTAGAACTATAAACTATGAAAGACCATGTTTCCTTTTTAAAATTTAACCTTTATTTTATTTATCTATCAATTTTTTTTTTAACATGGTGCTGAGGATTGAACCCATGACCTCACTCATGCTAGGCAAGTTCTCTATCACTGAGCCACAACCCTAGCCCCGAGAAATCAAGTTTTTAAAGCCACCCTGTCAATGGTATTGTTATGGCAGCCTGAGCTGAGTGAGAGGCTGACAGTAACTAACACTTGGCACTCTTGAGAGGCCCTATGAGTGGGTTCTCTCTAGTGTCCCTTCTTACATGGGCACAACCCATCATGAGGGCCCCACCCTCACGACCTCATCAAAACCTACTTAGCTTCCAAAGATCCTAACTCCAGATAATACAGCCTTGGGGAAGAGACACATAATGTGCATGACAGTTGGCATTTGAAAACCCTGCGTTACATAGTAATTTACATGAAGCTTCTTCCAAAATTCCTAGGTTACCTGGGAAATGATAGCACATTCCAAACAGTATCAGGCATTCATGCATGTACTGTTTGTACAGTCCACCCAGTGGGGATTATAATCAAATGTTCTGTCAACTCACTATTTCCTGATGATAAGAACCACCCAAGGAACCGTTGCCAGTCTCCAGGACTTACCTTTGGAGCGTTCAATTCAGTGCACTTGGGAATGGGACGACAGAGTCTGTATTTTTAACAAGCACCCTAGATGATTCTGAGTACTGGGTGAATTTTGGAAAAAAAAAATTCTGTAACCCAAGCAATAAAATTGATGAAATTTTGGACTCTTGTTGTGGCAGAAAAATATTCGTGGGTCTCCTCCTTTAGATGATCCTCCTTCTGGCTCCAGGAAGAACTCTGAGGTGAGCTATTTCTCAGGCTCTTCCAGCTTCCCTTGTAGTGTTCTCACCTTTTTACCAGGTGACAAAAGCTATTTTCTGCCTGTGGCATCAAGGTACACTCTTGGATTCTGGACCACTTGGGAGGCATTTGACAAGATAATCCACACTAAGATATATATGGCAAGTTATGACTTGGTGCAATATTCTCCCCACATGCACTTGTCATTCAGTAAGGCCACTTCTCTTCCCTTCAGTAAGTGAAGGCCAGTGTGGGTGCAGAGTGCGGGGGATAATAATTTCAAGCCAGTAGAACCTTCTTCATGTCTTTCTCACTATCTTTTGTTAGAGATCATCTAATCTAAGCATGGGTGAATGGTTCCTGGTTTTCCTGTTGCTGCTAACCAAGGCTGATTCTGAAAAACCAAACCAAACCAAACCAAAACCAAACCCAAAAAAACCAAAACCAAAAAAACTTAGCAAAAATTTTTAAAAATTTGTACAAGGAAGATTTTCTAAATGTGTCGATTTTGAAAAACCATAAGGTTGAATGGCTATTTTTGTCTTGTGTCTTCTTAGTGTAGCCAACCCACCTTACTCTCCTGATTTTCCACTTCAGCTTTGAGGGTTAGGTCCACTGTATACCCTAAGGGTTTCCTTAATGTGGAGATAAAGGTGTGTCCATCAGGGATGTGAGATGGGGACATGGGAGGTTAAAAGTGGGAATGGACTACTTTATAGCAACAGGAACTAAGGCCCAGGGTGAATGCCTGTCCCTGTTCCAGAGTCCTGAACAAAAGGGCCAGAAACAGAAACTTGGGTTTCCTGATTTCAGCTGTGCTTTCCAAGAAGTGAAAGTGATTGTAGTGACTGTTCTAGGATCTGCACGTATGTCCTCGCTGTTCTAAGTGCCCACGTTATCTTCCTTGTTATTTACATACAAGGTGGGTACTACTAGTGTGTTCATTTAACAGGCAAGGGAACAGAATTAGACTGGATTTTTTTGCATTTCTCCTTCTCAGTGAGCATGATGCTACACTTGTCAATAGAGGGTATTGGAAGGACATTGTAGGAAGACAGGGGCATCTATTCCTACTTAGAGTTGCCCCTGAAAAGGAATTGAAATCTAGAATGATTAGTGAGGAACAAAAGACAAAGTCAGAAAGATAGTTTCAAAAAGATGGAGTCCAGTTCACACAGGAGCTGGAGTTAGACAACTAAAAAATGGCTCCTGTAGTTTATTTAAGGGGGTACATCAAAGGCAGGGATAAGGTTATGGGGTGGAGTTTTGCTTCATGATGTCTTGCAGTCAGCAGGTGATTGGCATCTTGGCAGGTCACATCCATCTCAGAGGGGCTGCAAAGATACAGCAGGTCATCCTCTCTCTGGTGCTGTGTGGCACCTGGGGCAGAGCTGAATACGGCTTCCAATGCGTCTGGATAGTCAACCAGAGGAAGTGTCCATTGGAAGTACCCAGA
Organism: Marmota marmota marmota; assembly: GCF_001458135.2. NCBI lineage: Eukaryota > Metazoa > Chordata > Mammalia > Rodentia > Sciuridae > Marmota > Marmota marmota. The sequence goes on from NW_026000241.1 coordinate 28,386,305, forward strand.
CACCAGACTCTCCTATTATTAGGCTGTGATGTTGAGAGCCCAAGGTAGCTCTCAACAGTTGAGATAATTCAGTGGAGCATATGTAGGGGGGACACTGGTGTTGTTCTGCCTCAGCTGGGTTCCTAGTGGGTAATCCCTTAGTCACTCCAGCCTGGGCCTGGATACCATTTTGCTCAAGGCGATGCATACTCTTGGCCTCATTTCCTCAATGGCACGCCAACTCCTTCTCTGTGTCCTTCCAGCAACCTCATCTGGCTTTGGCCCCAGAAATTTGCTATTGTGTCTCCCCTGTTCTGGGTACCATGTGTTCTAGACCTTGCATGTACAGTACTACTGTGACTCTCTGCAGGACTCACTGAAGGGCTGCTGCCTGCCTAACAACTCTGGACAAGCCATGGCTCTGGCAACCCAGCAGATTTTTCACCTTTTAATAATGTGTAGCCACACCTTTGATGAAGTCTGAAGTATACTTGTGGAGTGGGATCCTCTTCCAAGTCCTTTCTCCTTCTATGGATGCTCTTTGCTCGTCTTTTTTTTTTTTTTTTCCATCTTCAGTTATTCTATCATACCTTATTTTTTATGATAATCTTTGTTTAATTGTGGTTTGTCTCCTCATTTCCTGAATAGACCCAGATCAATAAAATAAAATTCTTCTCCTCTCCTATGGTAATCTCTTTAGCTATTTACTTTGCCATCTCTATGACTTATTTACACAAAGTTTTTTTTTTATAATACCAATACATTGATTATTCTTTGAGCTCAGAGAATGGATAAGGTGATTTCTAATAACTGATTCATTCAATGACATATGTATTCATAAAAGCTTTTACTGAGGGAATATTTATTATGGTTTGGATCTGAAATTTCCCCCAAAGGCCATGTGTTAAAAGCTTTGGTTCCCAACCTGTGGGACTACTGGAAGGAAGATGGTGATGATTTAGGAGGTGGGAACTCGTGGAAGGAAGTGAGGTCACTGGGGACATGCCCTTAAAGTGGATATTGGACCCTGTTCACTTCTTTCTGTTTTCTCTCACCCCCTAGTTCCAGGCTACAATGAGACCTATCTGCTGCACACTCCCACGCATGATGTTCTGCCTTGCCACAGACCCAAAAGCAACATGGCCAAGCAACCAGGGACAGAAAACCCTGAAACTGTGAATTTTAAAAAAAGTTTTTTTTATCCTTATGAGTTATTTGTCTTATGTCATGTATTTGGTCACAGTGATGAGACGCTAATACAATATTTCATGAAAGATGATGAAGTATTCAAGCTGGATTAAGGCAATCTTTAATGTGATGAGCTTATAATCATATAGAGAAGGCAGATGTTTAAATGGAAAAGTTGGAGTAAAATATGATAAATTTGGGAGATGGACAGACCTATCTGGAAATACAATAACAGAAAGACTTATTCTGTCTAAGAGAGTCAAAACAGCTGCATTTGAACTTGATCTGGAGCATTTACTCAACTATTATTGGAGAGGGAGACTGTTAACATGCTAGTAAAGGTAACTTACAAAGAGAGATGGCAAAGTGGCCTCCCTGTGCTGGCAGTCAGAGGCCAGGGCTGCAGACCTGGCTTTGTCATCAGCTCACTGGGGGACCCTGGACACACAGTAAATTTTGTGGAACTAAGTATCTCTGTCTATAACTAGAGGCCATTAGATTACATAGCCCTCCCGGGTCTCTTCCAACTCTAAATGCTATATAATTTAATAGAAGGCATTTGAATAACAGATGCAGGATTTGTGAAACCAAAAATATTTTAATCAGAATGCATTCTGATGTTGATTTTTAAATAATGTAATATTTGGCTCAACAATAGGTGACACCTTGAAGGTGATCTCGTACATAGGTGTCTTTATCTGGGTGAGTTGGCATTTCCATTGTTAACTTCTGACTTTTGGAAATGTTTATAACCATGTAGGGCTGGCTCTGAAATGGATGTTTTATATTTTCTGAGCAAATGATAAAGTAAACCCTGCCAACAGCTCTGATATTTTGACACATCTCTAATTACACGGGTGGCTATAGATGGATGTTGCGAGGGATCAAATGGTAAATGGGCAGATCATCAGATCTCACATCTCAGACATTTTTCAGAGGCTAGGGAGAGAAACTGACAAATACATTCCTCAATATCATGGATGAGGAGCAAAATGTCCAGAAACTTTGTGTATTTATTTACCAGTACAGGCTTACAGAGGGTCTGAGAGAGCATTAGTATTTGAAATTATTCTGTGCTGTTCCATTGGAGGTGGTAAATGGGCTTTTCAGCAGATTCTGCCTCCTCTGTCTCTGACAGCTTTGTGGTATGACTGGGAAAATGAGTTTGGGAGTGAGTGTGCCTTGGCTAATGGTCTAGTTCCAGCATTTAACATTTATGAAAGCTTTGGAGATTTACTTAATTTATAGGTCTGCAAAATAAGGTTAGCAGTAATGGTTTTTATATTGTAGGATTAAAGGAGGTGAGATATATATATAGATATATAGATATATCGATATATCTATATATCTATATATATATCGTGAATTGCTACAATGTCTGGCAAAGAGAAAGCACTCAATAAAAGCTAAGATTTATTATCATCATTAAAGCAAATATCTCTGGAAAACAATATGGAGGGCCCAGTGTCAGGAGGACGTGTGCCAGTCCTGAAATCACAACTTACAAATGTGTGTCCTTGGGTTGGTCCATGATGATCTTGAAATCCTGAGTTTATTTGTGAAACTAATCATGTCTGCTCCCTTCCCTTATAAAATTGTTGTAAGCATTAAATGAGAATGTGTGTGTGAAACTAATTATGCCCATCAAAGGCCAACAGAAGTGATTACTGTGACACAGGATTTTCTTTTATATATTTCTTTTATATAAATATTCCTTTAATATTTATTCTTCTTTCCTCCATCATCCTAGTAGGCAGAGGGGTCCTGAGTAAGACATACAAGAAGACAGAAACTTGTTGAGTAGAATGGCATACTTCCTCCAGAGTATATTATGTTGACTCTCTCTTTGAAACACTGAATTCTTGTCTGCTGCTTCTCCTTTGCTACTATCTTAGTCCAAGACACACCATCCATCATTGAGGGAAGTGGACTCTTTCTGGCATGATGCCTGTACTCCTGACTCTTTTCAAGCCACTTTCTGAGGTCCCTTGCCTACTTAAAGCTCTCCAATTGCTTCCTAACACACTTAGAATAAAGTCTAAGCGCCCCCTGCAATCCCTGATAACCTCCGGGTTCTCTTTTTCTGTTGCTTTTGTTACCAGTACATGGTAGTCGCCTCATGAGCCTGCCTTCTGTCCTTTAAGAAGATCAGATTTGTTCTTGACTTTGCTTTGACCTGGTTGTCTTGCCTGCTGAGAATGTGTGTCCTCCTGATGGCTCCCCTGACCCTCCTGCAGCTGGCTATCTTCTTGTCATTCTGTGTTCCCCTCAGAAGAGCTTTTCCTGGCCGTTTCGTTGTATACTGTCCTATTTTAATTTTCTTTATAACTTTTTATCAATATCCAATATTTTCTTTGAAGGTTAGCTTCAGAAGAATAGTGTGTCTTTGTCTATCTTATTCGATGCTTCCTATCTAGGTGCTAAAAAAAAAAAACAAACCACAAAGTGAAACTTTAAAAGGGATTGGCGTTAGCAAGGAAGTGACTTTTCTTCTTTCTCTTCCACATCTTCTCTTTTTATTCCTCCTCTTCCTGTTTTTGTGCACTTAGAAGACTCTAAAGGACCTAAAATCTCCCTAGGACAGGACATCAAAGGTTTGAATATATTTTCACCTTCCCACCTCATAAAGCCTGGGATGGCTCATAACTTCTAGAAGGATCTAGCTAGAACTCAATGACAGAACCAAGAGAAAAACAAGTGGAGAAAAAAAAGACTGAGTTACCATCAGCAGTAGAAGGCATCTGCAGTAGTGGAAGGTCTCCAAATAAACTTTCTTATATTCATAGAGTGTAATATAAGAAAGAGAACTACTTACTACGAACATAAGTGGATCTCACTGTCATAATGATGAATAAAAGAACCAAGAGACAGAAATCATATTCTGCATGATTCTATTTACATGAAGTTCATGAGCAGGCAAAACTAATCAATAGTGATTAAGGTCAGAACCATGATTACCTTTGAGGGGAGGCTTTTGTCTGAGAGGGGGCATGTGGGAGCCCTTTAGAGTACTGAAAATATTCTATAGCTTAATTGGAGAGGTAGTCACATGACTGTATATATGTATAAACGTTTCCCCTTTTGTAGTTGATACAACCCAATAAAATATTGTAAAAAATCATGGATGAGTTCATAAAAAAAAAATGGCGAAGGAAAGGGATCATGGAGGTGGGAGGAAGAAGTGGGAGGGCACTTGGACAGTGGAGATTCATTTAATGTGGATCTTGCATGGACCCATCATCGTGGGGCTCCGCAAGATAAGTCAGCAAAATTAAACTTTCCATTAAGACTTCACCCATGTGTCTTCAGAAACCTAATCAGCCTCGACACCAGTCATAACTAGTGCCCAAAGAAAACTCAGGAGGCTCACGTTGCTCAAGAGTCAAGATTTTAGTAGCAAAGACAAGCTTAGAAAGTGCTGAGCTCTGGATTTTAAAAGACAAAACAAAACGAAACAGCCTAAACAGTGACACACTTTGCATGCAAAATTTAACTCCACTGACTATGACAAAGTGATGAAGCTGACTGTCCTTTGCTGTCGTTTTTTTTTTTTTTCTCCCTTAAAAACAGGGGAGCTTAAATTTTTCATACATTTTTTCTTTAAGAGGCATTCATGGCACAAAGTAATCAAAGGAAAAGCCCTTACCACTTAACTCCATTTCATGTTAAAAAAAAAAATCCCTATTTTTTTTTCTAGGTTAAAAATGCAGTATCTTTCTTAAGTATCCCATTCCCCTGAACTCTGTGCAGGGAAGGTCATGAGAATAGGGTCAGTTGGCAGGAGACTTGGCATTCTGCAGCTTGTGTAACCATTTAATTAGACGAAATAGCAGTCAATGCCAATAGACTGCTGCTTAGATGATTTGAATTCTCTCTAAATTATGGGTGAAATATTTATCATTGGTGTGTGTGGGGACTACTCCCCCCACCTTTTGGCTCAAATTCCCTCTGATGTTTTTGGAATGATCAAGTGCTTGAAAATAAATTTTGGTGTGGCTTATTATATTTTTGAAGATGTGAGGGGGTGTGATTGAAAAGCCAGTTCCTAAAGTTAAGTCTTTTCCTAGTCTTCGGCTCATGAAGTTTGAATTTCCATGAGTATTCATGGCTGGCATTTCAAAGAACATCATGCTTGCAATTCTTTTTAGAAGACTCAAGGTTGGCTTAAAGAGTTGGCTTGAAAAGCACAGCTTGTTTCCTTATTTCAACAGAACAAAATAGCTCATCTAGTTTGCAATCTGCAGCCACCCAGAATTGGGAAGCATTGCATGGAGTGATACTTTAGTTTTTGTCTTTTAGAGTCCCAGTGGGTTTATTCCCTGTTGCCCTATTTTATCTGATTGTTCTTATGTATAAACCATGTTCTTCCTACCTTTTACCCTGATTTCTCCAGCCTGGGCTTACAAATGGAAGTGTCTAATCAAGAATACGATGATTTCTCTGGGTTTTGTTCTCCTTGTACACATAGGATCTTAGGTCCCGGTTAGGTACTCCTCCAGTATTTCTAAGGATACCCAGTGGGCATTTCATATATACTGACAAACTATTCAGGCTCATGCTGGGCATCGTTGTGTCAATAAACAATTATGTGTCTGCTATATATGAGGTCCAGCAGTCCTTGAAATAATAAAGCCAAATTAGATGTTTTCAACTATGGTTTCATATTTTTTGCAGTTCCTTCAATAAAGAAGTTGGGTCCCTTTCCTTAGAATCTGAGTGTGTCTATCATCATTGTTTTAATCCATGAAGTGCAGCAGAAATGAAGTTATGTGGCTTCCGAGGATAGAAGGGTAGATATGTTTTTTTTTTTTTTGTACAGGGATTGAACCCAGGGGTGCTTTACCACTGAGCCACATCCCTAGTACTTTTTATTATTATTATTATTATTTTTTAAACTTTTGAGACAGGATGTTGCTAAGTTGCGTAGGGCCTTGCTAAGTTGCTTAGACTGGCCTCAAACCTGTGTGCCTCCTGCCTCAGCCTCCCAAGTTGCTGGGATCACAGACATGCCATTATGTTTGGTTCTGAAGATAGATCTTAAAAGACCATGTATGGCCACCAGGCTCTTTTGGCAGCTCACTCTCCAGGACTCAGTTGCCATGTTGTGAAAAGATCAAACCTGGCCACCAGTACTGAGGTCCCCTTTTAAGTCATTCCAGTCAGACATGTGAGAGAAGAGGCTTTCAGGTAATTCCAGTACCTGACAGGATCACCTACAGCTCCTCATTCTTCCTAACTGAGGTCTCAGACATCGAGCAGAGACCAGCTTTACCAATGGCTGCTCCTTCTGAACTCCTGACCCTCAGAGTTACAAGATATTAAAAAATGACTGTTGTTTTACACCTCTTCATTTAGAATGGTTCGATATGCAGTGTTATAATTGGAACAGAATGCCTTGTTTTCCTCTTGGGTGTTTGGCAGAGAGGTTCTAAATGGAGCTGTTGGTACCTGTGTACTCTTACTCAGAATGTCCTTTCTATCCTGTAGTTTAGGCATCCTTACTGGGAAGACTTTGGGCCCAATTTCTTCTTGCATTCTTATGAAGGCTGAGAGGCCCACTGGTATACAGAGGCCCAGGGGGTCTGTCCCACATCTTCTCCCTGTCTTTTTCCTCCTAACATTCTTTAGTACCCCTATGTCAACAGGCCACTGGGTGGGCATGTTCCATGAATTTTCCAACTGAACTCAGATGAGAATTTGTTCCAGTTACTCTCAATCTATTGATAGCCTTACTGCCTTCAATTTATTTATTTATTTTTTCAACTTATTTATTTTTAAAAAATTTTTATTGGTTCATAACAGTTATATATAACATTAGATTTTTTTCTTTTTAAATTTAATTAATTTTATTTTTAAAATTTTTTTTATTTTTTAAATTTTTATTGTTGGTTGTTGAAAACATTACATAGTTCTTGACATGTCATATTTCACACATTTGATTCAAGTGGGTTATGAACTCCCATTTTTACCCCGTATACAGATTGCAGAATCACATCGGTTACACATCTACTGTTTTACATATTGCCATACTAGTGTCTGTTGTGTTCTGTTGCCTTTCCTATCCTCTACTATCCCCCATCCCCTCCCCTCCCATCTTCTCTCTCTACCCCATCTACTGTAATTCATTTCTCCCCCTTGTTTTTTTTCCCTTTTCACTCACTTCCTCTTGTATGTAATTTTGTATAACAATGAGGGTCTCCTTCCATTTCCATGCAATTACCCTTCTCTCTCCCTTTCCCTCCCACCTCTCGGCTCTGTTTAATGTTAATCTTCTTCTCATGCTCTTCCTCCCTACTCTGCTCTTAGTT